>NW_013952507.1:864404-876666 GCF_001266775.1 Austrofundulus limnaeus | reverse complement strand
CATTTACACACTTTTCCTGAAGATAGAAGAGTTTGTTGAATCTGACGTGACATGTTCGTACGAACCCTTTGTACGAACAAAAGTAAGAGAAATTTCGGATAAGAATACGAACATGTTCTTGCATGAGGCCCATTGTTTGTATCGCAGTGTTAGCATTAGCAACACTGAAAGATTGATGTTGCTTAGCAATGGTAGACTGTGAAGTCCAAAAAGTTACGTTTCCTGTAGTTGGTTCAGTTCACGACCGGTCTGTATTTGCACCAAAAGGGAACCGCATCAGAGTTCGTTTGGAAGCAGACCGGTCCGGTTGTTTGATCCGCACCAGGGTTTGCATGAGTGGATTCGCACCTGAATAAAACGGGGGAAACAAACTCTGGTCTGCTTGAAGCAAACCAAATGTGTCAGGTGTGAATACACCCGAAGTTACAGAGAAACCTACATGTTGATGTAAAAGAAGCAGACACAAGCTAAAACAAGCAAAATCCAAAAAGGAGCAAAATGCTAAAAGTAGGAAATAGCTAGCTAAAGCCTAAATATAACTAAAAGCTTCAACGAGCAAAAATAGAGTTCACCACATGTGAATGCTGAATCAGCATTCACAGTGTGGTGCAAATCTCCACAAAGCGGATGCTTCTGTTATTGTGGCTAATAATATAGTTTTTAATGGAGAGGTAGGTGACTGATGTTGAGTTGCAGAAAGTGTGTCACTGATGTGGGTTTTGTTCCTCACTACAGCGAAGGTGCCAGACAGCCACAGATGACTATTCATCAATAATTGTCACTTATCTGACTGAGCAGAAAAGTTATTTACAGCATGAGGCAGGCAGAGTGGGGGATGACAAAAGAGCAGCCAAAGTAATTTCATTTAAATTTCAGCTCCGTTTGCATTGCTGCGCCTTCAGAAATCTCAGACGTCTCCAAGAATCTGCAGAGAGAGGCTGCAGCCGAGTGAGGACGAGGGACGGCAAGAGTTTCATATCCGAATGAGATCAGAGGGGTTGCACATGTAAGTCTGCAGTGATTTCCCACTGCGCTGGCACACCCTGAAGAACTCCAAACATCACTCCAGCTAAGAAAAAAAAAATATTCAGACAGGTTGAAAGTAATCTGTCAGGTTCTCCTGAAGCAGGCAGGAAAGCACCATTTGTCTCAGCATAGTTACTAAAAACCCAGCAGGCTCTAATTCACCAAGAGCCACTTGTTCAACAACTCCTCTGAAATTTGGCCCAAACAAATACTTTGACATGATTTTCAGGGATTATTAGGTACGTAGCTCAACCAGGGGCGGAGCTAGACTTTTTTTTGCAAGGGGTGGCCAAGGTGCTTTTAGGGGCACACGTACAAATAAAGAAAACTACTCTGAATCTGAACATTCAAGATGGCAGCCGCTGCTAATTTCAAATGTGACCCATCGCATCGAAATGAGGATTAAATCCAAAAGTGGAATGTGGAAAAATGGGCAAATTATAGGGTTTTGATTTAAATGTGTGCAAAAATTGTATTTTGTCAAATCATAACGAATTAATGCCTTATCAATGTATCATTTGAATGAACTGTTTGAAATGTAATCCTAATTTTTTTGAAGCATTTCTTTTGAGCAGTAGCAACAAAAAACCTGATTTTCAGCAAAAACATTAAAATTTAGAAATTTTCTCTGTGAATTAGCAATGTTTTTGTTTCTTTCCAACTGGGAAATCTTAATATACAAATCCTATTTGAGGTTTCCTCTTTATATAACATCAAAAATACTCAATAAATGTATATGAAATTACGATTTAGATCAAACAGTAATGTATTATTGTATAATTGTAACCAACAAGACAAATTAAGTCATATCTCTGGATAAGCTTATGAAATTGGAATGATCCAGGTTTCAAAACGTAGCTTTTAAAGCCAGGAATCTGAAAATGTAGTTCGATAATTTTGTCCAAATTTGACTTAATCCTCATTTTGATATGATGGGTCACAAATGGCTATACAGCAGGTGTTTTTAGACATATTGAGCTGAAACTTGGTGCGGTGGGAGCAGCAATCACCACCATAATGGTAGAGTTATTATACATTTAAAATGGCAGTACCTGTCAATATTTCACAAAGAAATCTTCTAGTAGCTCCATTCTATTGGTATGTTACAGGTTAGCTTTTAGATGTTGCCCAGGTTATATCAATTCGTTCTGAAACCCAGAACTATTGCACGTTTGTTGATTTCTGTTAAGTGGTTCAGAAAAGTTTTTTTTCTTCACACACTTCACACTGATGGATTCCCTCTACACCAGACAACTCTAACTGACTATCTTTTAAAATGCCACGTGATTCCCACCCCACTTCTCAATCATTTGTGGGTGGGTTTGCCACCCTGGCCACCCCTCTGGCTCCGCCCTAGTCTCAACATATTCAGTTAAAGTAAAAACAAAGTATAGAGTTTAGAAAGTTTAAAGTAAAATCCTTTTTTAAGATTCTCCAAATGTTTATTAACTTAGAAAATTGGACTTTTGTCTTAAAAAAAATCACTCCAAACACACTAAAATCACATTTAAAGGGGAACACAAACTGAACTAAATCAGGATTTGCAGGCATTAGTTGTATCACAACTTAATTAGCCGTCTGTGTTTTCTAACGGAAACTCGATGAAGACATTTTTAAATCTCGTGAGATTCCCATGAGGCTCAAAACAAACAAATTTCTGAAACAAAGATGAAGAATTAGAGCTCGACAAACTTATCATGCCAACCCCACACTGAGATTTAAACTGATTACATGGCTGGATTTACGTACAAACATCCCCGAGCTTTATGCCAAACTCTGCAAATATGAAGTAATCTGTTGTTTATACCGCTTTGGCGAAATAAAAACCAATGCTGTAATACTCTTTCAATCTGCCAAGTTAACAGGAGTGTTTCAGAGTGGAAATTTAGAAGAGCAGGACGTTTTTAAAATACCCTGAGTGTCACAATATGGAGTAGGGTTGGGCAATGTTGACATAAAAATTGATCACGAATAATTGTGGCATTTAGCTGATAATGATTGTTCTGAAAATTAAAGCTGCAGTAGGTAACTTTAGTTAAAATTCTTTTTTTTAACGTATTTGTTAATACTGTTATGTCCTGACAGATATGCAACACATAATCAGTGGTCCTACAGTCMTTTGCAGAAATGCCCCGATTCTTGTCAGAAACAGCCAATCAGAGCAGGGGAAATGTCTTACCAGTTTCAACCACTCAAACTTAAGATTGCCAATGTGCCACAGCTGTGCTACTGGTGAAGAAACAAGCTAACGTTACAGGAACACGGCCCATTTCTGACAGTTCTGAATGTTCCGTTCTGTTTATCTGTCGTCACTGGTGCCTCTGCTCAGTCTACGCGTTCACATAGGTTCTGCTGTGGAGGCAGGGCTGCAGCAACAACAGGGACCTGTAACGAGAACTTGTTCAAATTTTCAGGCTAACGGGCTCGACACACGGGCAGCGACAAACTACAGCGATTAACGGCTGTCATCGCAGCCAGGGTGAAACCCGACACACGGGAAGCGATAGCGATCGCAGCGTTGCGAATCGCACTCTCAGGTCGCTTGTCTTCACAAAATTTGATTGGTTCTTGACTCTGAAGGCGGGTGTGCATTACGGACGTGTAAACTAAACAAATCTTGCGATGCTAATGATATTGAAAAACAAACACACATCAAGATACAGTTTTATGAGGAAAAACTTACCATAAACTTCACCCTGCTGCCAATAAATTCCCACAAAGCTTTTTAATAATCACTTGGTGAAAGTGTTAGCTAACGGCAGTGTGTAGCATACTCTCCTCTCATTGGTCAGTCAATGAAACCCTCGCTGATTGGTTGTACGCTAAGCGACAGCGACAAAAGTTGAACATTTTTCAACTTTCATATGTCACGTCGCAAGCTCGCGTGTGCACGTCTACTTGTACGAGTGCGAAATTTCACGTGCACTATTTTTGTCGGTTGCTTTGCTGGAGGAGGGCGAGCGATTGTCACCTCACCACACAGGCTCCATAGGAAATGAATGGAGAGCGAGCGACGTCGCCTCCCGCGTGTCGAGCCCTTTAGTCCATGTTTTTTCCAAAACTCCTTACTGCACCTTTAATAGATGACAGAGGCACTTGTATGTGGCCGACGTTGTAGCCTCAGTCCGCTTTTTCTGGCTTTCCTCGCACTTTGGTTTATGCTAGTGTTTCAGTTTGTAGGGTTAGCGTTAGCTGCTCCAYGCCACTTTTAGGCTCACATGCACGCCTGATAGTGATAGTGTATCATACACAAATATATCATCATGTGGGACTTATTGTAGTAGTTGCAAAGTGTCAGATATTAATTGACAGTTTTACTGGTGATTAATATGCGATATGATTTTGCACAACCCTAATATGAAGTGTGTTAGTCAACAAAGAGCTGATTATTTTATGTAATGGATTAAATAGTCAGCAACATGATGGATGAGCTGCCCCTCAGCAAGACGGTTGCCGGATCGATTCCTGACTGAGGATCTTTCTGGGTAGAGTTTGCACRTTCYCKCTGGTTTTCTCTTGGTACTCTGGGTTAATCTCAAAAACCAAGACACTAAATTGTCCTTAGGTTTGAGTGAGAGAGTTAATGGTTTGTTGTCTCTATGTGGCCCTGTGATGGACTTTTGACCTGTCCAAGGTGTACCCTGTCCCCCATAGTGACCCTCATGACCTTGAAAGAAAGAAGCAGGTTAAGCTAATGGATGGATGGAATTAAATAGTCATGCTTCAACCAACAAAGCTTTCAAAAAGTTCAGTAAAGATAAGATGCCTGCATCAACACTGGTGCTTGAAGCGTGTCACAGCAGACCGTGGTGACGCTGTCATAGATCCCATTAGAACCTGGATTGGTGTTGAGGTGAAATAACCACGTTTTCTGGTTCAAGTGGAACTGCTATTGCTCAATGAAGAGAGAACTCTGAAACAGGCTGGTTGAACTGCAAGAATCTTTATTTTGCAGTCCAGGAGATTACAGCCAAAAACCAAATTATGGCCTTCAATGCCAAATGATTCACCAAGGAAGAAAGATGAAGAACGAAGGCTAAGAGCAGGGGCATACAAGGCTCTTTATAGGCTTCACAGTTGTACCACAAATCTTGTCACGGTATACCTTAGGCATTCCTCTTCCTAATATGGTAATATGTGCCGAGCTCTGAAACTGGGAAACCAAGAGACATCAYATCTGTGCATTCCTGAGAAGGGGACCCAACTCTTGGACACTACAGTGTCCCTTCGCGCCACATGCTACAGCAGAATAACAACTCTGTGGCAAGCCATCAGTTGCTGCCACCAAACAGTCCGTTAGCTGCATGTCTGCGTTCGGAGRCAGCTGCAGGTAGGTCTGAGCTGCACTCCTGCAGGGAGCCGTKTCCCTTACAGACTGTCCCACTAATGCAGGACTCTTGTTGGCAGCGCTGCTCAGTAATCTCTGTGGACGTCCCCTGACAGCTTCGACATCTGCACCTCCACTTTGTGCACTGGACCTTGACCAGGATCTGCAGGACTCCTTGACAGAAGCATRTTGAGTGTCGCAAACATTCCGACCGTGGCTCCGTCAGGCAGCTCGCCTCCATCTGCACATGATTTATGAGTTAATGAAGACAAAACTAAGGCAATGTTTTAATTCTTTTATAATTAAGCTTCAGTCAGAAGTGCGTTGATGCAGCAGGGTTTACTTCCTGGCGGCTTCACCTTGGCCCGTTTCCTTTGCCTTCATGTCCTCTTTTCTAAAGCAAACAGCTTGATGGGTAGATTAACACTGGGAACTTTCAAAATAAAAGTCTGATGTTTCTAAATGTGTTGCCCAGCTTGTTAAACTTGATTCGAATGGATTATAAAAATGCATTTAAAATGAAGATATTATATAGCTTTTCCCCACATTGTATAATAATGAAACATTTAAATATTTTACTCATTCAATCTTGGCATTTATTTGCCTTCTGTAATTATTTTTGTCTCCCTGCTGTGCAGTAAGGCCTTTTACATTTCTCTCCTTCTGTGCAATTATTCACTTTCCATGAAAACATTGGAATACATTTAAATAGAGATAAAACTGCAACTGTAAGTGCGAACAAATCTAAAATTATATGAATCTACAGATTTAAAAGGCAGGATGACTTGGTAATTTGTAGATTATGTGGCTTTTTTCTGCAAAAAAAACGTGCTTGTGTATCTTATGCTTTTAGTTTTATTAAAGGCACAGAAAAAGTGGAGAAAACAAGTGCATAATTACTTTATTTGTAAAGATTTATTTTACTTCATATTTTGCATATTTAAGGACATCTTTGCGTAGCACTGTGTTGAGTTCCCAGTTTGCCTTCCTCCTTTTACAGCCTCATTTTTTAAAAATTACATTCTGTAAGTAATTTCAGAGTACATTCCTCCAGATGGCTGTTGTTGTCTCACCGGGACAAAACAGATCATAAAAGTCTTCAGCTACATCTGTAACTGTAAATCAAAGGGAATGTAATTCCCTTGTTCAGGTTAGCTTCTTGCTGCGCCGCATTCCTCATGATTTCTGAACAGTCGTGTTATAAAAAAAGCTAACAGCAAACCTCTTTTTTTTTCATCACAAATTCACCATTAAAACAACTGAAACAATGAGCAACAAAAGGTGCAAGAAAACTATAGAGTCACTGCTTTGGCTGCAAAAACGCAGCGTGAACGCTGAGCGTGGGATAACTGCTGAAATGAACCGAAGCTGAGCTGTTAAAGCTAAACAAAGAACAATGGCGCAAAAGAAAGCAGACTGCAAATAATAATAATAATAATAATAATAATAATAATAATAATAATAATAATAATAATAATAATAATAATAATAATAATAATAATAATAATAATAAATGAAAAAACAGGCAAACATAGTTAAATTCACATTTTGCTGCCAGTTGCTTTCTGTGTCTGTGTCCGACTGTAAGAGCTTTAAATGTTTCCCGCCACTTCTCTTTGTGAATAGGTCCTTAATGTGGCTGAAACTGGCAGGAACACTTCCATGTGCTAAAAGGCGCTCAGCGTCAYATCCTGGATGTGCCCCAGTAATCTGTTTGCTGTAATTTGGGGGGTAATTTGCAAAGCTGTGCATCAAGCCTTTAAGGTAATTATTGCTTGTTTGCAATGAACAGCTTCCTCTGAGAAGTATTGAGGTTTTGGTACAATGAGAAATCAAATGCATGGACCACATTCTTACAGCAATGAAAGGCAAATACTTCAAATAAAACTGACATTTCCTAAAGCAAAACAAGCCAACATTAGGCTAAATAATCCTGTCAGTCATGCATCGTATTTGTTAAGAAGAAAACTTCCTCTCGTCACCTGCAACACGTCTAATTTAAGATTCAGAATATAAAACCTGTACAAAGCTGGAACAGCTGCCACTATTTACGCCTCTCCTCAGTGTTTCATTGATGGAAAATAGATTGGGTGCTAATGAATGCGTGCCACCCATGGTCCTCCATCCTGTCAAAGATTTGGGCTCAACTACAGAGACCCCTTTGTCCACAGCGTCTTTGTATTGATTTTCTGGCATATGCTTGTTTTTTATTTATTTATTTTCCCTGGTCCAATTTGTCAGAGTCATAATGCTGCAACAGCTTTGCTTCTGCATGTACTCAGATTGTGCAGACGGACGGAGAGGAAAGCCTCGTTCCATTAAAAACGCCGGGCTGAAGGATTTTCTGTGCTTCTTTTTAAATGGATAGCCTTTGCAGAAAAGAATATAACTTCCCCGGGGGGGTTGTGTTGTAGGATAGAAAGAGTTTAGATAACTACATGTCGGAAACACTGTCTAAAGATATAAGTGAAGTTCCTTCTAATGCACTTTCTTTATGAAGTCAGGCCTGTGTGCAGCGGTAGAAAATTTCTATTCTTGCTTTGTCTCAAGGCTTTAGAGTAGATTTCTGAGTGTGTCGTGTTTCTGAATACAGTTACTGCAGAGAAACTAGAGCTGAATGCTTCTGCTGAAAACTGCTGAATCAGTTAATCTGACTTGTTAAAGCTAGAAGCAACAAAAAGCTAGCTTAAGGCCAAACATATCAAATTGTTTACTGAAAATTAGAAGTAGCAAAATGATTGTAAAAGGTACAAAACCCTACCTTTAACTCTACCTTTGCTATAATTTTTCCAAAAGACTAGCCAAAACATCATATTAGCCAAAGAAAAAAAATGGCTACAACTAAAAATAACATGAGGCTCGTTATAATCAAAGGCTAACAAGAGGTTAGCTAAAAGCCAAGCGAAAAGAAAAGTTAAATAKGTCAACAGGCTGACTAGAAAAGCAGCAAAAGACCTGTTCAAAATAACAAAAGGATAGAAAAAAAACAAAAAGAAAAAATTGTGTAGGTCTTCTGGACGGGTTCTTCTTTAATGAAACGTTTCGTCTCTCCTCCAAGAGACTTCTTCAGTCTGAGAGTTTCAGGCWAAATTCAGGCTTTTAAGCCCTGCCTGCATGTGACTGATACTCACATCACATGGCTATCGTTGACACCGAATTAACACTATTGTTAACAGGGGGTGGAGTGATACTGGCAATAGCCGCACTGTAGGAGGGGGACAWCTGAAAACGGAGGCCGGGGCACAAACATTGCTCCAAACAGAGCAATGTTGTATATGCTGTTAAGTGCCAGGAGGACTGCGACCAGTTATACATCGGGGAAACAAAGCASCCACTGTTCAAAAGAATGTCCCAACACAGACGAGCTACATCTAATGGCCAGAACTCTGCAGTTTTCACTCATTTACAGGCCAGCGGTCACTCTTTCAGAGATGAGGATGTTCTCATTCTTGATAGGGAGGAACATTGGTTTGAGAGAGAAGTAAAAGAAGCCATTTTTGTGAAGAAAGACCGTCCATCATTAAACAGAAGTGGAGGCCTCCGTTTTCAGTTGTCCCCCTCCTACAGTGCTGCTATTGCCAGTATCACTCCAYCCCCTGTTAACAATAAGTGTTAATTAGGTGTCAACGATAGCCATGTGATGTGAGTATCAGTCACATGGAGGCAGTGCTTAAAAGCCTGAATTTAGCCTGAAACTCTCAGACTGAAGAAGTCTCTTGGAGGAGAGACGAAACGTTTCATTAGAGGAGAACCCGTCCAGAGGACCTATACAATTTTTTTTCTTTTTGATTTTTTACCTGGATTACTGAGATGCATCAGGACAACAAAAAGATAGGTACAAGTAGCAGAACAGTAAAAGCCAAAAGACATTAACATAGGCTGGCTAGAAACTCAAAATAGCAAAAGCTGGTTAAAAATAGCAAAAGGATAGCTACAAATAATTAACTAGTAGCTAAAAGTAGCAAAAGGTTCTGAAAATTGAAACTAACAAAAGGCAAGTTAAAGGTCGTAAAAGGCTAGCTAACGGTAGAAGATCATTAAAACCTAAAAGTAGCAAAAGGCCAGCTAAAAATGATAAAAGGCTTGCGACGAGTAGCAGATTAGTAGCTAAAATCTAAAAATAGCCAAAGGCTCGTTCAAAGTAACAAAAGTGTTGCCATAAGTATCAAAAGGCTAGCTGGAAGCAAAAGCTTCAAAACAACCAAACGTAGCTTAAGGTTAGCTTAAACAAAAAGTTAGCTAAATGCTTTAAAGCTTCAGTAGCATCATGCTCAATCAGATTTTAATATGAAATGTTTTGTAGAAATTGAAAAAATAAACTTTTTTGGTATCATAATCATTTTAAGTTAAGGAATTGAAAAAGTATAGAAATGACAAAAGCACGTTTTGATAATGAACAGCTAAAATAGCACAAAATACGCAGACGTATGGCAAAAAGCATACAGAAAAAGAAAGAAACCGCAAACAATCCTGTGAATGCTGAAGCTTATATATAATTATCCCGGGATTTAAGAACATTTTGCAAACACTTAGGTGGTGCAAATCTGCTTTGTTCCCAAAAGAGATCACATTTGCTCTTCTGCAACTTTGTTTACAGGCAGCCAATTATGTGGCAGGTGCACAAAGCAGGTAAATACCCTTTAAAAGCATTCCCACACACACACACACACACACACAGACACACTAATTTTGTGCTTTTTCATTGAGTGTGTGGACTCTGGCAAAAATACATCAGAAGAAACGAGCTTCAGTCTCAGTCAGGGAGCCTCGGGCTTCTGTCACAACTGAGGAGTGTAATTCCACAGCGGGCAGGACTCTGAGCTTTTACTGTGGGGAAAAAAATGCATTAAGAAAATTTTATAGACTTTGACTGTTACTGGCCAAAAATAACTGCAGCAAATTTAAAGACGCAGATCTAATGAGAAGTCATTGAATTTTAATTTGTGTTTCCAATAAATAGAAGATGAATCAATATTTTTTTTACAGCGCAATAAGTCATTTCAGTCTGTTAAATTTTATTTGACATCTTTCATTTTCCACCCTTCAGTGGCGTAAATCGTATTTCTCAACATTGCAGATGGTACTACAAAAATTTCGATTTAACGTTTCTGACTTTTCATGCAATTTTGAGACCAAATATTTGTGCTTATATTCAAAAACATGTTGCATGTCTTAGAGACAGTCTTTGTGAACGCCACGTTTTAAGGACAGAATGAAAATGGCTTTGATTAAATAACATGGTGTTTAAAACTTACAARGCATTGAGAAATTTCACTCTTTTTCACTCATTATTTCACTCTTAGTTTTCCTTGTGAAGATGTCAGACTCATAAAGCTCTGCTTCTGCAAAACTCTGTTTCTGCAGAACAAAATGAAACTCTCTTTTGGCCTGAATAACTTTCTGAGCTTAGATATCTCAAAAGAAGAAAACTTCCCCAGGGCGTTTTTGTGTTGTAGGACAGAAAGAGTTTAGAAAACTCTGTCAGAAACAACAGTGTCTAAAGATACAACTGAAGCTCTTTTGAATGCATTATAAAGTCTGTGTTTTGTGCGTTTTTATCTTGTTACAAAGCTTTAAAGTGGATTTTGGTCCAGGATTTGGTGTCTGTGCGAAGTGTTTCTGTGTATTCATGCATGCATTTTATTCATAATTAGTATTATACTTTTTTATTTTTTTTGGATTCAAGTAAATTTTGTAAACACTTCTGATTTAAAGCTGCTCTGCTCGCCAGAGACATTACATTTGCCATTCTCCCGCTGTGTTTGCCGGCAGCCAAAAGCGTGATGCCAATGGTTACTAATGAGATCCAGAGTTTTTTTATTTTTTATTTTTTTGTGGAGATGGAAAAACCTTTGAGAAAAACAACCTTCAATCAGACCTATAAGCCTGGATTAAAGTTGTCTGATTGGCTTTGGCACCAATGCATCCAACATCAATATGGTGCCATTTTCCAAAATGTACTCATCTTTGCAAACACTGAAGCTTTTCGGTGTTTTCTCTCGCTCCTTTCCTGCTGTTCACCTGCGGGGTAAAAGTGGCTGTTTAGCTGCAGCTGATTGAGTCGTCCTACACCTGACTGCTGACACTCGTGACTCAGTTGAGCCAGCGTTGTCCGACCGCAGCTCGGCGCCCAACTCTGCCAGGAGGAAGTTGATGATAATGACTCTTCCTCTTTCGGTCGAATGTCACCTTGGCCGTCACGCTGGCTGGAATTCGTTTGGAGCGCGAGTGAATCCTCCAGAGTGACAGTGGCGATTGCTAATCCGTCAGACTGATTTGGTGACAGGCAAAAAAAAAAAAAAGTGCTAATCCTCCCCGGTTATTCAGTTCCAGTGAAGACTTGCTAATCCCTCGCTGAGGGTCTAAAAAGAAAAGCCATTAATGCGACATCTCTCCAGGAAAATGAACAGAAAGCCTGGAAGCAAAGCTTCTGATGGAAAAACAGTATTTACTGTTTATCACTTTATACCTTTTGACTCCAGCCAATCTCTAATTAACGTCAGTAAACGGTAATAATATCCACATTAATGTAAATTATAACGTGAATMCAGCAGCATTCCTTACAGGAACAAACACCCCCTGCCACCTTTCCTGGCAGAATTTTAAACTGAACTCATCTYATGAAATGATGGAGTTGTAGTCCTTTGGGTTAAACCTAGAATAAAACATTTTGGGAAATCTCTTGCAATATCTGTTAGTGCTTTTAATCTGCACTCCCTTGATAACATTCGGCCTCATGCAAGAACCGTTCGTACGCACAGATTTGTTCGTAAGTTGTGCGTACGAGTGATTTAGGAGAATTTGTGGCATTCACCAATGTTTTYGTATTCTACGATTTTTTTCAGATACGAACAAAATTCACGAGTGGTCCAGACCTGTCGTATATTTTACCAGCAGTCAGTCTGCTGT
>NW_013952507.1:858408-860894 GCF_001266775.1 Austrofundulus limnaeus | reverse complement strand
GTCATTAGTACCTCTAGTAATATATTTACTGAGAAAAATGGTGACGTGTTCAATACTTATTTTACCCGCTGTATTTTGCCAACTATGGGGCAAAACTACTCCTTCTGTTATAGGCAATTAAAAAAACACGTTTCAGAACAAGTCAGGAGTGTGCCAGCAGATGATGCCAAGATCCTAAATGTAAAAACAAACACATTTTCAGACTCCATTTCTTCAGTGCTCGAGCAGTTTCTGAGTGAATCCTTTACTGTGAGCGAGGCCGCTGCAGTTTGTTCCTCTGCGTCGCAGCGTAAACACGATCTGATGCGCAGCCAGGAGGAACACGCTGCAGACTCGGCTCTAATCGTCCACATGAGTTGGAACATCTGTCTGATAAAGCAGCTGCTCCAGAGATCCACCCAGCATCCCGCCTTTCATCAGACTCCTCTTATTAATATTTGCTCAAAGGCGACATTACCTCCTCAACATGTGGAGCTGAACACGGAGACACTTTCAGGTCCAACTCTGGCGTCGTTTGTAACCGGAGGAGACTTTGGAGAGAAAGATGGGAGGAAGTTGTTATCTGGAAAAATGAAATTAAACAGGAGTAACCACAAATCTTTTGGTAGATAGTGGGACATGTACTTAAATCAGAGCAAATGGAGAGTCTTAATTAGGTTTGCAAATGCAGTCTCAATTGAAATCATTTTAAAAGGAAGTAATGGGAGTTGGTTATTCAAACACCCTGAGCTTTGTTCAGTTTGTCCCAGCGCCGTCTTCGATCCAATAAGTCAGTTAGAAACGTCTTTTCAGAATGCACAAGCAAATGGTCTAATTATTGCTACATTTATGCAACAGCAGTAATGTCAACTGTGAGCCTTTTTTTCCACAGGATGAATCATCTTTTTTTGACTGAATGAGAAAATTGAAATTGGGAGTGAATAGGCCTGCAGATCTGACAGCAAGAGTATAAAAATATAAAGCATGTGGTTAAAAATGTCAGAATGATGGTTTCATGTTGTGGGCGATGACCTACTTTTCTCTTTCTTCACTTCTGTAAAAAGTGAACACTTACAGTTAAAGCTAGCTTGTTAGCATGGATTATTAAAAACTAATTAAACAGCTCTTGTAAAATTCACAAGTTATCAAGTTTTTTTATTTATTCATACAAAAGCTGAAGTGTGAAAACGTCCATGTGATGTTTTTTTTTAAGTTTGTATTAGGCTATTTCTTGAACAACAGCAGCCCTGACAGTCTGTGGGTCCTTGTCTGCAGTAATGAGGGTGTTGCCTCGGTCTGTTGTAGTGAAGAATGAACCAAAAGGCAAATCTTTCAATTTACTGTTTCGAATTCATGACCAAGAGATGTGATTCAAGTCTGTTATGTCTCCTTACAATAAATGATAGGAACCAAGTCTCAAGCAGTGAAGAGCCGCTTATAGTTTAATTTATTTTACTCCTCGTAATTTCTATTTTTTTCATCCGTAACCACTGAGACAATCGCTCCTCCTCTATGGCACAGTATGAGGGTCGAAATTAACACTATTCCGCAAACAACTGTTGCTACATCCTTGTAGCAGGAGGCTATATCTATTCCTAAAGCAGCTATTGATCTGATTAATGATAGGCTGGCACCGGTAACTGAAAGGCCAGCATAATGAAAAGAAGACTATTCATTTGTGTTAGCTTCAGAGAAGCTAGATACTAGCATGCCTAGGCTGCTCACCTACTTTATTAGACACAAACCTTTTGAATAAAGAAAACTTTCTCTGTAAACTAAACTTTCTTTAAAAAGCACCAACTTGATAGTTCTGGCTTTTCTTGTAACTCAGCTAAAGAGGAAAAAAACCACCACCGTCGACCAATAAAGGGCAAACACAGCTGATAATTCAGATGGTAACTAAAGCTGTCTGCTTCACAGTAATATGTTTATGTTTAATATGTGTGCTTGACGTCATGTTGAACAGTAAAACACCTGTCAGTGCATGTCGCTTAAAAGGTCTGTGTCCAATAAAGTAGGTGAGCAGCCTAGACATGCTAGTCAATAGCCTCTCCAATGCTAACACCAGCTTACCCATGCTAGCCACTAGCCTCTCCAATGCTAACACCAGCTTATGCATGCTAGTCACTAGCCTCTCCAATGCTAACACCAGTTTACCCATGCTAGTCACTAGCCTCTCTAATGCTAACACCAGTTTACCCATGCTAGCCACTAGCCTCTCCAATGCTAACACCAGCTTATGCATGCTAGTCACTACCCTCTCCTATGCTTACGCCAGCTTACCCATGCTAGTCACTAACCTCTCTAATGCTAACGCCAGCTTATCCATGCTAGTCACTAACCTCTCTAATGCTAATGCCAGCTTACCCATGCTAGTCACTAGCCTCTCCAATGCTAACACCAGCTTATCCATGCTAGTCACTAGCCTCTCCAATGCTAACACCAGCTTATCCATGCTAGTCACTAACCTCTCCAATGCTAACACCAGCTTATCCATGCTAGTCACT
>NW_013952507.1:853270-858398 GCF_001266775.1 Austrofundulus limnaeus | reverse complement strand
AATGCTAATGCCAGCTTATCCATGCTAGTCACTTGCCTTTCCACTGCTAATGTCAGCTTATCCTATCCATGTTAGTCGCTAGCCTCTCTGATGCTAACACCAGCTTATCCATGCTAGTCATTTGTCTCTCCAATGCTAATGCCAGCTTATCCATGCTAGTCGCTAGCCTTTCCAATGCTAACACCAGCTTATCCATGCTAGTCATTTGTCTCTCCAATGCTAATGCCAGCTTATCCATGCTAGTCGCTAGCCTCTCCGATGCTAATGCCAGCTTATCCAAGCTAGTCGCTAGCCTTTCCAGTGCTAACGCCAGCTTATCCATGCTGGTCGCTAGCCTCTCCGATGCTAATGCCAGCTTATCCAAGCTAGTCACTAGCCTTTCCAGTGCTAACACCAGCTTATCCATGCTGGTCGCTAGCCTCTCCGATGCTAATGCCAGCTTATCCAAGCTAGTCACTAGCCTTTCCAGTGCTAACACCAGCTTATACATGCTAGTCGCTAGCCTCTCCGATGCTAATGCCAGCTTATCCAAGCTAGTCACTAGCCTTTCCAGTGCTAACACCAGCTTATACATGCTAGTCGCTAGCCTCTCCGATGCTAATGCCAGCTTATCCAAGCTAGTCACTAGCCTTTCCAGTGCTAACACCAGCTTATACATGCTAGTCGCTAGCCTCTCCGATGCTAATGCCAGCTTATCCAAGCTAGTCACTAGCCTTTCCAGTGCTAACACCAGCTTATACATGCTAGTCGCTAGCCTCTCCGATGCTAATGCCAGCTTATCCATGCTACTCACTAGCCTCTTCGATGCTAATGCCAGCTTATCCATGCTAGTTTCTAGCCTCTCCGATGCTAATGCCAGCTTATCCATGCTAGTCACTAGCCTCTCTGATGCTAACACCAGCTTATCCATGCTAGTCACTAACCTCTCCAATGCTAACGCCAGTTTATGCATGCTAGTCTTACAATCTTTTATCAGCCAAAAAGTATTTTTCATCTTAATTGAGTCTAATATAAACAAGAGTAGACCATGTTGGTTTATTAAACTTGTTAAGCTGAAAATGTTTCCTTATTTCAAGAAGTCTTACCTACTGTCTTACTGGACTAGTAGATTATTTCACTTAATTTGAGACTATTCAGACTATAATCTAGTATTTTACTTATTTTTAGATGGCTAATTTTTGTAATGCAACAACAGGAGAAAACAAACCTGATGAAAAAACCCAATCACATTGCAGCAAGCGCTAATTCATCATCATCACTGACTTATTTAAGAATTTCTCTTATTTTTAATTAGATCTTATTAGTAGATTTTATCAGAATGTAACTGTTGGTTTTTAAACTTTAGGCCACTTGTGCTTCTGCATCAATGAAGACATTCTTTATTTTTTACATTTTAAACTGTGTTAAGGTTTGGGCTATATATATATATATATATAAAAGAAAAAAATGATCATTTATGAGGTTTCTTGTTGTGCCTTCTGTGGTTCTAATTTCTTCTGAAATCCCAATACCCTTCTGTTGAATTTTTAAGATCAAGCATGGACTTAAATCAATATTTGGGATCAATACGGCTACTGTATAATTGCAACTGGCTTCTATTAGGATAGTACAAACACGTCCCCTGAGCTTTGAGGGTGGCATAAAAACAACAAAAGACAATCTAACATTCACTGACCCTGTTCCCCTCTTTTATTTTCGGAGGGACTGATTGGTTGTAAGTCAGCAGTTGACCTTTAGTGGAACGTCTGTGTCTTTGTGGTTTGGCATTTTCTCAAAAACTAAAAAGTTTCCCTCACTATTGGAAGCCACATGTAGCTTTTTGAATTGAGATTTTCAGCAGGATCCAACCTGTAAGGGACATGTGGGACGACTGGTTGGTTTTATTCTGGTCGTTGGGCCTTCACGCAAGGTTAGCTGAAGATAATCCCAACCCCTGCCCCAGCTGCAGAAAAGCCTCGGGAGGGCTTCTATACAAACCGCAGAAACTTCGAGCTAAATAATCAAAAAATATTTGATACATGTTACGCAAAACTTGTTTGCAGGAAATCTGATTATTGAAATTGGGGCAGGAACAAAGTGGTGTAATACGCTCAGACAGATCTCATTTTGGTGAATGAGGAAGGGACCTATGAATCAGTGGTGGTTTACTTATACCATGAAAAATGGATGAGCTCTACCTCCCGAGACTAAAATTAGACAGTAACTGAATATGGCGAGTGTCCTTCAAGTAACTCTGATCTATAAGCAACAACAGGCAGGGAGAGGAGTTGAGAAAAACCTGCCAATACCAAACTCTCACTGAAATATGTAGGAGGACACAATGTCAGCAGAGAAAACCAGATTATTCCCTTTGTTGGGAACCTAATAGTCACTGAAAAGAGGCGGCAGCATCTTTTCAAACAGTTGTTTGTCACAGTRTGATTACTGTGTGTCTGTCCTTCAGTGACAGCGGCGCTGAGGTGAAATAAAAGTGGCATAAAAAGTGACTCACAGCAGCAGGAACATGAATAAACACCTTACAGTAGCTGCAGGTTTGAGCATCTGCAAAACATTGTTTTTAAAGATTAAAACACGGCTAATGGATTAGTGAGTTAAATAGGTTTATTATTGGAGAAAGATCTTAGTGGGCATTTCGTTCTTTCAGCCTTTGAAAGAATATGCAACATAAATGAGTAGAAAATATGTGTTTTCTTCTTYTTGCAAAGTAGTTTTGAGTGATAAAAGCAACAAAAAAGATAAGCTTGTGGTTTTCATCAGTTTTCTGTTATATTGACGGTCTAAAAGGCAAAATGCAAGCGCAAGTGTTTTGATTTTTGCCATCCGAAATAAGCAGCGTGATTTATTGTTGGGGTTAGTTGACGATAAATAAAAATGTAKAGCTTAATATTTCTACCCTGAGCTGAGTTGGATCATATAAAAGTAAATGTTTTCAGACCAAAGCAGCCAAGAAAAAAAACTGCCGGGGCTGTGCTGTATCAAAGTATTTTAGCAGATAGTCACTTGAGACTTACGAATAAATGCACTCAAGTGTGCAAAAAAGTTGGTTTTTAAAAATAGATTTCCCCCCTTTCAAGGTTTTAGATCATCCAGGAGCCCTGGGAACGGACAAAATATTGTTCCATGAAGCAGATTTCTCTCATCGTTGAGTCRTGAAGAAGTCAGTGGACCCCGCCCCCCGGGGGTTCCAGGGAKAATGATCACAGTGGATAATTACTCTGCGTTAACCTCTGAATGAAGCTCCACCAGCAGGAGTTTGCACATTATTTTGTAGACGTAACCGTAACACAATTGGAAGACCTAATTAAAGACACAACCCACCCCAACATGGACTATTCACAGGGACAGAAGGGTGAAATGCAGAACCTCCAGATACAAGAACTCGTTTTTCCGAAGTGTCATCTACAGCTGAATGTGCACATGTGCACATTTCAGACTGTTACCTGTTGCACATTTGCACATTTACACTTCAAACAATGTTTGTACCGTTCCCTTTCTTGATGTTATTATTGTATTGTTCCCTTGATATCTCTCGTTTGGTCTCTTGTTTTGTTCACAGTGGGGTCTTTTTTATCCTTTCTCCCTTATTACCTTGTTAGTGTCCTTTAAGTGCTTTTTATTTTTAATGTGGTTGTCTCTTGGCGTTCAGAGTGGTCGGCAAAGTAAGAATTTCTTTGCTCAGGGAAACATGTTTTCATTTGTGTATATGACAATAAACACTTTGAATCTTGAATCTTAATAATGTGCAGAAAACCGATGAAGTTTATTTTTATATCTAAAGGCACCATTTCACTCCCAGCTGTAGAGAGACCTAAAAAAAATGTCTCCAAATCACGTGTTCTCCACGTGTTTAAATAAACCTGCACATCCCGGATATGATGTCACAGTAAACAAGGAAGTACCGTAAAAACAGTTCCTGAAATGTTAAATATCATACAAACATCAGCATGATTCAATAGAAATTTGTTGATTCTCCTAGTGTCTCTGTAACTCAGTTAATAAATCACATAATATTTAACAATGACTAATATTCATCTCCAGCGCGGAGGATGCATTCTAACTTTCCTGTCCTGCCCGCCCTCGTCATGTGAAGGCAGCAGTGCAACAGATTGCTCCTCTCCATCTGTTTTCTCCAAATTAAACCTGCGCTCAGGAGATGGTAAATATTTGACACAAACAGTGCTGCTCTCCGAGAATTACCTTTGTTATTTACATAAATGTGAACAGGTTTACCTGCAGATTCGAGGTTTAGTAAGAAGCACAACTCTTCCTCTTTAGTTCCCTTCATGCCTCCGTGTGTTTCCTCGAGTTAGTTCTGCTGCCACAACAATCTGTGTGTGGTTTGTTTCAAAAATAAAATGAGAAAACAAACACATTTGAAACGTGACGATAGCTCCGGTCAGTCTACTTTCCTACCCTCACCTACGGCCACGAGCTTTGGGTGGTGGCTGAAAGATAAAGATCACGATAAAAGTGGTCAAAATGAGCTTTCTCCACAGGGTGGTTGGGCTCTCCCTCAGAGATTGGGTGAAGTTATCCAGGAAGGACTCAGAGTAGAGCCGCTGCTCCTCCACGTCGAAAACACCCAGTTGAGGTGGGTCGGGCATCGGGTWAGGATGCCTCCTGAATGCCTCCTGAGGCATTTCAGGCATGTCCAAATGGGAGGAGACCCAGAGGAAGATCCAGCATCGTATTTATCATGTGACAGAAGTCTGGCTCATATTAAACTAAAGGAACAAAACAAAGACGTACTTTAGCGATCCTGTGGTTCAGTATTTTTAAACTAACTAAAAAGTTGCTGTTCTTTATCATCTTTAAAAGTGCCTCTGTGATAAATATGTGATTAATCCTGCAGTCGCTCACTGATGTCTTCCTTGTATGGAAAAAAAATACCCTGAATTAACTCATTTTAGCGATCCTGTGGTTCAATATTTTTAAAACTAAATTCAAAGTTGCTGTTTCCTGTAGTTTTTAATATTCCCTTGGTAATAAATCTGTTGATTAATCCTGCAGTCGCTGATGTATGTCTCGATCGTATCAAACACACACATTTGTTTTTAATATCCCCATGGGGACCATACATTGGGCCTCAGGCAAGAACCGTTCGTACGTACAGATTTGTTCTTAAATT
>NW_013952507.1:846438-852381 GCF_001266775.1 Austrofundulus limnaeus | reverse complement strand
GCTCATTTACACACTTTTCCTGAAGATAGAAGAGTTTGTTGAATCTGACGTGACATGTTCGTACGAACCCTTTGTACGAACAAAAGTAAGAAATTTAGGATAAGAATACGAACATGTTCTTGCATGAGGCCCATTGACTTTTTCTGGAAAATGGTTCCCACAATGCAGCAAAAATGCACACACACACACATTAATAGAATTAACTGATTTTTTTAGCAATCCTGTGGTTCAATATATTTTAAAATAACTACAAAGTTGTTGTAGCGTCATCTTTAATATTCCCTCGGTAATAAACATTTTTGTTGATTAATCCAGTCGTTCTCTGATTTCATCAGCTCATTGTCATTTTCTGGGCTGCTTCTTCACAAATTGGTCTGCCCGGCTCCRGCCCGGCTCTGGTACTAACTCACTTGGGGGCTCAAAGGGGCATCAGAGGCGGGCTCACTTTACTCACCTTTCCACCTTCGTGTTTTTTTCTGAATGACCCGAGGAGGACAGAACACACGTCAGTCTTGCACTGAGCTGTTTTATGAATGAAGCTCGTGTCTCTCGGCTGGACTGCAAACACCTCGGGGWCCTCTCAGAGGAGCTGGAAGAGGTGACGGATGAACGAGGCCTGGGCTTCCCTGTTCAAGCTGCTGCCTCCGCGACCCAACTTTGGATAAAGTGGAAGATAATGGATGAATAGATGAACAACAGCATTTTTTTTTCACTTAAAGCAAAGACTTTGTATTTTGTCATTGCGCAATTTATTACTTCCTGGTGGAACAGGAAATCATCATGGCCTGAACTCCTGGGATGTTACGTTTTCACTGAAACGGACAGAAGTTGGATTTAGAGGAAGTCAGTTTTAAGGGCTCGACACACGGACAGCGACAAACTACAGCGATTAACGGCTGTCATCGCAGCCAGGGTGAAACCCGACACACGGGACGCGATAGCGATCGCAGCGTTGCGAATCGCGCTCTCAGATCGTTTGTCTTCACAAAATTTGATTGGTTCTTGACTCTGAAGGCRGGTGTGCATTACGGACGTGTAAACTAAACAAATCTTGCGATGCTAATGATACTGAAAAACAAACACACATCAAGATACAGTTTTATGAGGAAAAACTTACCATAAACTTCACCCTGGTGCCAACAAATTCCCGCAAAGCTTTTTAGTAATCACTTGGTGAAAGTGTTAGCTAACGGCAGTGTGTAGCATACTCTCCGCTCATTGGTCAGTCAATGAAACCCTCGCTGATTGGTTGTACGCTAAGCGACAGCGACAAAAGTTGAACATTTTTCAACTTTCATACGTCGCGTCGCAAGCTCGCGTGTGCACGTCTACGTGTACGAGCGCGAAATTTCACGTGCACTATTTTCGCCGGTCGCTTAGCAGGAGGAGGGCAAGCGATTGTCGCCTCACCGCACAGGCTCCATAGGAAATGAATGGAGAGCGAGCGACGTCGCCTCCCGCGTGTCGAGCCCTTTACCGTGAACAAAAACGCTTTAATGTTCCAACTTCTGTGGGATAAGGTTTTAGTGCAGCCATCAACAACATCTATATGTTTTTAAGCTTTTTTTCTTCTTCTTCAAATCATGAGAAACTCTATAAACTCATTCTTTGACGACTTCTGTCAATTACGCTACATAAAACAACAACCACATATTTTATTTTGAATTTAGCTGAGTGACGCAAACATCAAACACTGAGGATTTTTTTATTAGTTAGATTTTTCATTTAGGTTTTAAAAACTAAAAAAACAACCAAAAAACTCAAACCTTTCAAAATAATGGTTTTCTTCACAATTTTATTTTGAAGTGAAAAACAAAAAACAAACCGTACACGGGTTCCCAACAGTATTTTTCTTAATAAGTATGTTTTTGAACGCTCCTTTTTTCAATCAGAGGCTTCCCTGCTCACCTGGACTTGACTTTATTCTTAAAATAGTATTTTTGATTTTTTTCCCAACATTTTGACTTTTATTCTGACATTCCAGGTTTAACATTGAAACATACAAAAAAAATCCTCCTAGTATATTTTTTTCTTCCGAGTGGCTCTAAAACACCATCGACATTGACTTTCTGTCTCTCCTCGTCTAACCTTTCCTTGTTTAGGGCTTCATCATAATCTGCTGGCATTTAATTCACTCTTTTGCCGTGTTAAAAATAACAGAAATATCACATAATGTGATCGAGCACAGCACCAAGATGTTTGATAAGAAGCAGTTTTTAACAGCTCGGTTTAAAAAAAAAGACACAATATTTTTATGTTTCACAGCTGCACCTGCAACATTTTCCTGCTTCTTCCAAAGTGCATCTTTTGCACGTTTATGTACTTTGCATCTGTTCCCGTGTGAGAAACAGGATGATGACACATGTAGAGAAGCACAACACTCCTGTCATTACAACCATGTGCTGTTTTACATACCGCTCCGGTGTTTGCGCTCTCTGATTCAGTTGTGAAGCCRTTGTGCAGAAGCACTTCATCATCCTGTCCTCTGCCCATCAACCTGAACAAACACTGACTTCTTTTTTTTAAAGCCCAGAAAGAGCAGGTGGAGCCTGCAGCAACAGCACAATGAGCCACACGGTGGAGGACTGGTGACGGCTCAACAAGCCACCGCTTCAGAGGAAATGTGACCAGCGGAGCGAGCAGGAGCTGTTTAATTGGCAGAAGGAATGCAGACGCTTTAATTAACCCAGAAGAACACAGATCAACTTCTACACCACAACGGCATCCTCTGAATGCTGMGGACACTTTGCACTTTGCAGGGTGGTCAGCAAATTGGACCACCTTCCTTTTAGAACAAAAAAAAAACAGAAGTTTGGCTTTAAATCCTTTTTCACATTTGAATCCTTCAGTTGGGGTCTATATAAAGCACAACGGCAGTGCTTTGGTCTGAATTCCTCCTTATTTTATTAGATTTCTCCGACCAACACTGCGCCAGTCAATGGTTTTACGATAAGACTCCATATTTGAGGAGGGGGCTCCATCTAAACAGGGGGACATGAAAAAATGCTTAAAACTCAAAAACTATTCAACATAGGAGCTTCATATTTTTGTTGTTGTTTAGCTCTGATGAAGGGCTATCCATCAGGCCCACCACTGAGCCCCCGCCCCACCCCTGCCCAGAATGCTAAATCTGTCCTGGTGAGTTCTGAGTTCTACACTGGTTGTAACCCCACAAGCCTCCTTTTCACCAGTTATCCCAGGTGTGTCTCAGATCAACTCGTTTTGAGGCTGTCTCTTTAAATCCAAACAAGGCACTTCACACCCCGGCCTCCCTCCAGCTTCCAGTGACCCAAAAATACGACTCAAACAGAACATAAAGATATCTTTGCAGCACCGGGAGCAACTACATTGAAATGTGCTGCACTCCTAGAGACTCWCAGTGCACAACAAAATGTATTTAACAGCTGAAACAATGGRTTTTACATGACGTCGCCAAATTATTCACACGCAACTTTTYGAACAGACTGATTCAGCTTTATTTCCCTCTTTTGATAAAAGTACAATTTTCAAAGGACCAATATAGTGTTTCTCAGGCATATATTTAAATACTATACCATAGTAAAGTATCTATGTCACCTTTAGCTGTTATTAAAATGCTGTTTTTACATTTAAATAGGAAACAAACTTATCTTCTCATCACTTCCTCTTCTAAATGCCTTGAAATTGGCCTCTGTCTCTTTAAGAACCACCTTCTGCTTCTGTCTTGCCCATATCGGTAAGGAGGGGGGTGGGGAACTACCATGATGCAGTTTRCTTGGTATCTGAAAATACATTTCCTCAAAGGTATATTTAATCTGAAAAGAGCTTCACTGAGTGAGAACTAATGTTGAGAGCTCAGCAGACAGTTTAAGTTTCACTTTCAGTTTCACCCGAGAGCCTGCAGGAGTCATGGGCGGGGTGTGTGGGGAGGGGGGCGGGGCACCCCGCCATGAGGAAGTTCGGCTTTCAGACACGTCCCAGGGGCGTTTYTGGTACCAAAAGGCGTTTCTGGTCCCCACCTGTCGTTTTGCTCCTCAGCATGGCTTCCTAAAAACGCTGCAGGATTTCTCAAACATGCATGAATGAGTCAAAGCAAGGCTTTGGGCATGTTTTTTATGAGAGTATACCATTATAATATGATAAAAAACTCAAAAAAGTTGATTTTACATGATATTGACCCTTTAAATTTTACTGTACCACAAGTCAGTTGTTTGTGAAATCATAAAAATGTTGTAAGCATCAAATTGTGAATCATTAGATGAACACAAAAAGATCAGTTCAGCATCGTGGGCTTTTGTTTTAATCGTGCACAAGGTTCACTCTCCAGTTACAGTCACCAGCATGAGGAAATCTCTCATGTGAAATAATTCCATTATTCATGCCACTCTCATATCGGGGGAAACAAGCAAAGCGGCGCAGCGGGGAAAACAATGAGATGAATGAATAGCATCCGCAGTTTATGTCTGCGGTGATTCAAAGTGACAAAAAGTTAAACAGGTTATTTTTAGAAACAGGGAAACTGTTGCAAAGTGTGCACCGGAGTCCTTCGCTGAGGTTGCAGTGGGAGGAAACAATGGCTTCTCCTCACTGAGCTGTATGCTAAATAATTGCAGCCATGTACAAAAAAAATAAAATTAAATTCAAGGCTTCCATTTACAAGCCTGGAGGAAGGAATTTTTTTAAGAGAATACATAAATGTGTATTTTTTCCCACATTTTTAGGCAACTGTGCAAAAACCCAGATTTACTTCACACCTAAAGGCAAACGGAGGAAAATCAGACACCTAAAAAAATCACCTAAAATTAAAACACTGTTAGACATCTATAATGCAAAACAGAATAATATTAAGCACGTTCTGTTATGTCAGCTAAAACKATCTTTTGCTTTAAGGACAATGTTTGGTGAGGTGGATGATAATGAGCAAGGTTTTAACRTTCAAGTGGAATTTAACCGACGGTTACGATCAAATCAAGAGTGAATGGAGACGAGTGTTTGATGTACTGTATTTATTCAAGTACAATATGTAAAATTAAATCCATAAAATCATCCATAAAGTTGGGGGGTAGTACTATACTCGAATAAATATTTTTACTCATGTATTTTAACTGAAATATCGGCTTCATTCACAAAATGCCCGAGTCCGGAAATGAGACCACGACGTAAAAAGCAGTTGAAGCGAGCTCACCCCTGACACTCCTCCGTTCTTCAGAACGAGATAATAACAGAGCCAGGCAGGCGACATGATGTGAAAAAAAGAAAGAAAAAAGTATTCCTGCACCTTAGTAATGTTAACGAACTAATGACATTAGCGTGTGACTGGGCCGCTCTTCGAACAACAAACAGAAGTTAGTCTACTGTATAATGGCTGCCGTCTACCGGTGTTCTGAAAAAGTTTGTACCCCTGAAAAAACATTTCCCCACCAGAGGGGGCGCTCGCGAGTAGGAAGTAATCTGCTTTTCTCCCACAAGATGGTCCAAATCTCATGTGAACTCTCTGACTTTTGTGTTGGCGCCTCCTGGTGGACTATGTGTAAAATGCCAGAATTCATATGATGCTGCTACAGCTGATACATATTTGTTGTCAAAATACCTTTTAGTACATATGTTGTTAAAATAAAATGAACAGTTCAATGATCATTTTACTGATATGTATAAAGACTGCAAAGGCTGAAAAATCTTAAAGTCTGGATGAAATTGGAGGTAGTTTGAGGATTAATTTTTTATGCTTTTTAAGCTCAACAAAGGGGGTCGTATTATACATGAGATCGTATTATACATGAATAAATACGGTAATCTTCAGCGTGACTCTCATTTCTTCATTTAGGTTTTTTTCATTATTATTTAACTCCTGGGATTTTACTCTGTGCTGCTGATGTTCATATGATTTTCAGATGTTAGATTTTCCTGTGACTTTATTCTAAAAACGCTCCAGCTGGTTGGTGGGCTGCTGCACACACCCCCCCC
>NW_013952507.1:841477-844250 GCF_001266775.1 Austrofundulus limnaeus | reverse complement strand
GCTAATCCATTAATAAATTTAAAAATTAGCAAAAGCCCTAAAGCACTAATAGGGGAAATAATTTCCTGATTAGTGCTTTAGGGCTTTTGCTAATTTTTAAATTTATTAATGGATTAGCCCTTGCTAAATTTATAGTGTAAAATTAGAAGCACTAACTGAGGTCTATAAATGTTATTGATCAATGTTAATGTTAACAGCTGAGGGTGAAAACTGTCACACATTTTGTTCATATGTGTGTCACTTATTCACTAAGTGACAATATATGAACTCAAATAAGGTTGTGGAAAATCAATGATAAGTCTTAAGAGATCAACATGACAACATGTGACTCATGTTGTTTCTTGAAGAATGTTCATGGCGGACTGATTTATTTTAGTGCKTTAGAAKTAGTTTTTGTTAAAACTTTCARTGCATTAGTGCTTTAGAATCAGGGCACCTAAATATTTGAGTTAGTGTTTTAGGCCAGTGGAACTAATTTTTAGAWTAGTGCTGCCCACCACTGTTTAGAACCTAAATCAACCAACAAACCAAAAAAATCAATCAATCAAGAGGTGTCAGCGCCGTCAAATAGACAAGTAGTATTAATACCTAATCCCATCAAAAATTTGAAAATGGACGGTCCAAATCAAAGGTGACAAAACCTTTTCTATTCAAAGCAACACACGTGTTGAAATAACCCTTTAATTCTGCTTTGGCTACATTTTCTCCCACCCGACATTAGCAAAAACCTAAAACCCCTTCGACAGGAAAACAGCAAAAGTTGTAGCCACCACTAGAGTCTTGACAACAGCGTATTTTTTTACTGCTGTAAATAATTAAAAAGTAAATGTAAAACACATTAGGGGCACTTTTTCAAACCGTAAGTGAGCACATAAACAGAAATTGGAAGGAACGGAGCGGCTTCCTGCTGCYACATTACTCTCCAAACTTTCTCGGGCTTCAGTAACGTTTCTTAAGGGCATGCGAGTAAAAATACAAAGACTGACACCAGTAGGAGGACAGTTGACTCGGTGTGTCAGATATGGATTGAAACATCAAACAAAGCGCAGCTCTTCAGAAGAATCAAACCAACATCATTTTTCAAGGTTGTGCACTGGTACAAGTGCTGAAAAAGAAATTCAATCCAAGGACATGATTTACAGCCTTACAGAATAATCTTTCTTTCATCAATGTCTTCTTTGTGTCATTGACAGATCTATAATGTGACCTCACAGCCGTCTTTTATTTTAATTTGGAAATGTACGCAGGTCTTTTTTAAGGAGGCCTGTTTGTCAGTGAARTATCCATTGTGCGTCATTTTTAATATTTAGTCAGCACATTATTTCTTAACAGACTGCAAACGTAGGTCTTGGCTTGGTTGAMGTGAACTCAGGTGCCGTTTGAATGCATGAATAAAAGTGTGTGTTACGCTAACAGGAGGAATGTCTCGTTGAAGAGTTTTTGGCACATTTGCCAGAGATTAAAGAAAAATCCTACAAATTCTAAAATCTGACTCCCATTGTTTAAATTTTCTGAAGAAGGAAGTGGCACTCAGAGTCTTCTTCAGAGGCTTTTGTGTTGTTTTCTTCAGTGGTTCTAGGTGCAGCGCCCCCACAGGCGAGGAGGTAAACCGTGAACTGTGGTGTTTGCAGGTTCTTAAAAAGTCCTAAATTCACATATCTAAAATTAAGACCTTGAAAAGTCTTAAATTTATTTTTAAGATGTGCAAGTTGGTCTTAAATTTGTTACTCAAAGGTCTTAATTTTGTTGGGCAGAAGCAATTAAAGTACTTCGTCTTTAGAGTGAGCTGTTGAATGAGCTGCTCTTGAATATCTAAATGGTATTGCAGTTGTTTAAACACGGGGTGGGCAATCCTGGTCCTTKTTTCTCTGCTCCAACACACCTGATTTGAATGAATGGGTGATTATCAGGAAGAGGTCATTCAATGACTGAATTGCTTATTGTATGCTTATTGTTCTCTGTGTTCATTTGGTTCCCCATAGCGTTTATACTTATTTCTTCATTGTGTGCTCTAATATTTTTTCTTTATATTTTATCTCTAATGCTAACTTGAGCATTTGCAGCTGTAGTAATTGCAATTTCTCCCCGAATATCAATCAAGTATTCTGATTCTGATTCTGAATCGGGTGTGTTGAAGTAAGGAAACAGTAAAGGGCTGCGGCCCTCCAGGACCATGATTGCCCAGCCCTGTTTTAACRGCACCATCTTTATTCCAGGGTCWGTGCTCTGTCCTGCCCCCATCATTTTGTCCAATGGTGGCAATGATTGTAACCTGCGTTAAAGTCTGCTTTTGGTCTGGACCAAACAAGTGAACCAAAGTGTCCTGATGCATCTCAGTAATCCAGGTAGAAATGATCAAAAAGAAAAAAAAGTAGGTCCTCTGGATGGGTTCTTCTTTAGTGAAACGTTTCGTCTCTCCTCCAAGAGACGTCTTCAGTCTGAGAGTTTCAGGTGAACTCAGCCTTATAAGCACTGCCTCTACATGGACAAACAGGTTAGTCACATGCAAAAGAGGGCCATCACCTAACAATAGGCTTGATTAGTGCTATTGTTCATAGAGGGTCATGTGACCCATCACCTGACTTATTGGTTTGGATTTTTTGGCCGTGGTTATTTGGTGTCGCGTTTTGTGAATGTAGTGAATGCATGCGGGGGTCAACGTCCCCTTGTTTTCGTCCCTCCCTCCCTCTTTGTGTTGGGTATCGTTGGGGCCCTGATTCACACCTTTTGCTCACAGGGGGCGGAGTCACACTTGCAATAACAGCATTAAAGG
>NW_013952507.1:830659-841358 GCF_001266775.1 Austrofundulus limnaeus | reverse complement strand
TCATCAGACTGAAGAAGTCTCAGAGGAGAGACGAAACGTTTCACTAAAGAAGAACCCATCCAGAGGACCTACTTATTTTTTCTTTTTGAAGTGAACCAATGGACTTTCTTGGTGTGACTAAACCATCATTTTTTTATATATTAAACGTAGTGGTATGTATGTTCTTCTTGTAATATTATCTGTTTGTTTTTTTTTTGTTTTTTTGTAACTTTGAGGCACCAAAGAAAAGGTTGTGGATATTAAAACATCAGCCATAGTATCATGTCCTTTTTTTTTTTTTGTAACATAGAAGCCTAAAGAAGTGACAAACCAATGTTGTGGTTGCATGCACATTGACTCTCTGAGCACAACTCTCTGAGCTGATCCTCACTGCAGCAACAGACAACTGGACTGTAATTATTAAACAGAGGGGCAGGCAGGAAGAGGGGCTGACGGGTGAAGGCAGACTGATAAATACACAAAGACAGAGGCAGGAAAGTGGACGGATAATAAGGTGCAGAGACATGGAGTGGATGGGCAACAAGACAGGTCGACAAATAGCAAGACCATCAGAATGACAGCTTTAAAACACCTTCAACTAAGCCGCACCCTAGCAGGGAAACTGGATTTCTTGCAATATGTTGAATCTAAATGTTGTCTCAAAGCAACTTATCTATCGAAACATGAAAAAAAAAAAAACCAACATCCAGCTCACTCTATCCCTTCCTGGTATTTTTTTCATTAATTTGATTGGCACGCTACACAGAGCGGATGGGAGTCAGGGTTTGTAGTTGCTGTGGCAACTGGCCTGCTCTTTGTTGAGGGCTACATTCCTGGCATCTGATGTGTCTGCGCTGCGATCGATAAAACACCCCCAGCCTGCGGGGACTGATGAACGGACCGAGGCTTTCGCCAGGCCGAGCAGGAGAATTGGGTGGAGAGAGGGAGTCAGGTGGAGGATGCGCGAGCCGGAGGATGCCGAGATTAAAGGGAGGACGGGGGGGAGATGTGTGCGGCGCGGCTGACGAGCCGGGCGGAGAGGAGGTGAGTGAAGGAGGAAAAGGAGCGAGCTTGCTCAGCTTCTTTCGCCTCATCCCGGCTGTTTTCTGAACGTCACTCACTTTGCTGTCGGGATACGCTTACGTCTCGTGTGTTCGTCATCGCCTTACTTTGGCAGGGTCGTCGCTTTTAGATGGGCAAGCAGTCAGAAAGGCTTCTTGAAGGCTCTTTCTATCATTTTTATTCTCTTTTTACAATATTGCATTCAAATCTCCACAGCTCGCAGATGTGTCGTACGCTTTGCACACCTAATTGGAAAAGATAGCCATGAGCAGAATGCGGATTCGCCGGGTAATGAGGCAATTATGAGCAGACTCTCTGTCTACACAGCCATCTGTCAATTCAACAACCTGTAGCTGCTGAAAGGTGTTTCTTTATGTTCAGGTCCGCGTCTTTCTGTGCTGAGGAACGACAGCATGTTTTACAACTGAACTCTGTATTCTTATTACTCAAGTCTGATTGGTTTTCTCCACTACAAACCTCTCATTCAGCGCCTGGAAACCGCAGCCAGATCTCAGTGGGTAAATAAAGAAAGCGCACAAGAGTAAAAATCAACAAACAGAAGCAATAATTGCAGGAAGTACAAATTAATCAGCTTAGATTCGCATACAAAGTTCAGCTSTGTGCAAGTGTTGGAGCACATAAACCGAAACCAATCAAATGGATTAAATAAAAAAAATACTCAAGACATTTATGGAACAAAAGCAGTTTACATTAATAATATAAGACATCTCAGATAGAAAAACAGAAACCTGGCTTGTGCCCCAGTAAGATCACTTACTTTATGTTAGTGATCTTTTATCTGKGTTTAGAAATAACCGATCAACATCAGTATCCATGATGGAATTTAGAGAAAATATAGCCAAAGCTGTAAATAAAAAAATAAAATAAAATAAAACACAACACTACACTGTGGGGCTATAAAATGATTTCTGTAAAGTTTTTGACACAATTGATAATTTTCTGCTCCTACGTATGAGTTGTCGCWAATCATTGGTTAAAAGGTTATTTAGACAACAGGTTTAAACGTGTAAAATAATCAGGAATCACTGTTAGAAAAATGTGGCGTTGCACAAGGTTTAGTATTGGACCGAAATTATTTAATTTTATCAGTGATCTCTGTAATTCTGCTAAAATTAGATGTGTTTTWTTCAATCTTGTATAATTTAAAGTAAAATAATATGTGACATGCACAGCTAACCAAAAAGTTGTATTTGCTAACCAGTAATTCTCTAAACAAGTGTCATAGCTCTGCTAACAATACATAGATAAAAGAATTAGAGGAAGCTAATGCTAATTGCTAAATCTTCATCCTGGTGAGACATGTTTTATTTTGAAGGAGGGCGAGATCACCTGTGGCAAATCAGCAAATCCAAACCAGAGTTTTAGATCAAACTTGTGATACTTCCATTTCACCCCTTTCAGAATAAAAGCATTTCTTTGATTGAGTTTGTATTTTTTTAAATACCATTTGAAGTTAGTCAAACAACAAATAGAAAACACTTCATCATATTTATATGTAGTCAATTTTTGAATTTGTTATTTAAATACGGTTAAATGTTATTTTATTTCTTTTTGACGCTCTTATTTTGAGGTTTAGCTGCTAAAAATGCTACATGCTACACACGGTGCCTGACATCTCCAGCACTGCTTGTAATAGCAAATAGTTTTTATTTAAGTTGGGATAAAAGGCATAAAAATAGTTTTACACTATTTTGTGTATTTAAAATTGTGGAACCTATTCAGCAAAGCTAATCGGTCCACTAACATATTTCAAAGTTAGCAAAAAGCTAATCCGCTAAATTAGCAGATTAGTGAATATGTGAACTGTATGTGATGCTCATGAACATCAGGGAAATTATTATTATTTTATTTGAGAAGTTTCCGTGATTTTTGACTTAGACGTGCGATCTACTCATTGTTTTGTTTTGTTTTATTTTACTAATGTAATTATTTTAAATGGAAAATAATCAAATCAAATCATTCATGTTACGTTTTCTGGTATTTGTCCTGTAAACTACATCTAATCATAATATAATTTCCTGTGTCGGTTGTTGCTCTGGTGGCTACCGATCTCTCTCCCTCAGCAGGGAACAAACACACACCCTTCATCTGTGACGCAAAACYCACACACATCCTGCACCGGTGGATCCACACGGGCATTTAGTGTGGCTGCAATCTTAACGGGTTTGAAACATCTTACATCCACATGAAACATCTCCACTTAACCTGCAACCTTTGCTTCTAACACAGGGATGAACGTTCACACTTTTCTGCAGCTGATATTTCCATTTCTCCTAACATCTCGCACCGCTGTGACATTAATTCTATTATGTCCACTTTGCAGAGGAAAGCCATGGCTCATTAAAGGGAGTAAAGACTTGTCCGTTTAAGCAGATGTAAGGTGTAAGTGGTTGAAAATGTAAAAAGTTGCAGTGGGTGCAGACTAATTTTTTTTGTCCGTACTTGTGTCTTACAGGGCTCRTTCGTGATGTTGTCGTGTTTGGGAAAGAAGCCGTGCCGTGACAGAGGGCATCGTGGGTAAAAGAGACATGCACCAGCCAGCCCCGCACCACCRCCACCTCTTCCTGGGCGGGGCCTTGCTGCTTCTCCTCGCCAGCTCGGCTCTGAGCTGCCCCGCCCGATGCGAGTGCTCTCCCCAGACCAAGTCCGTCAGTTGCCACCGCAAGCGCCTGCCCAGCATCCCCGAAGGCGTCCCCATCGAGACCCGCTCCCTGGACCTGAGCAAGAACAAGCTGCGCATCATCACGCCGGACAACTTCTCCTCCTTCCTCCAGCTGGAAGACCTGGACCTCAGCGACAACCTCATCAGCGTGGTGGAACCCGGCTCGTTCCGCTCCCAGCTGGCTCTGCGCTCGCTCAACTTCCGCAGTAACCTGCTTCAGCTGGTTCCTGCCGGGGTTCTGTCGGGTCTGACCAACCTGACCCACATCGATCTCAGCCACAACCGGCTCGTGGTTCTTCTGGACCATGCGTTCCAGGACCTGCGCAGGCTGATGTCCCTGGAGGTGGGCGACAATGAGCTGGTGTTCATCTCTCAGCGGGCGTTCACTGGATTACTGGGACTTCAGAGTCTGACACTGGAACGCTCCAATTTGACCGTGATCCCCACCGATGCGTTGGCACATCTGCACAATCTGTTGGAACTACACTTGCGACACCTAAGCATTAGTTTTCTCAAACCTTTCTCCTTTAAGAGGTTAACTCGTCTCCGCCATTTAGAGATTGACTTCTGGCCCTGGCTGGAAGCCCTGCCTCCCCTGTCACTGCACGGCCTGAACCTCACAACATTGTTCATCACCAACACCAACCTTTCGGCCCTCCCTGGCGCAGCGTTGCGTAACCTGCCCTACCTCACCCACCTTAACCTGTCGTATAGCCGAATCGAGCACATCCACCACGGAGAGCTCGGCCAGCTCCCACACCTGCTGGAGCTTCGCCTTCAAGGGGCTCATCTGGCTTCTATAGAGCCCTTTGCCTTTTTGGGCCTTAAATCTCTTCAGCTACTAGATGTGTCTCAGAATCGCCTGGACTCTCTCCAGCGGGGGGTGTTCGCCTCGCCGGAATCGCTGCAAAGGCTTTGCCTGGGTGGAAACCCATTGGTGTGCGACTGCAGATTACTGTGGCTCCTCAACAGCCACAAGCCGCCTGCTCTGCAGATTTTGGACGCCCAGCCTGAATGCAGCGCGCCCGAGTACCTCCTGGGGAAAACGCTGCGTGACCTTAAGGAGCCCCTGGTCTCCAGGTACATGATCTGCACCAAACCGCGGATCGGGCCGAACACAACCCAGCTGCTGATGGCGGACGAGGGTCAGCCGGCCCGTCTGAGCTGCACGGCGGAGGGAGCGCCGCGACCCTCCGTGGTCTGGATTACGCCTCACAGACGCTACATCACAACTAAAAGCAGCGGCAGGGTGGAAGTCCAAGCAGACGGCACCCTGGAAATTAAGGCGGCAGAGCTGCATGACAGCGGGGTGTACTTGTGCATCGCCAGTAACCCCGCTGGTAACGCCAGCCTGTCGGCATCTCTAGCTGTGAAAAGCCTCGGAACCGGGGACAGATTTCACTATAGCAACAGGAGCTTAAACTACCTGACAGACTCTAACAGCACATGGGGGAATGGAACAGTATTGTACAACATGACTCTCCCTATTGACATAAAGACGATCATTATATCCACAGCGATGGGCTGCCTTTCCTTCTTAGGCGTGGTCGTGTTCTGCTTCCTGCTTCTGTTCGCCTGGAGCCGGGGAAAAGGGCGCCACAAGAACAACTTTGACATCGAGTACGTACCCCGAAAGTCCAATGGGGCCGCTACAGACGTGGCGGAAACAAGCGGCCCGCGGCGAGTTAACATGAAAATGATTTAAAACGGAGACACACAACAGAAGCATTTACAAAGTGCACACATATCAGCTGAAGAAAAAAAAGCTGTTTTTGTTTTTTTTATGACTTAAGTGGATTTGTGACAAACGAAAGTGGTGTATTACTGTAGTGGGTGACGATATGACGTTGGTCTAGTGATAAAGTGGACTTGTGAATATAAAAGTGATCTATGAAACGTGTTTATAAGAAACCATGTCCTCATACAGTACAGTACACTGAATATACAACTATAACCCAACATATCAATATGGGACTGAAATAGTGTTGCACTTGGCGTGTGTTTTCAGTGAAATCATCGACTCTCCGGGACGTCGAGGTGAAGGAGGCAGTCATCCCCGCGACACGTCAGGACTAAACTGTCTAATTCCCATTTTAGCTGCAGTGTGAAAGGTGTGTGTTGTGTTCGAGCGTGGACGTGGGCGCTGGGCACGTGTTGCATTTGTGTGTGTGTGTGTTTTTTGTGCATGTGCACGTATTGCCTTTCTTGTGGGTTGGAACGGTTCACGACGGGGTGGGCGGGGTCCAAGACGGTTTTTCTGTTGTTGTTTTTTTTTTTAAGCTTTTTGTTTGTGTTTGGTTATTGTAACTGCAGTAAAGCCCCTGTTGATTAAAACAGAGGATTATCTGTGTTTGTATGCAAAGTCACAGTTAGTATCTCCTAAAGAAATGCTGCATTTGAAGTGTTGTCCCCGTTTTGATGACTTGAACACTGGATGGGGATTTTTTTAATATATAAACTGAGGTTTTGTGTCACTTTTCGGCAAAACAAGATGCTTTGTTCCCAACAAACAACGGTGGCCAATAGTGTTATTCCAACCATAAAAAGAGCATGTAAAAGCCGTTTTATAACATAATAAATCATGGGCAGATTTTCCTGCCAGACAAATCCCTCGATATGATATAAAAGAGTCTGTAGCCAGAGACAATGGCAAAGATTTACTGGCTGGCATCCTCTTTGGACGAGACAAAGTTGAGCTTTACAGATTTATGTGCTGAATCCCCCCTCCTTTCTCATTTTTCTTTGATCGAACCACTTAAGGTTAGCACGTCCGGGTTTCTCCCCCAAGGGGGTGACAAGGTAGCTCTGGCTATCTTTGAGTTTGTGGTGGGTTCTTCTTTCTTGTTTTGTTTTTGTTTGCTTTTTTTTTTTTGTCGTTTTTAAATGTTTAGATGAAAAAAAATAGAAAATCAATTAAGGGCAACTCTTTGTAATGCAGGGATGTGGGTGTTAAATTTGTGTGATCCTGTTGTGATAAATTGTTGAAGGTTCTATAGTTGTTTTCATACGTATGACAAATTTATGGGTATATTTTCAAAAAGAAATAAATCTTAATCATACCCCTAACGCTGGAGTTTCCACAGCTGCTTCTTTCATCTCTAAAGTTATTTTTGTTTTTTTTTTATTTCTTGTTACATGTGTAAATATTGGAGTAAGATTCAAAATGTGCGAGCTGTTAAAAGTAAACCACTTGGCAAAGCCTCCTGTTGGCCTTCACTGGAAATGACTAATTTTTTAAAAAATGGGTTTTCTTTGTTTTACGACTTATTAAAGTTAAAAAATCATAGTTAGTTGTAATAAATCCACACCATCCTGGCATTTAAAGTGAACAGATACAGGAGTGTTTGTTGTGAAGGAGGGGCAAACTCGGGGTGATTCACCCCCTTTATAAATGAATAAAGTCAGAGATCTTAAAGGACGATCGTAAAGAAACTGTCGCCTCTCCTCAGCTGCATCAAAGAGCTTGAATCAAAGCGAATCCGAGTCTTTGAGGCTGCTGCAACATGGGTGAGTTTACAGAGCTGCGTAAAGCAGTTTTGACAGAACTGAAATGAAGATTTTCAAGGGCAAACATGAGACCTTTGACTTGCCAGTCAGTGATTGACAGGAAACTATTTTAAATCACCTGCTTACACGCTAAACAACATTGACCTCGTAGATTAACTGCAGCAGCCATCTTGAATTTGATTCAATTCAAAGGTTTATCAGTTATAGATCTAGGGGCAGGGCCACAGGGGCATTGGCCCCAACTGAAATTTGATCGGACCCCTGAAGTGCCTCTTGTCCTGTCACTCATCTGTCCTTTGCTTGAAAGTGTTGATGGTGGACGCAGTCCCATGTCCAAACACAAGTGGCGCTAGTGAGTCATATAAAAAGTCCAGCATGAATGAAGCTTACAGAATTTATATTTTTTTAAAAATCCTGCAGACAAAGTCTTTCAAAAGACAAACAGATGGATTTTCTCATGCTGTGTGTTTGAGAGTATTTTATCTAAGTACAGTGAAATGCAGGTAAAATTGGCAAGGAGGATTTACTGTGCAGGTTTTTTAATTTTTATTAAAGGGATCCCCGATTAGTTGTAACATTAGACTTTATTTGATAAACATTTATTTTAACTGTAAAATAAACACTGCAAAAATAATGTAGGCTGTTTAGTTTATAATTTAAAAATATATATTTTAACACAGAGGGAGCTATTTTATGTACACGCAAAGCATTCTGGGTAAATGATGACGTGGATAGGTCCTCGGTGTGAGTGAGCTATATCCACCCTGAAGGTTAATCTTGGACAATATCTGATGATCGACTCTTTTAAATGAAACCAGAGAGCGTTGACAGAGAGGAGAAGGTAGAAATGACTCAGCCTGGAACTGAAAATATGGATGGAGGACAACAGAGCTGCTTCATGGAAGAAGAACCTCAGCTTAGCCTGTTAGCTTTAGCGCCAACGCTATGGCTGTGTCCAAAACGACAGGCCGTGTCCTCCGGAGGACCCAGACTCCCCGGTCTCGGCGGGCCGGGTCCTTGGTAGACCAGGAAGACCGGAAAAAAAGAGGCTGTGAATTTGGACGGTCTAGCCTCCCCTCCTTACCCCGGCGTACGTCATGTCACCTAGCAACTGTGACGATGCAAACAAGCAAACTTAAATCAAAACTAGAAAAATATCAATACATTAGCATTATTAATATCACAAAACTATAAAATTAACTTAAAGGTAACATTTGAAGAACTAATTGACCCGCTGTAGGTTCATGTTTATTTCGCATTTTTTTATGATAAAAATAATATTTAAAAACATGTCCATACAAATGATAAAAGTATTAGAATTACAACCGCTAATTTTTTAAAAATTTTTATATCGCCATATTTTTATTTAAAATGTATTCTTTTCTCTCGCTTCGTCCACCATTACTAGCATAAAAAAATCTCCGGTCGGGCCGCAATGCATTATGGGATACGTTGGGCCGGGAAGGATCCATCGGACCTGTCCTTCGATTCGGGCCAAAGGAAGGACGTATTTGTCGGCCACATCAGAGGAGTCTTCGGTTTTGGACGTCCTTTGTCGCAGGGCTGTGACGCATGCGGCCGACGAATTCGGCCTTCGGAGGACCCGTCCTGCCGTTTTGGACACTGCCTGTATTAGCTCAGTGCTAGCGCGACAAACTAACAAGCTAAACTGAGGTCCTCCATCCATATTTTCAGTTCCAGGCTGAGTCATTTCTACCTTCTCCTCTCTGTCAACGCTCTCTGGTTTCATTTAAAAGAGTCGATCATCAGATATTGTCCAAGATTAACCTTCAGGGTGGATATAGCTCGCTAGCAGCCTCACACCGAGGACCTATCCACGTCATCATTTACCCAGAATGCTTTGTGTGGAAATAAAATGGCTCCGTCCGTGTTAAATTTTTTTTAAAACATTTACAAAACTAAACAGCCTACAGTATATTTAGTCTTTATTTTGCAGTTAAAATAAATGTTTATCAAATAAAGTATTTTTCAATCAAACAAAGTTTAATGTTACAAATAATCAAGGATCCCTTTAAAATACATTACAAGTGTTTGAACATGTGAATGGTTGAATGTATACACCTTACCAAACTATGGGGAATGTGTGGATGGATGCACAAATGGCCTGTCTATGAATATTGTGGCCCATTACTCAGAAAAATCCTACATCTATCACTGTATAGACGTATTTTGAAGAATTTGTTTAACTGAAATCCATCTGTTGGCTCGTGAGATATTTTGCTAACAGACACACACACAGAGGTAAAAACATAATCCTCAGAGCCTCGTGCCTCACCACCGGCGCTGAAGCTGAAATGAAAGGTCAGTTGTTAATCGAGGTGGACAGCAGAGACTGCAGGTTCCTGCCCTCTGACCAGATCAGTAAAGGAGTAATAAAACGCCCCGCCGGTGGTCATGGTTACCACGAAGCTTAACTGATTCTCATCATTAACATATTTGCATTCATAATTCATAACTTCAGACACGGCGGGAACATTAATCTCACTACGAGAGCTTAAATACAACAGTTACTGAACTCTCAGCTCACATTAAACTCATGAAAAATGTATATTCAGAAAATAATCTGATGAATTTAAAGCTGTAAGATGAGTCAAACAGATTCCAGATTTATTGTTTTGTCAGCTGCTAAAGTTACAGCATCGCTCTCGGTGAGGAAACCTTTTCATCCAAAGCCTTCGTATGTCCGAGAAAACAAGATTTTTGTTATTTCTTGAGGCTGGAGGAATGAGTTCGTAGCATCACCAACACTAGCTGACATGACAGAACAATAACAACTCACAGCAACACATAGCTGAAAAAAATATCTCCACTGTCCCCATATTTAATTCATTTTTATTTATTTGCAACCTCTACTTCCTGTTTCCTACAGCCATGCGTAAAATCAACTTCTGTTGTAAGCCTGCTGATTCCTGCAAATCTACGGAAGGCAAGAGCGGACGTTTCCCACAGTTCTTTTTTTTTTCCATGTTTATTTTTTTCATAACATAATTTGTTGTTATCATGAAATAACAATTAGCCTTTTCTCGAGATAACAAGTTATGATTTCCTCTTGTGTATCATTCTGTAAATATGGAGACAGCCTGGTGCCCTCAGCTCATCACCAGTGAAGTTTACTATATAACTCAGGCTGAAATTACAATTTGTTTGTCTCGTATAGATAACTTTCATATCAGCYCTTGTTGTTTAAGATAAGATAACACTATACACAAAATATATAACAATGCACATATACACATATAGGGGTGCAACGATACAGAAAATTCACGATTCGGTTCAATACTTTAGTCTCACGGTTCGATATTTTTTCRATACAGAAAAAAAAATGTCCATGCCCTTTTTAACTTGTAATTTATTTAAATTAAGTACGAGCATTTGTTTAACCTCAAAAATACAGTTTTTTAAATTAAATGTTGCTGAAACAGCAAGTTTCTCAGTGGATCTGTGCTC
>NW_013952507.1:823776-828999 GCF_001266775.1 Austrofundulus limnaeus | reverse complement strand
GTAATTTGATTGTAGTTACCCAATAAAGGTAGTTTTACTAATAGTAGTTTTTTTTTCTTTTGTACCCTAAATACCACGTAATTACATGGTAATAAGGTGGTAAGTGCATATATTTACATTTTTATTACCTTGTAATTACATGGTAATAAAGAAGTAATTACATTTAATTACATTTTTATTACCTTGTAATTACATGGTAATAAAGAAGTAATTACATTTAATTACATTTTTATTACCTTGTAATTACATGGTAATGAAGAAGTAATTACATTTAATTACACTTTTATTACCTTGTAATTACATGGTAATAAGGGTACCGTAAAAGAAATCATTACCAAAATGTCTGTGGGAATTGTCCGCTCTCAGCTTCCGTACAAACCAGCAGATGGAAACGCTCCTTTTATCTTTTTTGCAACATTTTATGCTCGCTCAAAATTCAAACACATCTACTGTCTTTCTGTTAGTTTCTGTCACTCCTCTAATTTTTTCGAGCCTCTCGTTAAAAACAACTTGTGGCTCATGTTAGTGTTGTGTAAAAAATAAACGAGCGCAATAACGACAAAGAAGTGCGCGACGTTGCGTCAGTGTGAACCCTCCAGGGTTGGGAGCGAAGCGCTGCGTCACCCAAAAACTCTGAGCGGGAAAACGGTTCAACCTGACGTCATTGTTACAGATTTTATCACCTTAGTTTTAAGTTACCGGACCGACTGAGAGATTTTTACGCTTGTGGAGAAAGTTCCTGCTGAACGACTGGAGGTGTGCTGCGTTTCTGCTGAGGCCGTGGAGAGCTGATGTCCTCCGGGCTTCAGCGGCGGCCCGTGTGAACACACAGCCCCGCTCAGCTGCTCTGCGCTCACATCCAGAGCTGGAAGAGAAAACCACAGCGTGAACATATCAGCATATCTTACACATTACTCCTGTTTTTGTTTTTGTTTTTAACCACCRTGCTGCCGTTTCACAGCGAGTGAGATAAATGATTATAAAAGATTAATTTGGGAGTTATGACTCCCTGTCCTGTTTTCTCCAGCAGATACTAAATCATGGAAAAGGCGAAGCAAAGCTAGGTGCTGATTAATTCAAACATTAATTCTCCTTACAACAAGCCTCGCGGTCAGCTTTAAATAGGCCCATTGTTCAGCGGGAATTCGCTCTCACAGGACACAATTGTCTTTTCACGGCAGCGCGCTTGTCACCGACTCACCAATTAATTCGATGTATTCTGGAGGGCAGGCCAATAGAAGTTAGTTTCATACCAATCGCTTGTATTACAAGCCTGTGTGTCGGTGCAGGCTGTGTGGAATTCCTACAGAATACTAACACCCGGTGTGGTGTGTGTGTGTGTGTGTGTGTGTCCACCTGTGGATTTATGGTTTCCAAGAGGTTTTAGCCTCATTCATTACATTTTTTAAATGGTTATACTGTTTACTGCAAAAAAAGTAATGAAAATAATGAAAAAATTCAGGCGAGGGGAAAAAAATCAGGATTATTTTCAGTTCCATCCTCACTACCTCTGAAACAACAGCTGCTGCTTTAATAACTTCCACTTCTGACAACACATTCCAAGTGTTTGATACCATGAGTAGAAGTAGAGTTTGTAAAAGCTGAGACCCTCAGTTACATGTCAGCACATTATTTTAAACAAACTTCAAGAAAACCCCTCGGGGCTGAAGAGGTAAACATCGTCATTTTCCTTTTTTTTTCAAAGTTCAAATCCTCATTTCAACAGCTAATTATTGTTTTTAATTTTACATTTTACCCAACAGACCGTGTAATTCTCTGTGTTTTGATCACGTGTTTGAGAAAACGCATCAACGTGCTTTGTTTCTGTTAGGAAGTTCAGTCTAAATGTTTCACCTGTTTTCTCTCATGAGACCCTGAGCTTTACTGTAAAAGTATAAACACATACTGTCTCAGCAGGTGCTGCAGGATGACTTTGACTGTCACTTCAAGCCAGTCCTCTGGTACAATTTGAATTTACTGAAAGGATATCCTCTGGAGATGTGTCAACTCATTTCCAATGGAGGCCTGGAACCCGTACAGAATACCAAACCACCTCCAGACAACGTTACGTAACACTGAAACACAACTGCACACACACAAAGCTTCACCGCAATATTCAAAATACAATTAAACCACCTGAAATGTTGATTCCCAGTAAAACTCCATTTGTCTGTGAAGATGATTTGTTCAGCAATATATGTTTTAGTATAGCAGAGTTTCACCTATAAATACGAAAAAAATAAGTTCCTCATAAGGAGCAACAGTAAAAAAAAAATAAACTGGATTGTCAGCATCCTAATGTGCAGCTCTGCCTCCTCTGAAGAAGCCAGGAGGATCATTACAGCCTGTTCAGCTTTCCAACAAAAAAAAAAAGGGAAGAAATAAGCAGACGAGGTATCGCTGCTGCATATTTCATGTTGTCACTTTGATTGTTTGATCCTGAATAAAAGACACGCGGGGAACCCGGACGGCTGTCTCCGCTTGGATCGCTTCCAAAGCAGGCTTTGGAAGCGGCTGGGAGTCCCTTAATGTCTTGGCAGAGAGCGGGAGGAACGTCTGGAGGAATTTAACTCTGCAGAAGACGAGCGCTGACGCTTAACAGTGTCTGAAGGCACGGGGGTAATAAGAGCAACAGGGCATGAATGGACCCCCGCAGACTGGTTTTAACACGTAACAAGGAGCTTGTGATGCAGAACGCTTGTGAATAAAAGTGTGCCCCAAAAAAAAAATACATGAAGTGAAACCTTGAAGTCTAATAATAAATTATTAAGACTTAGGAGATTCCACCATATGTGACTGCTTTGCTGATAAGACGCGTAAAAACGTGTACGTTCTTTGATTCTGAACCGTTATGAATCATCTCAGATCTTCTTCTTCTTCTTCTACCACTACTTCTTCTTCTTCTTCAGCTCATTATAATGATTGGCCCTCGGCAGAGAACCACAGTGCAGCTGGGCAGGAGAAAATGAGCTTCTTTGAAGTTCCCTTCTTTGAATGGCAACACAGATCATTGTTATTGGGCCTTTTTTTTCAAACCCAGAACCCAGCTTTGAAACCACAAATCAGGTTTATWATGGGCCAGAGGCTCGTCCACACTTTGTTCTGCCGAACAACCAGCAGAATCAGCTGCCGTTGGGTTTGGATCTTTGTRTCTTTCGGTTCGTGTCGGCTGCTTTGCGCGGTCCAGTCCTCCACAGGACTGCGTGTCCTCTGARCGCCGAGCTCTACCACTGAATCAGTGCGTGGTGATTTACAGATCCAGCCCTTGGGTGGCGAATACAAGCAGAGCCGAGTGGAAGAATGAGATGCAGCGTTGGCTGCTCCTCACCAAACTACTCCCGAAATTGTCCCCCGGCGAAAATCGCATGATTCTATTGGAATTTTAGTGGGCGTGGCCAAATGACTCGACAGCGCCACCTAAAGTGAGATAGAGGAACTGGTAAGTCCTWGAGAGCTGAAATTTGGGGCATTGGTAGATCTCCCCATATCTAGAAAAAAAGTCTCTTGGAGGTATGCCCTAAAACTAACAGGAAGTCGGCCATATTGGGTCAAATTTTCCTTGAGTTTCACTTTCGCTCACGTTGAACTTTTGCAAACTCTTCACATGATTTTGACCTGTCGGGTTCAAACTTGGTCAGTATGCTGGTAAGACATGGGGGATTAAAACTTATCAAAATGGTGAGTTTTTCGAGTATGTTAAGGGGGCGTGGCCAGGCCTCAATAATGACCTTCTCGCCAGCATTTTTGAAACGCTGTAGCTTACGGCCGGTTTTGTGGAGCCGTGCTGGTTAATGGAGAACGGACGAATGCTAAACGAACCCTGATGGATGCTGGCGTGGAGCACCGCGGCTGCCGGCCTGGACAGGAAGAGCAACAGGAGCCCGTCTGTCCAATCCAAYGTCACATGAAAGGATGCGCTGCTCTGCCACCTCTCTGTGTGCAGAGAAAAAGCAGCGATGCTAATGAAGTGAAGCACAGACGCAGGGAGGCCGATTCTGTAACAGCACAGATCACTGCTCGCTCATCCAGTTTAGCTCTTTGTACTTAAAATCCCCAATTAACCATATTAGCAATTCATGAGGTGTACACCGAGCCAAACACAATGAAGATCCATTTTAATTGACTCATATAGCAGCAACAAGCACAGGCTGTCTTCACCAGAACAGCCTTTCCTCTTTCCCTAAAGCTCAAATGTGATTATGTCATTGTTTTCAAATTAAATGCTTTTTTGTAGCGTCACAAAACCTACATAAAGCATTGAAGATGCTTTCAGGCTGCAGGGACCATTTTATTGCTTTATTATTACAATTTTTCTTATGAATGTAGTTTCATTGTTTTTTGTTTTAACACTCTGTAGCAACCGGAGGTGGTTGTAGCTCATTAAAAAGTTTTTTTTGGTTCTATTTTTAATTATAAATAGGATGTAATAATGTGTAATTATGTAATTTAGCTCAAACCAGTGTAACAAATGGAAATAAGTGCAGAAAAGCTGATGTTTTAATAAAAATCAATGGATCTTAACTCGTGGAAGCCTTCAATAACTGCCCATTATGACATTAATGATCATTTACTATCTGTAACTGCTGTACCACTGATTTGTCTGTTAAAGATCAACAGAGCCGTCCCGTCTCTATTTACAGTCCATGTTTATGATGAGCAGAGCTTCACTTTTCAATAAACAGACGCCTACTCACTCTRTAATAATGTCTGAGGTCAGCCACAGCCTGTGTGTGAAACGTACCGCAGGCTGAACAGCATTAGCATGTYGGTCAGGAAATTTTAAATCTTTACAAGCTGCTTAGAGCGTGTAAAGCTGTGAAATCAGACTTTTCTTTCATTTCAAATAAATATTTGCTCATCATGTACACTGAGATTATTGTTTCTTTTATTCCTCAATTCTTGTGCTATTTCAACAATTTATACATCAAATCGTTCAGCTCCTTCATGACATTCAGACTATAACTTTTGGTACTTCAGCAATTTATAATTTTTTATATATTTAGCTTTTTCAGCAATGCTTTTCCTCATAGAAAAGGAGTGGAGCTGTTTTCAGCATCCCTTCAAAATGTTCATAAAGCTTTGCTCAATTTTTCACCCCTTTTTTTTTTTGCTTTTTTTCACTTCTTTGTTTTATTTTCAGCTTTCTTTAGCTTGTGTTTTGCTGATTTAGTTGTTTTTTTTAAGCTTTTTTTTATCTATCATTCTGACCTTTTCTGCTATTCT
>NW_013952507.1:817077-821594 GCF_001266775.1 Austrofundulus limnaeus | reverse complement strand
CAAAACTACAGCCCTTTAAGAAGAATCTTGTCTGCCATCTGCTGGACACTTTTTGTTGTGCTGGCGGGGTGTGAAGCTCCTAAAGAGACAGCCTCAAAATGAGTTGATCTGAGACACAGCTCAGAAAAGGGGCGGGGCTTGTGGAGTTACAATAAGGAGGATCTCAGACCACAGCATTGCAGCTCCATTTCATATAGACCTCAACTGAAGGATTTAAATGAAAAACAGGATTCAAAGCATCATACTGTGTTTCCTTCAAATTAAAACAAGATTAACATTTTAAAGTCAAAAGGGTTTTCTTCAGAAAAATTAACTAACACAACATAAAATTCCAAAAACATTAAAATATATTACAGGTCTTGTTGAGAATAACTCATTAGGTCTGCATTGGAAGTATTGTTGGAATCAGCCTTTTCTGACTGCAGTGTGGTCCCATCAGCAGAGCAGCCAGAGGCGAAACAATTTGGAGAGGCTGTTGACGCTCACTGACCTTGAAAACTTCAGCAGTAGTCAGTTTTTATGTTTTGTTTTATTTTATTATTTTTTGGATGCTGTCCATGCACTGAGTTGCCACTCTCCGAACAACGAGACCTGATGTGGTTTGTTATTCATGCAGGTCGTAGATATTCTGTCACAGGACAGACAAAAAGCCAAACACCACCAGGAGTCAGAAATGCTTTACTGAAGGATTTCTCAAGAGAAGAAATTTGTAAGAACTGGGAGGAAAAAACAAAGAACTGTTGGAAGATATGAGAGAAAGAATAGAGTGCGAGTGTTTTCATATGTGCTAGATGTAATTGTGGCATGACTAGAGGGCCTTACAGTCACTATATAATGATATTTTTACCAGTGAAATATCCATCAAAGGCTGGTGGAGGCTCTTAAACTCGCTGATATTTTTGAGAAACACACATTTCTGTTATTGTAGAGAAATTTCTCTCTCCAGGCCCCAGCTTGTGGATTTGTGATTTTCTGAAAAAATACAACAAAACCAGCCATTCAAACTTATAATATCTGTCATGGAGCTGCGTCAGCTGGGAGAAAATGACCAAAGAAAAACTGTGTCTCAACAACAAAACTTGTGTTGTAGTTTGCTACAATATAAAGGGATATTTTTTTAAAAAAAGACAAGAAATCTTCACATTATCACGCTCAACTTACCAAAAGCATGATCCAGATATAATTGTTGATAAAGCATTAAAACTCGTTATTATCTTGTAATATTATCCTTCTGTTTTTCATTCAAATACTGTGGTGSTAATTAAAATATATGTAGTTGTATGGAAGAAGTTTTCACAAACAGTTTATTGCAAAGTGTCAAATGTAGTGTATTTATGTGGCCCACAAGAGCTTTAAACATGTATTAATGTCTTAAAATAAGCTGCTTAAAAGAAAAGCTTTGATCATGATGCATGTCAATTATTTTAACCCATGAAGTGGCAGCATTCCACCACTAGAAGGAGCTGCACAGGGTTCAAAACTAGCTGGAAGCTAAATTATTTTACTGTGCAAATACGCCATCTGTTGCATGTCCATTGGTTACTTTTGCTGTGGGCCAGTTTTACTAGAAAGTGGGAATTTCCCACGTAAAAGCTGTAAATTTAAACTGGAACCAGTGGGACTTCCCTGTCGGAAAGTGGGAGAGTTTGGAATTCGAGACGGCAGCTACTCACCACAACTCATCTACAGCGAGTAAAACTCTTACTTTTACGTTTAATAGTATTTCTGTGGTATTTATTTGACATTTAGTCAGACGTAGTAGTTTTCAGTGTTTATAAGAAATGTTAAAATGCTGTTTCTGTGCAGGAAACACCATGTAGAGCTCAGTTATTGTTTGTTAGTGGGGCTCAGAAATGTGAAGCCTGATGTTTAATCAAAGTTAAACATGAATTACAAGCATAACGTTCATCTGGCTCTCAGTGGGAAAGAGTTCTCTCGCACTGGAAAACAATAAACGCTCAATCAATTTCTGAAAATTGTTTTCCAGTTTTCCTTTTCTCATTTTCCCCTGAAGCGCAGCCTATTTCAGTCCAGAAACTACTTTTCTTTTAGTTTATCGCAGACAAATTTTCTGAACACAGCAACTCAGTGGACAAATCGGAGCAATAAAAGATGGTAACGATTGTGAATTGGACTGAAACCAACAAAGATCCACTAATCAATCGGTTGCAGCTAATCAAGCCGTTAACTTTACAGAGTTCACTCTGCAAGTGGACGGAGACACATAATTTATGAGCAAACCTGAATGTCTATTTCAAGTTTAGTCAGAGAGATTTGTGAATGGAGTTTTTGAGATTTGCAAATGATTGCATTCTGTTTTTTCTGAGCAGTTTACACAACGACTCAACTTTTTCCAGACACGGAGTTGTGTTATTGCAGGAGCTGGAAGCAGAGCAGCACCGGAAATGTGTTTTTCGAACTGTACAACCAAGTAAGCCGTTTCGAGCTCTTGATGTAATTGTGTTACATAATTTGAGCTGACTGTTTTGTTTGCACGAGCTGTTCGGTCTCCGAGCAATTCGGGCTCAGAATTGCTGATGAGCCATTTAAAGCCGGTAGCATCGGCCATCTCTTTCGAAACCATTAGGAATAACATTGAGCATTAGTATGTATGCAGTGTGTTGATAAATACCGGCTGACTGAAGACCAACCAAGCTGGCTCCTTAGTGGATGTAAATGAAGGGGTGTTTTTATTTCTTTATTCCTGCAGCAAATGAGCCTGTCCCTAAAGCAAAAGATGAATGATGATGTTTAAACTTAGAAAATGTCAAATATATACTGCTGAAGAAAAAGCAAAACCACAAAATATTTGTTGCAGCTGATGATAGAGGTCTGAAGCCAGGCTCTCGCAGGAGATATAGTGCAATTTCCAGCAGTATGACTCAAGGGGAAGGGGCAGGAAAAAAAAAAAAAACAGTTTCCTGAACTGAAGTGATGTGCCATTAATTTGARGTAACACCTCGGCAAAAAAAATAGAATTAAAAATGCAAACACAATCAGCTCTGCCTGCAGTTGCACCCATTTGGTTGACTGGGCTTTATGTAAATGAATTTAAACACCTAATTTCCTGCAGGTGGCCGCCTGTTTAAAAATGACATCATTGTATCGGCGTGCAGTTCCGAGTCCAAACCGCCAGAGGGCGCCGTACGTCAGCAGGGATCGACGTACGTCTGACGTCTKACGTAGCCGGAAGTTTTTAAGAAGACCATAACAAAACTGCTACTGTGGATATTGGTCATGAAATTAGATATAATGACGCTAATTCAGTGGTTTCTTATGAGTGGGATTTAATAGTGCTCAGTTTTGAGTCACGTGTGTGTTGTTATTCGGCACAGAAAAGACGGAACAAGTAAGTTGTTTACGATGTCATTGCTTCCTGTAAGTGACGCTAGTCGTGTTTTTGGCAGCTAAAATGCTTATTGGACATTTTAAATATGATGGTTAAGAACACAAAATTCCCGAAAAACAGTATAGTCAAACTCTCTGAATGTGACATATATATTATATATTCTCGTCCATGTGAAGGTCTTTTTTTTATTGTGTAGCATGTTTACCTGGCACCAGCCGACCTTAATTGTTTCACATGAGATAAAAGGCAGGTGGGGGGAAAAAAACAACTTATCAGCAAAAATATACAGTATTAATTAATGCCGAATTCTGAGAAAGACTTATAAATATGSATTGTGATAAAAAGCTGGAGTAAAGATTCGTTTAACTTAATAGAATTAAAGTAAAAAGAGAAGTAAATAAAATGTGTCATCTGACCTAATGTCTCAAACAAATCACTTTCATTTCCTCTGCGTGCTCTCAAGTGAAAGTAATTATTATCGTCCTGTTTGCCTGTTAGCAAAATATCTCTTGAATCAGTGAAGGAATTTGAATGAAAATCTCAGATAGTGATCACTGAGTTGACATCTTTTCACTAACTTCCGGAGACCAGTCAATTCAAGATGGCCGCTTCTGCATTGTTTTAGCAAACACATAATGGGTCATAAGTGTTTAATTTTTGCATATGTTGAGCTAAATGTTGGTGTGGTAGTAGCTGAGACTGCAACTTGCCCTCAAAGCATCAGATCCTGAAAGATTTGAAACTTTGCCATTAACCACTGGAGCAGTGTTGCCAGATGGGAAATGTTGAATTATCGTATCAGCGGCTCAAAATTATCGTATTTTGAATCATAATTTGAATAAATTATCGTACACACCCAAGTTACATTTTAGAGAGGCTCAAATTTACATCCTGTTCAGCTCACAGTGTGCTCTGTTTTCAACAAACTGCACATTCCTTTGTTTATAATAAAGTTAAAAAGCACTGTATCTGACTGTTGAGTGTCCTTTTTTTTTAACAAAAGCTTTATTGTAAACAAGAACAAAACAGGGAGCCTGGTGAAATGATGCTTATAAAAAGAAATTTTAGATAAAATTACTATAATAAAATGTAAATTAAAATAGGCAAAATTAAAATGAAATCAGGACATAAAACAAATCATTGTAGTTTAGTCAAGAAATAAATTGAG
>NW_013952507.1:814171-815860 GCF_001266775.1 Austrofundulus limnaeus | reverse complement strand
GATTAACAGGCTTCTGCTCAATTTGAAGAGTTAATTCAATCACTGAATCAGGTGTGTTGGAGCTGGAAAACCTCTAAAACATGCAGGATAGCGGCCCTCGAGGACTGGAGTTTGACACCCCTGCTCTAAAACATGCAGGATAGCGGCCCTCGAGGACTGGAGTTTGACACCCCTGATAGAGGGTCTGAAAAGTCTGTAAATATAGCGAGGAAGTCGCTAAATCAGTACCGCTGTGTTCCACAACCCATCACCTCTCATGTCAGCGAGCAGAGTGTCGGGTCGATAACGTCACACATTGGAGCGGTCAAATTCTTACATAATGGGATTTTTGGGATTATTGATCGTACATCGTACAGAGGGTAAAATTATCATACAAATACGATAATTATCGTACACCTGGCAACACTGCACTGGAGTAAGTTCATCCTTGTTTAAAAGTCAGGTATGAAATCAGCAGGTAATTCATTCCTTCGTGAAATGCTATACTTCTAGTAATTGATTAAGCTCAGTTTATAAATGACACTTTTACTTTTTAATTGTACCATAAAATGTGATTTTCTTTTTCTTTTACGATGCAGTTTAGTAAAAGTCGCTGTTTGGAAGATCCCTCCACATTTATCCAATGTCTTCTGGCTGTCCACCCCAATCACCTGCTGTAGCAAAATCTGAGGTAGCTGTGGAGGGAGAATGTCCGCTGCTGGCCGCCACCTTTGCCTACTGGGACAACATCCTGGGTCCGCGCGTGCGTCACATCTGGGCGCCGAAGGGCGAGCAGCTGATGTTCCTCAGCGACGGCGAGGTCACCTTTTTGGCCAATCACACGCTGAACGGCGAGATCCTGAGAAGCGCCGAGTGCGGCGCGGTGGACGTGAAGTTCTTCGTCCTGGCCGAGAAGGGCGTCATCATCGTGTCCCTGATCTTTGACGGGGAGCTGAAGGGGGATAAGAACACGTGCGCCCTGTCCATCATTCTGCCTCAGACGGAGCTGGCCTTCTACCTGCCGCTGCACGCCGTCTGCGTGGAGAGGCTAAAGCACGCCGTCCGCAAGGGACGCATCTGCATGCAGAAGGTAAACTGTTGTTCCTGCTGATGTTTCCTGCCCAKGTGTTCTTCAGCTAACTGGTAAAACTCTTCCTGTGATGAATGATTATCTTAACTTTTTGTCCTTTTATGGACAATATTAAATCTTTGTAATTGAAATATTAATTCTGTCACTTGAGATGATGAATTGTTTGTAATAAATAAAGGTCTGCAGGTGTTTATCTTTATCTATTGGAGAGGTTAAAAAAACCTCAATTTTTGGACACATTTTCTAGAAAACAATTGTGCAAAAGAAAACAGCAACAAAAATTGAGTCATAAAAGACATTATGTCTCTTTTAGGACCATTTTCTGGGGTCCTAAGTAGTTTTAATTGTAACTAGAACGCAGTACCAAAACACTTTTCTATAATGAAGGACTTAAACAAGGCTGGAATAGTATTTTGCCCTTCAAACCTAAAAGCTATCAAGCCCAAACTACAAAAATACTGTTATTTATGTCCCCATAAATGTAGGTTTTGTGCTTTTAATTAGTTTTTCTTTATGGAATGCAACATTTTAATTGTAGATCTCACAGAAAAACACAGACAAAAGATAGTGATGTTCAATACTGCCAATTTTTTTCCCTGATACTGATACCAAATAAAATG
>NW_013952507.1:811833-813115 GCF_001266775.1 Austrofundulus limnaeus | reverse complement strand
TGAAATATCGCGATATTTCAGTGTATCAATATTTTCTAACACCCCTACTCTCTAACCACATATGATCAAGACAAGTGTGGAATAGTTTAGTTATTTTCCATTTTCCTGTTAATGTTATACATTATGTGAAATAAAGTATCKGTATTTTGATTTTAGTATCGATTCTAGAACATAAAGTTYTGGCATTGGTAGTATCAATATTTTCGTATCGATCTGCACATCACTAACTAAAGAAGAGATCAGAAAAGACACTTTTGTAAAGCTCTTTATGCAGATTAAACTAATTTGAAGATAGCTGTAGTCTCCCCCACATTTTAAAATTCTGCAGTTATAGAAATCTTCACATTCAATCTTTTTGACACAATCTGTATTTTATATAATAAAAAAAGCAGCTCGACCAAACAGCTCTAGACATCTCAGCAACAAATAATCCTCACTGGTCTCTGCCTGTTTGCTGCGGGATTTATTTGAGCTGGTAATTTCTTCTTTCCTTTAACTTCAGGGCTACAACATCATCCCGGTGCTGAGCTCGGAGATCGTCCCCATCATGGAGCTGCTGGCCTCCATGAAATCCCACAGTGTGCCTGAAGATGTAGATGTAAGGAACAAACACACAGGAGCCAAAAAACACAGACTAAGTTCAGTTTCATATGGAGAAAAATGTTGAAACGTTGTGTTAGCGTGAGGCTTTGGGTCATATCTGAAATCTTAACCCACCACCTGAAAAATACAAAAAGCACAAAAGAGGCCYGTCTGAATCGTGTCGTTGATAGCTTTCAAATGTGCCTTTTAATCAGCACTTTTGTCTTTGTCGTAGACATGTTTTAACACGGACTCGTTTGTTTCCTGCCGAGCAGATAAAAGACACGGTGCTAAATGATGATGACATCGGGGACAGCTGCCACGAGGATTTCCTCCACAAGTAAGCCGTCCGCTTCCACCAAATGGAGACAGATGATGAACAACGGTCATTTAACACCCGTCAGGCTTCCAATGATGAGTGATGGCTCTCCGCTTAGCTGAAGTTAGCTACAGAGGAAGAATGGAGGCTGAATCACAGTTTAATGTGGAGGTTTTCATCTGAAATCAGAAAAAAGCTTGTTACTTCAACTTCCTGTGATGTCAAAGCTTCTGCCTTTAAAACAAATTTGATGTGTATTATTTGAACACTTAAAGGGATATTCTATGGAGGTAAATTTGTGTTTTTATTATTCAAACAAAAAGCATCTTCAATCAAAAAAAATAATTTCAAACAAAAAATTTTTTTTCAACCAAACAAAAA
>NW_013952507.1:802065-809258 GCF_001266775.1 Austrofundulus limnaeus | reverse complement strand
GTGGGTAGGTGGGTAAGTGGGTGAGTGGGTAGGTGGGTAAGTGGGTGAGTGGGTCGGCAGGGAAGTAGGTAGGTTGTTAAGTAAGTGGGTGGTTGGCTAGGTAGGTAAATGGGTGAGTAGGTAGGTAAGTTGGTAGGTAAGTGGTTAAGAAGGTGGGTGGGTAAATAAGTATTTGGATGGGTGACTAGGTAGGAAAGTGGGTGAGTAGATTAGATTTAGAGGCTGTAACAATTCATTGATAAATGAATTAAATGATTAATAATTCAGTTATGTGGGGTCTATCCATACTGTCATCAAATGCTGATTCTGATGATGATTGATGTAATATGCCCATCTAACACAATCATTTATTTTAGATGAGCATTTGATATCACACTGAATCAAAATCATATTGTGACAGACGTGATATTGATAAATATCATCATCCAAACAAATCGATATAATAAAYTGAGATAAATCTGGTGATTTACACCAACAATTGATAAATTGGAAGATAGATGGATGGATTGATCTGTCTTCATGATTGAGAAGAACTTTCATTGAAGTAGTTCATAAGCTATTTCACTAACTAATCAGTTAAATAAACACACTTTAACAGACATGGGTAAAACCATTGCTTTTTTTACCTAAACTTTCAGACGTATTGTTGGTTTCATGGCTGATTGGTTTGTGTTTTTCTAGAGCAGTCAATATGTGACATACGTGCTTCCGTAGCGTGAGTGTAATCACTGAACAGAAAAAGAAAAAGAAAAAAATCCCCCAGTGTCACAACCTGCCCATTGTTTTCATGTTAGACTAGTATGTTTCCTTACATCAACAGCAGCAGCGGGCTGCTTTTTCAAGGTTAGGACAATAGGAAGAGGCGGACAGGTGTTATTCCATGTTTTTATTTTTTTTTCTCCCCGAGCAGAGCTGCAGCTCGGACTACTAATTGCTGTCCTGTGTTGTTCCCAGGTGTTCATGCTGAAGCCGGGCCTGTCCCTGCGGAGCTCCTATCTGGCCCAGTTCCTGCTGCTGCTCCACAGGAAGGCCCTCACGCTGCTCAAGTACATCGAGGACGAAACGTAAGAGAAGTCGCTTAAATCTAAAGAGCAAAAGGGATCAACAAGTGACTGCAAACCATGATGCTCAACTTAAACACCAGAGCTGCAAACTTATGTTTTCTTTAATATTATTGCTTTGATTTTCCTCATGTTAAAATGACAAGAATATTTTTTATTTAGTTAAAATTGTTTAGTTTTGCTATCAGGAGTCTTCTCTGTGGCGTTGAGAGTCTGAATTKTAAATGCCGTGTTAGAAAAGTACTGAACTTCCTGCTTGTCTCGTTGGATTGAGATGCACAGAAATATAAAGAACTCAGCTTCAGTYGGCTGCAGTGAGCAGGTGATTAAAGTGGGTTGAAGAGCAGAACATCAAAAAACCCACCAGTTGGAACGGAGGGTGATGGGAGCGGGTCGGTCAGCGCTCTGTAGGTGCTGTTCTGCTGAGCAGCAAAAAATCTGATCTGATCAAAAGATTCATCTTTCATGAATCTAAAGATGGAGGAAGAATTTTTTTAGAGAGTAGCAGGACTATAGGGGATGAGAACAAAATTTAGAAACTGCGTCACTTTTTTTCCATTTAGTGGTTCAATGTACATCCCCTCTTTAAATAGTTTATGGAAAATCGTATAATTGTTATACTGTTTGTATAACTAGTTCTGCTGTGGGGATTACACACATAAAGTTGCCAAATATCTGTTTTTAGGATTTGCTTTCCAGTGCTTATAAAATACCACACAATCAAATCAGATAAAACCTGAATTTGTAGAAAACAATTGTGTCAGAAGAGATATTTTATTGATTTCTGTTGAACATTTTTAGTGTTTTTTCCACCTGGATTTTGGACTTTATTTCAAACTATAGTATGATTTAAAAAAAAGCTGATCCTTGTTGAAATGAATAGCAAAGCAGTGACAAATACAGGAGGATGAGGCACACACTGCATCAGAGCTGCGCATCAGAACGATTAATAATTGATCAAGATGGAAAGCAATTTCACCCCTAATTTGTATTTGATGTGAGCTGGGAAGGTGGGGGTGGGGGACAAGTTGTTTGATGAAACCTCTGCAGCCTCTCAGGCTGACAGAAACTTCCTTTTTGTTGCACTAAAACGACGAGGAACAAAATGATGCTCGACGCGTTCCAAAACCTTTAGAAGAGCTCAGCTTCTGAGCGGCACCAGGGCAGATTATCATCATCAAAATACTAAATGGAGATTTTACGATCATCGTTTGATCACTGACAGGATATTGTCATTTTTCTGGCCTCCCTCGGGCGCAGAAATGATTCCAGGTTGCAAGGTGACCTGAAGGCATCTGCCCTCACGCCACGAATGGGCCTTTAATTTAAGCAGCACGTGTTGGAAATGAGTGCCGGAGTGTTACGCTCCAACATCTCCCCTCCGTTTTTATTTTTCCTACTCTGAATAAAACTACCTTTTTTTGTACCCTTTTTGACGCATATCTAGTGTTGCAGTTTTTGTTCTGTTTCAGCAATTTATTCATCAAAAAGTTCAGCTTCTTCAGGACATTCCAGCTATGACTTTGTGTTTCTGCACGTTATACTTTGTTAGATATTTAGCTTTTTCAGACTTTTTGTTTTTCTCATTAAAAACTGAATCTTCAAAATCCATAAAACCATTCAAAGTGTTTACAAACTTTTACGGCGTTTTTCACTTTTTGTTCTGGTTCTGCTTTTTTGTAACTTGTTTGTATGAATTTAAGTTTCCTGCAGCTTCTTTTTTTTGCTAATTTTAGCTTTTTTCTGATTTTCAGCTATCTTTCTGCTATTCTGTTGATTTAAAAAAACAATGTTTGTTTCTTTCAGCTGTTTTTTGCAATTTAAGCTACTTTTGAATTATTTTGGCTAATTTTATTGTTTTTCAGCTAAATTCATCTTTTTATGTGATAATTTTAGCTTCTTACTGCTTAATTCAGCAAACTTGCTCTTTACTAGATTCAGTTACTTTTTAGCTACTTTTCTGCTAATTTCAGCTTTTTTGGCTATTTTGTTCCTTTAAAAACAAAATAAATTCCATACATAACAAAAAAAGAATCACAAATAAAACTAGACATGTGTTTTTACGATGTAAAAACAAGTGTGCATTGCCTTTTAGCATGGCTTTGCCTGCAGCATTGGACTTGCAGAATGAACTTTGACCAAGTTCAAATGTGTTTTCTATACCAGCTTGTGGCTGTCACATCAGCAGGTGTTTGTAATTAAGGTAATTGTGTGACAATATGAAGTTTGAAGAGATTTTTTGTTAAAGTTGCGTTAGCTGGGTTTTGAACTCTGATCTCCCGCACAAAAATCCATGACATAGACCATTAGACCATTGGAGCTGTGGCAGAGTGTGGTGCCAGGGGTTGGTTTGTATTTGTGCAGAAAGAGGGCACATTGCCAATGCAATCGTTGTTACTAAACTGCAATGTATTGCAACAATTGGACAATATTAAGACAGTATTACAGTAAAACATCAAAATACAATCAAATTGATATTATAATCACTGAACTACTGAGTTTAAATATTATGAAACTATGGTGCAGTACCATATTGTGTGGATGCAGCAGGGGCCAGTATTGGACAAATACAAGGCTCCATTGACTGCCATTATAATTTATTAAACATTAATATTTGAAAAACTATAAGTTTTACAGGCACCAAAAGGCATAGCCATCATTTGGCACAGGGGCTTTACAGATATAAATTACAATGGCAGCTCTAGGACAAAGTATGCAGGAGGAGAAGCATGGCAAAGTTGAGATGACTTGGATGGGAAACGTATCACAATAATGTGCATTGCATTGGCAGTGCACACTGATGAAAGGCAGCAGAAAGAAGAAAAAAAATCTTATGTCTGCCCTTTTTTCCCCCCAAAAAATAAATTTAAACAATAATAATCTCCAAATAACTTAAACAAAACAAAAACATCAAATTTTTCTTGAATGATTCATCTTTCTTCAACAAACCAACTTTTATCATTCTCTTAAATGTACGCATTGATCCAGCATTTTTAACATCACTCTCCAGATTATTCCCTAATATCTTTTATTTTTATCTATTTTACAACAAAATCTTTTTTTTCTGCAGAAATCATTCAGTATTAATCATTCCCATTGCCTTTAAATGCTCTAGTTTGTGTTGTAATCCTGCATTGGTCCCATCAGGCCTACAGTAACGGCACCTTGGCTTTGAGTTTTTGTCGAGTTCTTTCTTTGGCTCCGGTCCTCCTGTAGTGACCTGCTCACTCCTCCATCTGGACCTGACTCATCTCCTTCTGCGCTCTGCTCACGTCGTCACAAGCCACTGCTGTTCTTTTTTTCTTTTCCTCCTGTCCCAACGTGCTTACACGTGATTCCAAACCAACGCTTTTGCATTTTGTCAATAAATTCCTGCGCGGACCAGAGCTGCCAGCAGCCACACACGACCAGCCATTATTCTTGTGTGAAAGCGTGAAAGCAGCCTTGTTTATGATTCAGCCATCAAGCCTGAGGTCTAAGGTCACACTATTTTACAGATGCTTTGACAGGATTCTTTATGCTCCCTTGCGATCCCGTAGCAGCATACATAATTCAGCACGGGGCGATCCATGCGCTCAGCCGCAGCCCGACTAAATGCTAATGTCTGACCCCGACTTGTTTACATTTGGTAACCGTGGCACAAACGTCTCGTTTTCACAGGCAAAAAGGGAAGAAGCCGTTTCGATCGTTGCGCAACTTGAAGACGGACCTGGATCTGACGAAGGAGGGAGACCTGAATATCATCATGGCGTTTGCTGAGAAGCTGAGGGCGGGGCTTCACTCCTTCGTGTTCGGGAAGTCGTTCTACACCAGCGTTCAGGAGCGAGATGTGCTCGTGAGCTTCTGACCGAGTTCTTAATAATTATCAGCTGTGACGTCAGTCGTAGAGCGAAGGACCAGACCGTGTCTTTAAGTTGTGGACATTTTTGTTTCGTTCTTGTTTTGTTTTGCTGTTACACAAACGCCTGCATGCTGATTGAAGAAGCAGAGTATTTATTGTCTTTGTGTTTAGTTGGAGGCGAGGCGTGAACTCTGACTGATTGTAGCTGCTGTTACGAGCCGAAGAATGTGAAATATCTTCATCAACAGCGAGTGTAACGTGAGCGCAGTGTTTTCACAGAGCTTCCTCTGAACCGGATGAATTATTTATGCACTCTGTTAATCGGGGCTCTGGATTAATTTATGATGTAAGAATTGGCTGAAGTGCCCACAGAGACGTTTGGAGTTTAATTTAAGATTATATTTATTGAAAGACGATTTAATAATGTCTACATTTTGTGTATTGTGTTACACACTGTAGAAGGCTTTTTAACTGTACAAAAACATGGTTAAACTCAAAGCAGTTTCAAAGGTTTATGAAATAACACAACCACTGTCTTTCCAGACAGAATCTATAGATTTAAGCTCAGTTATTAAGTGTATTTGCTTAGAAATAAAATATTTTTTTCTTTCTGCAGCTGCAGCCTATTATTAACAAAGGATTACAGAGCTTTACTGTAAACTGAAATAAATTTAATTTGAATTTAAGTGATGATGTTGAGCCGTGTTACAAGTGTTTGTGTTTTTCTATTTGAGCTAAAATCAAATCATTTTCTGATTATTTACCGTTTTTTGTTTCCTGACTGTATTATGTGAAAAATTGTAAGACAAGCTCATAAATAATAAATGCTGTCCTCACAAATCCACACTTTTTGCTCGGCTTCAGACGTAAAATCAAGCTCAAATGTGGAGAAAAAATATTTTTTATGTATATGTGTCATTTACAGCTTCACTGAAAAAAAATCTCAAAGCTGAAGGTTTGTAATTAAAAACGATTTTTCAATAGATTATTTTAATCTAAACTTCTGGCATGACAGGTGGCAGACGATGTGGATTACTTCAAAACACGCTGAAATACGTATTAATTTCATAATATAAATTTATCATGTAAGTTTTGTCACGTTTGGCCCAGAAAATGTGCAGAATTTTAGAAAAAGCTGGGATTTTAATGTGTTTAATGGATGGGAAACAATTTTTTAAAGTAGTCTTGATCAATAGCTCTTTTTTTAGCCTAGATCATTTCACGATGACAGCATGTGCAGTTTAAAAAAAGAAATAAAATAAAATGAGAAAATCAAACACAACAAAAAAAAGTCGGAGTAAAAACAGTTGTCTCCAGCAGATGGAAAGTATCTGGAAGTCGTTTAAGAAATGGAAAGAAGATCAAAGACTTGATACAGAATCATCTTGTTTGTGCCAAAATCCATCAAACTGGGTTCTTTTGTATTTTTAATGGATTCAACAAAAATAATAATAATAAAAAAAAGGAACAAACTGTCTTTGTGACGAGTTTGTAACAAAAAGCCTAAAGATCTTTTTGAGCCTGTAAGCCTCATTTTGRCTGTTACTCAAAGAAGGTATTGATGAAAATTAGTTTACTTAAGCTCACTTATTTAGGGTATTTTGTCTCTTTTTCTTCAGGCAAATCCAACGATTATGATAATTAAATGAAAGCATCACGAAAGCCTACACCCCCCACCTCTGACCTCACATCGGATCAATTCATCGGTGAAGTGAAAGTCTGTAAGTCAGTATTTTCTCCTGTTAGGCAGACCGTCACAATCTCCCCTTAGTCTCCTATAATACAGATATATATGGAAAATAATTGGAAAATCTATGAATAATCTACCTTCCCTAAAGTGCTGCGTATAAAAACGCAGCTGGAAGATCTTTGCCCATCTGTAATTGCCTCAAGCAGGAATATAATTACGCGTCCTCTGGAGGGCCTTGAAGTGATGCATATTTAAAACAGGACAAGAATGAAGCAAGTGAAGAAGCTTTTAATTACTTATAGAATATCTTCAAGGACTGCACCAAAGATGTCCTTTAGGAATACAGTTGTAAAGATAATTCACAGGACAGAGGCAATTTTTTCTAAGGCCACAGCCCAAACAGATTTGTCTTTGGAGAGGTTTGATTGGSAGGTTTACTATTATTATTTATTTTAGCTTTATAGGAAGATGTTCACCTAACTGAACTCTGTGTGTTTATGAGGAAGCTTCGTTCTTATGGAACCTAAACAACTTGCTAAACAGCGGGTAAAATAAGTATTGAACACGTCACCATTTTTCTCAGTAAATATATTACTAGAGG
>NW_013952507.1:797111-799549 GCF_001266775.1 Austrofundulus limnaeus | reverse complement strand
CTGTAATCTCTCACTGGCATCATTTTCTAAAGAATATAGTGTAATCCTTCATAATGTTTGTAGCTATTTTCCTTTTATTTTCTAAAAAAAACTTAAAAAATATATTTGAACATCAAAATCTACTCGATGTCAAAGTTTTATGTAGGTTGAAGTATCAAAACATACTTTAACATTGAAATGTTGAACATAACTGCTGAACAGATGCTCTTGCTGATTGTTAAAATAAAAATCCTGTCCGCGGTAGGCGTGGTTTAAATATGCTTTACTGCAATTGGTCAGTTCCYGACTCGCTCAGTTTCCTATTGGGTAATACGGCTGCTGCTTTTTGACAGCTCAGGAAGAGAAGCTAACTGGCTATGTAAATATTGAGCACAGGATGCTAGCTGTGCTGGTCTTCACAACGACAAAAAGGGCAGCTACTCCCAAATAATCTGGAGCAAAGATGAAACCAGTCACTGTGTTGGAGATATTAAGGTAAATTACGCGCACGAATGGTCTTGCAGTCATTATGTAAAGAAAGAGAAGTTATAAGATGCGGCCTTCGGTGGTTAGCTTAACAGCTACTAGCCTTGTTGCTAACACCAGTGTATCTGTTTTCCTAATAACTGCATTATTACAAGATAGAAAAGTCGTTTACCGATGAGTAGGTGCTGCGTTTTAGAAACGTTAACACAGGTTACCAAATGAAACGCGTTAATAAGACTTTTCTCATCAAAGTCAAGCCAGGGAGGGAAACCTGGTGATTTGGGATTAGATTGATGATGGCTACTTTCAGTTTGCACATATTTTGCATTCTAGAAAACATCTGAGATTCAAGCAAAACTTAGAAAACACTTGACCTACCTCTGTACATGTTAGTTTTTCAAGTACTCATTCAGTTGTTAGTGTTTTGTCATCACAATAATAAATGTATAGATTCTAATGATTTTATTTTCATGACTTGTACAGATTTGTGGCAATTTGTTACATCTCATCCCATGTTGTAGAGAAAGTAGTTTCAGTCTGAATACAAGATTTGCTGGTACTGAAATGTTTACATACAGCATTTGTGGCTAAAATGAGCTGTCAGTTAAGTCAAGTGTAGCTTATGTTGAATTAATGTGATCATATAAATAAAACCAAAAGTGAAAACGAGCAGGATGGAACGTGAATTAATGTAATGAGTCACCTCTCATGTCCTTTTAGATGGCAGCATTATTTGTGTTTAGGTTTCATAATGCACTGGAGGTCTGAACTTGCCTCACAGGAATGTCTGCTATTTGGCTAACATAGTTTGAATTTCTGATAGTAACTGTACAAGAGATTACATGTACCTAAAACTGAACAAATGAACAACAAACACAAAACAAAATCCAAACTTAGATCAGCTTCTGACAGGTAGCTGGTGTTAGGTCTCGTAAACCCTCGATTCTGTGAACAGATAACCACACTTTGTATATGGATATAATTTATGAACTATTCTTTCTGTTARATTTGTTAAAGTGTTTTTTCAGCCAACATCAGGTGAGATGGATAAGCTGAGGATTTGTGTTTATGTCGTCCAGTTCCACCAGCTTCTTGCCACAAAACTTTGCAAAACAAGTAACGTAAGCTGGTAAACCTTCCCAGTTTCCTAAAAAAAAACCCAGCCCAATATGTCTAATTTGTTTAGTATTCTGAGCAACTTTACATCTTCACTCATTTTATTTATTAAGGTTTTAAAACAGAGACAAAAAAAGGACTTTCTTAAACTTTGGGCAACATGCTTGGTCAGGACTCTGGTTCTTTCCTTTCAGAATAAAAGAAACTTTGTATGCACTTCTGACGGCTGAAACTCTTTCAGTTCCTTTCTTGCCAGCTTTTCTCTTCTTAGTTCTGTCAGTAGATGTTGAAAATGATACATCAGAAAAGTATTATGGGCTCTCAGGAGGTGTTTTGGTCAATGTTTTTAATTTATTTATTTTTATAACTTTATTCATTTCATTTAAACAAAACAAAATCACTGGAACAAAAAAGTAAAAAATAAACAGTAAGAAAACAATATGATCCCCGCTTCGAGTGCTGGGGTCATAATAAATAATACCAATAGAGTGAATGTGATTGGTGGAGTTTTAAAAAGAAACTTTGCAGAGGAATTCAGTAAAGAAAAGGACTTGTTTTAACATATTTTATTAAGTCGTGACATTTTGGCAAAGCTGACAGCCGTCAAGGACGACCCCCACCACCCTCTGCATGAAACCGTGAGGGGGCGGAGCAGCTCCTTCAGACAGAGACTTTAAACATCCTCGCTACAGGACGGAGCGCTTCCATAGGTCATTCATTCCAACTGCAGTTAGACTATATAACACATCATGATGTTATCAGTCACTTGGACAATTCACCTACACTGCCATCACTAATATGCACCTTCATATACATTGATTTTTGTACTGTATGGTGTGTGTGTGTGTATATATATA
>NW_013952507.1:793953-796009 GCF_001266775.1 Austrofundulus limnaeus | reverse complement strand
CATTAGCACCTCTAGTAATATATTTACTGAGAAAAATGGTGACGTGTTCAATACTTATTTTACCCGCTGTATGCATATGTATTTATGTATATGTGTATTAGTATGTATCATGTGTATATTGTGGGGTTGTTTTTGTTTGTTTTCTTTTATTTATCTTTCATTGTTCTTCTCAGCCTCTCCTGTATTAAGCTGCAGTAATGTGCAAGTTTCCCCACTGTGGGATCAATAAAGTTTTATCTTATCTTATCTCTTATCTTTTAATGTTTTCATTAATTTATGTATATTTTTAATAACGTGTAGTTATTACTTTAAAGACCTTTATAAACATCATACACTATTTGATGGGAAGCTTTTTTTGTTGACTGATTACATTATTGTCTTTGTGAATTACATCCTGTGTCATGGAAGTAACCAGCTGACTGTGTTTTGTTGTTGTTGTTAAAATTTTGTAGTTACAGACATCGGACTGATAGCCTGTAGCCATGGACGCAACCAAAAACAATGACACCAACAATTTCCTCGACATTGAACATTTGGATTCGATTCTCAGCAAGCACAACTCAAACTTCATCTGGCTTCTAGTTGGTGAGAAATTAAACATTTTACTTTGGGGAAAATAGTTTAAAAATAGAATTTTTCCTTCTTCCTGTTTGACTGTGTTTGTTGCATTGTAGTGAATAATTGAAAACGATAAACAGATGTTATTCAGTTATCTATATCTAATATTGGTAATTTATTACTATGTAAAATGCTTCCTTTAGGCATAAAAATAATGATAGCTTTATTTGTTGTATGAGTCATAATTGAATTTGCTTTTTCAATTCAACAGTGAGTGAGCAGTTTTAATAAAAACTGACCTTCGGCTCAATTGGAAATGAATTTAATTGATTAGCATAATGTTCTCTCTTTTTCAGCCACCATTCTGTCCTGTGGATGGATCATTTATCTAACTTATTACAATTCACGCAACATTGGCTTCATTCTCACCCGCATCGTCAACAGACTTTACAAGGATGGCTACATTCAAATCGGTGAGTTCATCAGGACRCATGATAAACTGGGAGGGGGTGAGGGGGGACGGGGGGTCTGCCAACACTTTGAGATAAAACTGTTAAGTGTGTCTGCAGCATCTCATCGTCATCTCATAATGAGATAGGATCCCTCTGATTATTCCAAACAACAAAGTGTAACCAATTTCAGATTAGATTTCTGCACAGAAAGGACAAAGGAATGAATTATAAAAATAATAAATAATTAAAAAAATAAATCCAACAAAAACCCTGCAATGTTGAGCATGTAATTGGTTTTCTCTTATAGTGATTTTGAAACACAGAAAATGTGCCTGCTTCCTCGACATTTTGTGTTAACAACTAGTCTCCAACATCAGTGCTGGTTTTTATTGTACAGTGTATATTTTAAATCGGGTAACGTTGCACATTTTCACATTTTCTCTGGAGTGATTTTATTTGTGTTCGAGACTATATCTGTCACTAAGAAATCTGAAGTTAAAGTTTCGTTGATGTGACATCGATGCTATTTTCTGAAAGTCTGTAAACAATTCTTTAAAAAGTCCTGATATGCATCTCAGTAATCCAGGTAGAAAAATTAAAAAGAAAAAATAAGTAGGTCCTCTGGATGGGTTCTTCTTTAATGAAATGTTTCGTCTCTCTTCCAAGAGACTTCTTCAGTCTGAGGAGTTTCAGGTGAATTCAGCCTTATAAGCTCCGCCTCCACATGGACGAACAGGTTAGTCACATGCAAAAGAGGACCATCAGCCAAACAATTCGTCATTAGTGCCTTGATTAGCTCTATTGTTCATAGAGGGTCATGTGTCCCTTCACCTGACTATTGTTGGGGCCCCGATTGCTCACAGGGGGCGGAGTCATACTTGCAATAACAGCGTTGTAGGAGGAGGACAACTGGACACGAAGGCCTCCACATCTGTTTAATGGTGGACAGATTTTCTTCACAAAAAATGGCTTCCTTTACTCTTCTCTCAAACCAACGTTCCTCTCTATCAGGGATGAGAACATCTTCATTCCTGAAAGAGTGACCG
>NW_013952507.1:790805-792884 GCF_001266775.1 Austrofundulus limnaeus | reverse complement strand
AGAGTCCTGGTCTGTAGATGAGTGTAAACTGCAGAGTCCTGGTCTGTAGATGAGTGTAAACTGCAGAGTCCTGGCCTGCAGATGAGTGTAAACTGCAGACTTCTGGCCTGATGATGTTGCTCGTCTGTGCTGGCTCATTTTTTTGAACAGTGACCCTCTATGAGCAATAGAGCTAATCAAGGCACTAACGACCTATTGTTTGGCTGATGGTCCTCTTTTGCATGTGACCAACCTGTTTGTCCACCATGTGGAGGCAGTGACTCCTATGACTGAAGAAAGCTCTTGGAGGAGAGACAAAACATTTCATTGAAGAAGAACCCATCCAGAGGGCCTACTTATTATTATTATTTTTTCTTTAAAAATCTGTTGTAGAAGAAAGAAGGAGGTTTTAAACATTCCTGAATTTGTTCAACATTTTGCTGCAGGAAAGCATCAGCTTCCTGGCTCCATCTCATTTTTCAGTTTGCCATATTTTGTTTTTATGTCAGTCAGCGTAAAAATAAAAAATACATCACCCCCCCAAACATGCCAGTGTCAGCTGGGATGATAAAACATGAGGTGCTGTTATTCTCTCAGCTTGGAATAATCAAAACAGGGAAAAAAAACATGCTGTAAACCAACAAAAATAAATGATTGAAAATGACATCAGTTTACATTTTCATCTTCATGTCTGGAGGCCGCTTTAATACTTGTTGAAAAAGATCCTAATTCTTAATTAATCAATTCAGATTTCGTTGTGTTGTTCTAAAACCCAGAACTTAATTAATTTTTGTTCAGTATTTTAATGAAGTTTTGTCTTTAATTGAAACCACTCGTTTCCAAACAGATTTACTGTGATGATGTTTAGTTTTATACTTTGTAACAACATTATTTTGTACGTTAAACATATTAACGCTGTCTGAGTGTTTGTGCACAGGCTCCTTCTCCTTCTCTGTGCTGTCAGGGAAAGTCATGTTCAGAGAGGTTTACTTCATCAACCAGGACATGTCTATCAGGTAAACTCATCTATTTCTTGTATAAATCACTTTGTTCTTTCACAGCTTATTTTATAATTTCATGTTTTTTTTGCGTGTGTTTCAGGATACAGGATGGCTTTCTCATCTTTCGCTGGTGGAAAATGTATAACCCAAAACAAAAACAACATGGTGAGTAGACGGTTAGAAGCTTTTTAAGTTAAATAACAGGTTTTTAGAGGAAATTAAAATGTGTCAAACAGACAGTTTTGATCATTTAGTCACTTGTTTTACCACTCTTCAACAGATCCAAAGGCAGAGACCAGGCTTTACGTGACGGTCAACGGCTTTGAGTTTCACGTCTACAACCGGACCGACCTTTACGCACGGCTGCAGGAGATGTTCGGACTGGAAGCCACACTTTTAACGCCCAAGAAAGACGATGAGAGGGGACAAGAAGACAGAAATGAGACACTGGAAAAGTAAAAGCCTATAGCTGTTTTTTTTTTCATAAAGTTGTTAAGAAAAATGTCAACATTTATCATTGATGTTAAAAAGCTTCTAAACTGATCATATAAAAGATCAGGAAAGGAGTTTTTTTTTCTTATCAGAAAACATACATAGTACGGTGCAAAAATGATGACTCCCCCTTCATTTGGGAGTTTTTAAAGTGGGTTATTATATAAAATTAATTTTGGTGGGCTTTATGTCTTATGTCATTCCCTCATCGAATACATACCCAGAGTGTTGCTTTGACTCATTCATGCATGTTTGAGAAAACCTTGAATCTCTTGTAGCCATGTGGAGCTGCCTTTGTGGTACAAAGCTCCGCCTATTTACACAAAGCTCCTCCCTGGAACTCAGTCCCCAGCCAAGCTCCACCCTATAGATCACCCTTTTCCTGAAGCATTGTTGTAAAGAAGTGGGAGTGTCAGAAACAGTAGGAGGTTCTTAAAGAAACAGAGGCCAATTTCATGGTGTTGAGATAGACGATGATGCAAAGTTAAATTTATTTTTGGCATAACTGAAGGTAACTTAGTTACTTGATTGTGGTGTAGAATTGAACTGTGTGTCTGGGAAATACATAATACTCCCCTTTTTAAATATTTAACTTTCAGAATAAGCA
>NW_013952507.1:787645-789892 GCF_001266775.1 Austrofundulus limnaeus | reverse complement strand
ATATTACACAAGATGTTTTCGTGACCCCTATTCTGACTTTTTGTTCTCAAAGTTACTGCTAAGCCTCAACATTTGCTATAGAAAACTGATCATATGTGTGATTCAGAATGATGAAAATATTGTTTTCAAATGGTTTCTGAGTGCAGACACAACAAATCTGGTGGCTATTTCCTTTGGAGCACAAGTTTCTTATAGAAAGAAGAAACACATCATTAATACCCTGAACGTGTTTGTCTTCTGGCCTAATAAAGTGTGAACATCCAAGCAGAGAGTCCAGACCCTACGTCATCTTGGCGCTCCTTGATTCCCGTCATCAAAGTCAACATCAGCACTGTAAGTATCTCAGAAACTCAAAGCAGTTCTGTTGGGTCTGTTGAGAAACTGAACGTTTTTAATGGGGTTTGATTTTTGGTCTCAAAGGGACGTTTGGCGTTTGGAAACCACCACCTCCCTCAGACGTTGTGCGTGAACTTTGAAGATGCCTTCCTGACGTACGCGACCAAGCCCCCCTCCTGCCACCTGGACCAGTTCATGCACATCGTCAAAGGCTCCCTGGAGAACGTGCGTGTCATGCTGGTGCCGAGTCCCCGCTACCTGGGCTTGCAGAACGACGAGTGAGTTCAAGTCTCTAGACTCAGTTTAATTAAAATTCTAAATATTATATCACAAATTCTAAAAAGAATGCTTATTAAAATCAAAATGTGAATAGAGTGTAAAAATGTAGGATTTCATTATCCAGAACAATTAAAAATGTGTCAACATCATTAGGAATGAAGTCTGAAAAAAGCTTAAGAGATTCTTATTCCAGCAGTCTTGGCTCCAAATTATCCTGTAGTGCTTATTTTGTAAGAACAGCTGAATGACTGCAGAAAATTGGATTTACTGCAGCTCTCTTATATTCTTTTTTTAAAATAGTCTTAGATTTGCATGGATTCATCATGTGAACTCTCTTTGTCTGCTTGTTTATTCAAAGAATAAAAGAAAATTCTAAAAATGGTCGCTTTACAAATACGTTTTTGTKTATTGAATATAAACTGTAGCTCTCCTGAAGGTGAAACACTAGATGGTCTTCCTGAAAACTGAATGTTTAATTTGAGCTTTGATTATTTGCCTGAATGTAAGGAGTCTGCTTCTCTTAAATACTTTATTTATTTATTTATTTATTTACTTTTTTATTTTATTTTATTTTCTAGACCACCCAGACTGATGGGTGAAGGCTTCGTAGTGATGCAGTCAAACGATGTGGACATCTACTATTACCAAGATGAACCCGGTAGGTTCATACGTGTTTAAATACACATGGAACTTCATCATTTAGTTCCAAGCCTTGTTTCATGTTTACTTCAGTTCAAAGCTTCTCTGTGTCTTTTGTTAATGTTGTCCTGGTCTGACATTTCACTGGGTCTTTTCTTTTGTCCAGGTCTTGTCCCTGCGGAGCAGGAGAGCACAGCGGAGGTAGAGACGAGCAGCGAGGGCGATCAGCTGCAAGACCTTCCACCGTGTTGGGGTCTCGACATTGTTTGTGGAAAAGGAACCGACTTCAACTATGGGCCGTGGGCAGATCGCCAGAGGTGATTACAGAGYCTGTCTTTATTTCTCTTTAGCAAAATAACTTCTATGGATTTTCTCGCAGAGGGTTTCAATTCACCAAAAGTAGGRCTGGAGGTTATAATCTCCCTTTAGATTAAATTGAAACATTTAACGAGCCATCACACAACTGTATAAAATATTCTTATAGACGTGAAAATCTGCAGTTGTCTCCACAGAAATACAAACGTGACAGAATCAATTCTGTAAGCTTTTGATTGCCTTTGTCAACCACATAGCAAATTTGTCTGGCCTAGTTCTGGTCACACAAGGCACTAAYACTCTAAAACTTAGCCCAGATTCCACAAAGAATGCCAGTCCTTTGGTGGTCCAGCAGCACATAAGTCAAACCACAACCAAGCCAATTGTGGTACTGACAGATTTGGGCCACATAAACCAAATTTCATCTGGGTCAGTTGTGGCACTGACAGATTTGGGCCACATGAACCAAACTACATCTGGACCAGTTGCACCAAAAGATCTGGGCCACATAAACCATACCACAACCAGATCAGTTGTGACACTGACAGATTTGGGCCACAAAAACCAAACTACATCTGGGTCAGTTTTGGCACTGAAAAATTTGAGCCACATAAACCAGACTACATCTGGGCCAGTTGTGGCACCAATAGATCTGGGCCACATAAACCATACCACAAC
>NW_013952507.1:762445-786512 GCF_001266775.1 Austrofundulus limnaeus | reverse complement strand
ATATATATATACTGTATATATACTGTATATTTCTGTCTCTAAGGGATTGTCTTTGGAAGTTCTTTATTCCTGCCGACTATCAGCCCATGAAGGTGACGGAGGTTGCCCAGCCAGGGAAACCCAGACAGATTCAAGCCTTCGAACTCCGCATGAACATCATTGCTGACGCCACCATCGACCTGCTTTTCACCAAAAACAGGGTGACTCTTTCCTTTCTTTCTTGTCAGCCGCTTTGATCTCTCTTCTTCTCGCCGCTGCACGCCTCATCTTTCTCTTTACGCCTCACCATTTCCACTCATTGAGATCGGTTCATGTTTTATTCTTTTTCGTTTTTCCCTTGAACACTTTTTTTATTATTCTCAAGCTAATGATGAGAAAGTCATATTGAAAACTAGCATTAATGCRTGTTGAATAAAGAGAGGAAATGGCTTGAAACAGAAAAAAAACATCCTTTTATTGCTGCTTTTGAACAGACGAGGTGASTCTTTTTATTTTTAGGCTGTAAAGCCATCTCTAATCATCAGACATCTTGTGTGACGAGTCTGTTTGCTTTCTCTCTCCTGCTCCATCTTCACTGCTGTTACTAGGAAACCAATGCCATCCATGTGAACGTGGGAGCAGGCTCTTACCTGGAAGTCAACATCCCCATGACTGTKGGAGAAGATGGTAAGTGTGTTTCACAGAAAGGTGATTAATGGAAAAATGTCAGCTCTAAAATCGGMAAACGTCCGCCTCGTGTTTAACTTTAGACACGCAGAAGCGCCTCATCTGGTTTTAATATGTTTTATTTCCACAATGAATACAGGATTTTATTTAAAGCCAGATAAGAACATAGAATAAAAATACCCATTTCACTTCTGAATCAACAGATGATTTAAGCAGCTCATGTTGGGTTTAGATTTTTATTTATGTAATACATTTTGTGCGCGTTAATATTTTCAGAAAATTTAAAATCTTAATTACAGCATTAACGTTTATATTTTAATTTTTTTTGAGAATACAGGAATCTCTGAGTGAAGCATACATTTTATTTAAGTGAAAATATATTTTTATGAGCATATTGAGCTGAGTGTTATATAAACTATTGCAGAATATTAAACCAAAGAAAACCTGGTCAGTAAAATTCTTGGCTTGCATTAAAGTGCAGGTTTATCTTCAGCTTTGACTCCAGCTACTGCAAAAAAATAACACGTAAAAAAAGTGGGCAAGCAGATGACTTGGGCAGAAACAGGCAAAAGTGAAAAGTGTAGGTGTTGAACTCCACATTGTGTAGGAAGGACCAGAATAGTCCCTAACTGTGAGAATATGAGGCTTTGGCCCTGACAAACAGCAGAGGAGTGATGGATGTTAAAAGATTGCAGGTCTGTTGGTGTTTGTACAGCTGTAAAAACTGCAAACTATTTAAAATACTTTTAGAAATCTGAATTTTCTTGAAGACATTTAGCAAAAATGTCCAGCTCTTTTCTCAACGGAGGGTCTTTATCAGCATTAATTTCCTCTTTCTTCTTTGAATGATTTAGTCTTTAGCTTAAAATTGGTACTGATTTTTGTACAAATAAACTACTTCTTTCATATCTTTGTATCAAACAGAGCATATATTTGATCCGTCACATCAAACCAAAGGTTAAATCCCAAAAGTGGAATGTGAAGAAATAGGCAGCGCATTGATTGAAACGTTTGCAATAATTGCATTTTGTCAAAATATAAATGAAAAAAGTACCTTATCAGTGGATCTTTTGAATGAGCTGTTTGAAATATAATCTTAAAGATTTGTTTGAAGCCATTTTTAAAGCAAAAATGTTTTAAAATGTTTGATTTTCCCTGCAAGCTAACAAAGCTTTTGTTCTTCCCAGTTTGGAAATCTTAATATCCAATTTCTATTTGAAGTTTCCTCTTTTAAAATGACATGAACAGTTCCTCATTAGAATATTAAAAACAGGTTATAGACTAAATATCAATGAGTGATCCTGATCAGGAAGACAAATGGAGGCATAATTCTGGAACCCTTCRTGATATTAGGATGATCCAGGTGTCAAACTGTGGCTTCAAAAGCAGAAATCTGAAAATGTGCTGAGGTCRTTTTCACCAAATCTAAATTAATCCTCAGTTTGATGTTATGGGACAAATACATCATTGGTTAAAAATAAATTTTAATTGATGTCATTGTAAATATAGAATATGTGCATCTAAATATTAGCCACATGACARATAATTAAATCATCATGTTTTGTTCAGAGGTCTGTTAAGTACTTGGGGGGGAAAAATAATTAAGTAAAAGTAAAAATACCTTAACAGGAAATGACTTTGGTAAAAAAAAATCACTGATGAGAAAAGTACTTAAGTAAAACTTGTAAAACTGTTCACAAAAATCAAGAAAGTAGAAGTAAAAATACTTTTACACACTGGAGAAATAAACTGTTGAATTTGCTGAACCAAACTGGTTCTACTAAACCRATTTGAGTAAATTAAGCAATATACATATTTTCTTTTAAAGAAAATATTTATAKTGTTTCATATTTACTATACTAGGTTTATTGGAACACGTTGACATGACTTGGTTGAATAAAACCAACACTTAATTTTTTAGAGCGCGTAAACAACTCCTTTTTATGATGAGTTTGAACAAATTTAATTTTGTAATGAGCAACTAGTGGTTAAATTTTTGCAATAAAGAAGGTAATGTATCATTATGTTTAGGTTTTAAATGTAGTAAAATAAAAGTAATACTTGGTAAAATTACAAATCCTCAAAAAGATTACTTAAGTACTGTAACAAAGTAAATGTACTTGGTTACCTACTTACCTCTGGTTTTGTTCTACTTACAAGTTTATTCACTACAAAATCAAAAGCTCCAAAATAACTGACTGATACAGAATTTATACTTTTATATGTTGTCGATGTGCCCACGTTTATTTTAAAAAGAAAAACAGGAACACATTTTTCTTCTCAGCTCAGCTTATTTACACCATTTTTTTYCTCCGAGCTGCTACCTCTAACAGGCTGCCCACATCTCTGCTCTTTCACGCTCATTTTATTCAGCCTCAGCTTAAACCGCCAGTCCACGATCCAGCTGCTAGGAGCTCCTGGAAACTGTTACTCACCGTTCCACAGGGCGTCAAAGCATCCAACCAGTGCTCATTATAAATCTGCACAACAGTTTCACCCATTTATTTTATTAGCAAGACAGAGGAGACAAAACTGGCATGAAGCTACAGTGTAGGGGAAAAAAATGGAGGGTAAATTTTAGGTACTGCATCTCAATAGAGCAGAGGAAGCACTTTTTGTTGTCTTTATGGGCTCTAAAGCAAACAAAGGTTGTAAATAACCTGCAAAGTGTGATGAGGTTTTATTCTACAGAACTACCAATCCTCCACATTGTGTTGCTTCAGTAACACAACATAAAGATCACTTATAAACATTTAAAGCCATCAGTTCCACACAGAGATTTCTGCAGTGATTTATGACAGAGCAGGTTTGCTCTGTCCTCAGATGCAGTGAAGCTTCAGCTATTGTTGGTAAAAATGAACCATTTTCAAGAAGTTGTTGTTTTTTTTGCCTGTATTTGTGCCCTCAGGTTACTCTCCCACCATTAAAGGTCAGCTGCTTCACGTGGACACCACCAGCAGCATGCAGTACAGGACTCTTCTGGAGGCTGAGATGTTAGCTGTAAGTAGGAGGAGGACGGTGCTTCTTTCCGAACACGTTCAGTGTGTTGAAAGCGTGTCTCTGCCTTCGCTTTAGTTCCACGTYATAGCCAGCTACCCCCGGGTGTGGAACATGCCCCAGTCGTGGCAGTGTGAGATCGAGGTGTACAAGGCCACGTACCATTTCATCTACGCTCAGAAAAACTTCTTCACTGGCAAGTGGAGCGATCGAAGTACAAACAACACAAGTTATCACTTGTTGGTGAATAAAACAATTACCGCTCGTTCTGTCTTCGTAGATTTAATAAAGGACTGGGCAAGTGACAGCGCCCCTGATATCTACTCCTTTGTGCCGTATTCCTGGAAGTTTAAGATCTTATTCCACCAGTTTGAGATGATCTGGGCAGCAAATCAGCACAACTGGATCGATTGCTCCACGAAGCAGCAGGAGAACGGTGAGACAGATTCTGTGCTACATGAAAATATCCACTGAATTAGGAAATATTGAACAGAATTTGGAAACTGCTCGCTCGAATGGATTATTTTGCCTTCTATGAAGACATGATGCGTCGTATAGTACGTCTGCACTCCTTTGAATATTGAGGCAGGCGCACTAATCAATTGCRTGATTGATTGTCTACAGTGTACCTGGCAGCCTGCGGCGAGACGCTCAATATAGACTTCACTCTGCCTTTCAACGAGTTCGTTCCCACCATTTGCCATACCCGCTTCAGCTTGAAGGTGAGTCCTGCCTGAAGTGAATGCGTTGATCCAAAAAATAAAAGTATCCATTTTTTTGTATGAATGCAGACTTTCTGCTGTTTTTCTTTTCTTTTTATCCCTGTTTGAGATTGGACTGATTTTAGATTGAGCTCAGTGAGCGCGGACCCTCTGAACTATGTGTTTGTGTGGCGTTGTGCACATGTTTATGCTCTGTCCTCAGGCGGAAGACACAGACATGCGTCTGTCCCTGCCGGAGTGCCACCCGAGCCGCTACCCCCTCCTCACCCTGGCCAAAGACTACCAGAACATCAAACTGCCCCCGGACATGTTCATGTCGGGGGAGACTCAAGGAGCTCCRCCTCCAAAACCCACCAAGTCTCGCTGGAGGAACATCACCCACGCAGAGTGAGAGAAACTAATTCACTCATGTAGACAAAAAGGGATGGCTTTAACAAAGACCCTGATGACTCATCATCATAAAACATCTACTTTAATTATGTTGAGGTAGAAATGAAATGTTGCCAAGGCTGCTGGAGGTACAAAGATTTAGTCTTTTGTGTAGTTTGTGGGGTTGGTTTGTATTGATCATTTTCATAGCGAGGTATAACTTTTATGATGATGGGGCAGCTGTGGTGGAGTGTTTAGGGGAGTCGTCCCGTAAGTGGAAGGATGCCAGTTCAATCCCCCGTTCCAGCCATCTCAGTTGTTGTGTCCTTGGGCAAGAAACTTTACCTGCCTTGCCYATTGATGGTGGTCAGAGGGTCYGGTGGYGGCGGTGCATGGCAGCCCCGCCTCTGTCAGTGTGCCCCAGGGCAGCTGTGGCTACATTGTAGCTTACCACCATCAGTGTGAGAATGGGTGAATGACTGTTAGGGTAAAGTGCTTTGTGGTCCGACTGGGCTGCGTGGACTTTTCACCCAACACAACACTAGCTGCGTTTCCATTGCAAATGTGCGCAAAACTTTGTTGGTATTCTGTTAATGTCGAAAAAACACAGTTTCGCAATTGCAGTGTTTCCATTAAGTAAGAAATGCTATTAAAGTCACGCGTGAATACGTTTTTTCTCACGATAAGTCATTACAAACATGGCGGCAGTGGATGTAAACACATAGCATATTGCTACCACGACACTAGCATTCATCATTAGAGGAGATGTCGACGTCTTTTATCGAGGCTTTCCAGAGACAAGCCCCTTATACTTGGGAGCGGCTACRTATGCTGCGTTTTTGGGAAATTGTAGTCGGTGAGTTTACTACGTTATTTTACAACTTCGGTGACTTGAATGACTACTTCTACTTCCTGTTGTCTTCTTCGTCGTTTTTTTCGCCAGTAGAAACAGCCGGTTGTTGATAACGTGACTCCTGTGATGCGAAAAAAGTGTTTCTATTGCAGTTTTGCGAAATACACCAATTTCGATGCGGCCGAAAAACCACCTCTTCCTAGCGCAAAAACATTTTGTCGAAAAAAGGAAGTTTTTTCAAAATTGACGTGTTTCCATTGAGAATTTTTTTCCGAAATTCTAATTTGCGCATTTTCATGGTCARTGGAAACACAGCTACTGATCGTTTATTGAAAAAAAAGCCACAATATCCAGCCACCTGTATTGTTGTTTATAAACTTATATGACTAAATAAATAAAAATCAATCAACCAATCAAAAATATATGACCTGTGGGAGGGAAGAGGGAGKAATTATGATAATTTATGGTCCGCAGCGTCTTTAGCCCGTTTATACTCGGTCAGGAAAAAGACGTCCAAAATGACGCAATCACCGACACACTGTCTCATGTCGTATTGAAGTATAACCAAGACTTTACGTCACGCACCGTCTTCTGAAAGAGCCTAGAATGTTTGTCCCAGTTTTCTTAGCAGCCTTGTGGAAATTTCCAGGAAACATGATTAAATCATTTATCATTTTTAAATTCTGTCACCATATTTTAATACCAAAAGACCATCAWACCGCCCAAGCCTAACTGTGAGGCATCTATTCTTGTGCTTTAAAATGAAGCCAGTAAAGGTCAACAGAGTGTGATTTGCTGTGAGGTGGTGTCTTGTTGAAGAGAAGGCTTATGGATATTATTAGTTCATAATTTTGACTTGTCTCGGTAATTAAATTTTCAATATTRGTATTAGTAATAATTGCAATTTTGTTTGCCTTTGCCCATTGCCACCATTTTACTGCACAATTATTAACYGTGTCGTCTTTTTATTAAGCTCTCTTCATATTTACCTTCTAAAAATATGTTTGTCTTTGCAAACTAATTTGCTCAGGGTTGTATATAAATCCCAGGTTAGCTGAATATGCAGTAGGCCTCTATGCCAAGGAGAAAACTGATCTGAGGTCTCAGAGTTCCACTGTAMCTCAGTGTGTAAAAACTCCACATTCGGATCAGTTATTTTGTATAAAAACCCTGATCCCCACTCTGCTGACGTACCACTGTGAGAGACCCCTGCACCTCCTGTGAGGTTATGATCAAATACTTTCTGGACCAGCACACTTTGCGCCGCAGAGAAATTGGGCATGACCCGTCTGCTCCCAGCTCCCTTTACTGTACGTCCTTCATCTGAACGGATCATGAGGCGAGTGATGACGTGGAAAAAGCCGCTTGAAATGATGATGCAGCACGAGAACTGCGTCCTGAGCGTACGTCTTTGTCATCTTTACACAGAGCTGGCTGGGTGGATTGCTGGAGCGTGCCAAACTTCCTGCTCATCATCGACTACACCTGGCACCCCATTTATCCCCAGAAGGCAGACGAGCAGCTCAAACAGTCATGTGAGCTGAAAGATTCAACCTTCAGGCTTGTTGCTGTCCTTTTCTCTCATGTTGATCTAGTTTGTGTGATGTGATGTGTGTGAATGATCCAGTTTCTGAGATGGAGGAGTCCATGCTGTCGGCTTTGAGGCCCCCAGAGCACCCCTCTGTACCCGCCAGTGCCCCACCCCACTACACCTCCACATCTGCTTCAGCCGCCCACAGTCGGGTTCCCGCCGACCCGTCAGAGCTGCCCCCTGACCGACTTCACGTGGAGATGGAAATGTCACCCAATTCTCAAATTCTTCTCTATGGGCCCTTGCTTCGAGCCCTGATCTCCATCAAGGTCCTTCAGTAGTGAACTTTTAAAGATTACTTTCCTCTAAAGAACTTTCTAAGCTCTTTTATTTTTTTTTTTCCATCGATCCCACAGGAAAACTATTTTGGGGAGGATGATATGTATACAGACTTTGAAGAGGCCGCGTCCAGCCCCGTGTTGTCTGCGTCTGCCTCCTCTGGCCTCGGCTGGTCTCCTCTGGGGATGGAGGACAGCGAACAGAAAGAAGCCCCAGACGTCCATCCGCTTGACCTGCGACCCTGGGACATCACCGTGTTCATCAACCTTTACAAAGTCCATGGGCGACTGCCAGTGGTAAGTTTAGTTTTGCAATTTAAAAACAAAAGAAGAATTTAAGATTAGAGCWAACAAGAATATTTATTTTACTTTATTTAAGGGTGGAATGTTTTTTGACCTGCACAATTTATTATATATTTACGCTTCGTGGTTGTTGTAGCACTGCAGCAGTGAAGGTCCAGAAGGTCCATCAGGCTTTTTGGAGCGACTTTGTTTTGAAATGAAGAAAGGTTACAAGGAGACAATGCTCCAGATGATTCTGTCCCCCATCCACATCTTTGTCAGTGACAACTACCAGGTAATATCCACAACTACACAACTGTTTCCAAATCTTTGACACATTATTTATGTCTGGTTCGCCCCTCAAGGCAATTGTGTTGATTTTTGGCCAGATTGCCCTTCCGGCAATCTTAAGGTCACTCCAATTATTGTGATGGCTCTCAGTCTTTGAAAAACAACCGACAATTTTAAAATCTTGCCATGTGAACCAAGCATTAGAAGATTTTATTTATTGTTTTTATTTTAAGTACAAAGTGTAGGCATGTATGTATTAGGGGTGCAAACATACAGAAAATTCACAATTCGGTTCGTTATTTTAGTCTCACGGTTCGATATTTTTTCGATACAAAAAAGAGAAATGTCCATGCCCTTCTTAACATGTAATTTATTGAAATTAATTCTGAACATTTGTTGAACCTCAAAAGTCCAGTTTTTAAATTAAATGTTGCTGAAACAGCAAGTTTCTCAGTGCTCAGATCTGTGCTCCACACTGCAGCCCAGGTGGAGTAGTCGAACACAGATTCACTGATCCTTCAACACAGAGCATCTTCAGAAGACATGTTGATCAAATAAATGTTAAACATCTGTATTGTTCCATACATAGTGTGTATTGAACCTAAAGCACTGTATGGTTACACCTCTGGTATGTATGTGTACTATACGTAACTCTATATAGATTTGTATATCTACCTGAAAGTGTAGGTGTATATAAAATGTTAATGCGTATTTTGACAAAAATAAATAAATAAAATGTGTCTAGAAAAGTAACACACTGATGATGTGTATGTATGTAGATGTATATTTACATATATGTATATTTTTGTATTGTAATTTAGTAGGTGAACTGATTATTCTGTCAGTCTTAATGGAATTGTGATTTAGAATAAGGAAACAGAAGAATTTATTATTTTTAGTAAGCTTTGGAGAAGGGTGGGATTAAATAAGTTTTTACTTCTTCACATTTCTTTTCAAATGTGTTAATTCTGTTATCTTTTCTTTTTGTTTTCCATACATGTTTGAAATAAACTAAACTAAAAAAAATCAATTCAGCTTTTTCGGGTATTTTTAGTTCCTTAAAATGATGCTGATGATGATGTGATGTGTTGTGGTTTATTTTGCCTGCAGCGTCCCACAGCGGATGGAGTGTTGAGAGATGGGCACCTGAGCCTGTCTGGGCTGCAGATGAGGGCTCATGCTATGTTCTCGGCTCAGGGCCTTCCCCTGGGAAGTGACACGCTGGAGTATGCGTGGCTCATCGACATGCAGGCTGGAGCGCTCACCGGCAGGGTCACTGTTCCTCAGGTGGGTTGCGTTCTCCAGGTAATGTGTGAATGTGGGAGCTATTTGATTAGAAATACAAACATTCACACATCTTTAGATAATCTGTAGATTTCAAATGTAAATTTAATTTATAACATTTGCTTTATCTTCAGGCTGTCAGAACTCAGTGTTAGGTTTTTATTCTATTCTAAGTCTGTATATTTGTGGCTGTTAGGTGGCGAGCATGATCGAGTGGGGAGAGACTTTCATCTTCCACGTTTTGTCTCGAGATTTCCAGCTGGAGCAACCTAAGCCCTCTGTCATCTGCCAGCACGGTGTTGATCGTCGCATCTGTGACGCCAAGGTACAGACACCAAACGATGAAACGATGGATGCACTCTAAACTGTGCTCACTTCCCCACCTTCCTGTCACACTTTGGTTAAATTATGTTTCTACATTTCTTTGGAGGACCGAATCTGACATAATTAGAAATAAAAGCAGAAATATATATAATTGGACCAATAAATAAATAAATATGTAAATACACTTAAAATGTACCAATAAATATACATAAAATGTACTAATATTTAGGTCATATATATATATATATATATATATACACATATATATATGCACAAGTAAGTGTTTCCTCATTGCCTTTGTTTTTAATAAAACTTTAAGTTAACCTGAGGCAGCACAAGCATGCACAGTAGATCTGCACATGGATCCTGCTCCTTCCTGTCTGTTGACCAATAGAAGAGAAGCTGACCCAGGAAGGCCCGCCCACCTTATTTAAATAATGAGGCAGAAATGCAGAAGGTAAAGTAAAAACAGGAGACAAAGAAATGTAAAAGCAACACATGAAAATAAAGACTTGTGGAAATTTTTTTTTTTAATTACTAAATCAAATCATTTGAGAGACAGATGCATTTACAGGTAAAAGAACAAATAAAAAATATTTTTATAACATTAAAATGTAAATTTTGTGCTACAATATATAATTTACTGGATCTAAGCTGTGAAAATAAATATGAAGGTCAATTAAATTATAAAACATGAGGTAATGTTTTCTCTTTTTTATTTAATTGGTGCATTATAAATGTATTTATTTATTGGTCCATTTATATAGTTATGCTTTTATTTCTAATGATGTCAGTTTCGTTCCTCCGTACATTTCACTCTGTAAACCCCTAAATGAGATCATTACAGTGAAACAGTGAGATTTAAATGTTGGTCAGAGCTGTTCTGTGTGAACTGAAATGTTCAGATCAGAAGTAAACAAAGCTCACAGAAACTTTTCTCTAACGAAGTATGACTCAGAAAGGACCTGAGAAGCAGAAAAACACTCAACACAAAGCTCGCAGCTGACATACATAGAAAACATACACACCACAGGGATACCTTCAGTAGGATGCAGAAAAAAACAGAACATCTTGTTTAAATAGGAATACTAATAGGGGTATTTTTAAAATCTCTGCCTGGGAGCCCTCATTATATTCTGACAACTGAGCAGCTGTGGCCACAGGCAGTGGAGCAAAATGTAAAGACTAACTCGGAGCTTGCCTCGTAAAAAGCACAGAAAAGTTTCTAAGCAGTGTTTGTCTTTCAGCTGAGCTTCATGCCCGGGCATTGTCGCACATCAGAGGAGCTGAAGTACACCATGACGAGGCTGGCCATGGATGGAGTCGACCTGTTTGTCGTGGAGCACGGTTGTGCTGCCAATGTCAAGGTAATTAGCTCCGAGCGCTGACGAACTGTCGAATAAGGAGTAAAGTGTTTGATTTGCTATCAGTTGATAATTTCTGTGCAGATTTGTGAGGCAGATTAATTTTTTTTATTTTGTTTTACTTTGTTCTCCCCTTCAGACGGGTATTATCCGCGTAGCCAACTGCAACCTGCACAACCAGGCAGTGGGAGAGGGCATCAGCGCCGTGGTGCAGGACATGAATGTGCGACAGTACATCGAACAGCAGCAGCACAACGAGGCGGCCAGGCTGCAGCTGGCTGGACAGGGTCAAGGTCCGGGTCAGCCGCTGGGTCTGGGTCAACCCCCCTTGTTGCGACGTTCTGTCTGGCTGGAGGCGGGTTCAGTCAAGCTGAACCTCATCACGGCGGATATTGCCCTGGCTGCTGACCACCCAGCCAAATGTGAAGTCCAGAGGCAGTTTTTGGAACTACACGATGCTCAGACCAAAAGGTGAAAGTCACCAAAATCTATTATTTAACTTTTTGTTCATTGGGTTTTAGGGAAAAGGTGTAATTTCTACTTTAGTTTGCTTCACTCCATGTTTGATTTTGACTGCGTTTTGTGGCTTAATTGAGGCTGCCAGTGGTTGTAAAAGCATATTTCATTCGAGTGTAAATGCTGAAAGTTATTTCACAATTGAGCTGAGTCATTCCCTTTTATCACACCTCTGTAGAGTGAGTCACTGACTGCATCATGTTCAGCTCCTGACACGCTGCAGATATTTTAAACTAAATGAGCTGTTTACAGTTTCTAATGGTATATAACAGTAAAAGTGTCCTAATGTTATAATGACATTTTTTTAACACAGTAAATATTGTCTTTTAGGCTTGTAATGTATCAGTGTATTGTCACTGTAGAGTGAAATCCGTTGGGGCTCCTCCTCCAGTTTACCCACTAGGACACTGATGGGTCTTGGAGAGGAGACGATGTCTCCCTCTTGGTTTGGAGGMGATGGGCCGGACCTACAGCCACCTGGGGGTGACCGGTGCGGCTGAGTCTGACGTGTCTCCTCCGGGAGTCATCAGGCGGGAGCCTTGAGCTCGGCCTCCAGCTRCCCTCCTTCCAGTAGTCTCTCCCTTCGTGAACCCCGGCCTCTGGGTCAGCGTAGTCGCTCAGGACGCCTCCAGCTGCCGGTCACTACTGTTTCTTTGGTAGCCGCTCCCTCGTAGGATGTGCACTTCTTATTGTGGTCGAGATGACATTTGGTGACCTGTACAGTAGGTCTCAAGGGAACTGTTAAAGGGGAGTTATCCTGTCTCCCCAGGTTAATAAGCATTAAAAATGAACTTATTAGTGATCTATGACCTCATTTTATTACCTCTTGGCTTCAAAGTAACCATACTCTTTAATATGTTATTACCTTGTTGCTTTACAGTAACAAGACTCTCATGTAATCAGAGAAAAACCTTAAAGGACAACTCAAAAAATCAATGTCCAGCCATGAATTTGTCTTTATGATGCTGTAAGCAGTTTAATAGGAATTTGCAAGAAATGCCACATTTGGTTATACAGATTAAGAATATTGATTAATAATTGATGGTGATAAAAATAAAATGCTCTAATATACTGACCTATCTTTCTAATTAGGTGGTGTGGCATTTTCTGTTAATTTGGAGACGGCAGGACAGGTTAGAGCGGGGTTCTCTGCTGGTCTGATTCCAATCCTAGTGACGACTGGAGCGGTCGGGTCTCTTGACAAGAGAGAAATGCAAAACAAACTGGAAGCAGGTTGCTTATTACAACCCCAACTCCAATGAAGTTGGAATGTTGTGTAAATCAGTGGTTCCACCTTTTTAGACTTGTGTACCCCCTGAACCATTCTGTCATACCACTAGTACCCCCTCTGTCAAACGTAATGATGATTCTCCAAAACTATAATGTACTACAATTGATTATTAAATGAAAATTATTCATTAACTCCATAGAACATTTAATTCTCAGGCATTTTATTCTTTTCAACTCAAATAAAAGAAAGATAAAAACGTTGCCTTGAAAGTAAATAAGTAATATATAAACCAGGTAATGGCAGGTGCAGGAAGCAGCAGCGTCCAAAACACATCAAATACCCCAAATGAGCAAATTTTGTGGGATTCTGTGTTTTATTACATTTGGTGTCAATTTCATGATTCCATTTGCATTTTCCACCTTGTGGAAATCATAGGGCCCTACATATCTCAGTCCTATTTTTATTTATTTATTTTTACACACGTGGGAAATTTTTCCACGTACCCTCTGTAATATGCTCACATACCCCAAGGGGTACACATACCCCTGGTTGGGAATCACTGGTGTAAAGCATAAAAAACAGAATACGATGATTTGCAAATGTTTTTCAACTTACATTCCACTGAGTACACTGCAAAGACCAGATATTTAATGTTCAAACAGATCAACTTTGTTGGTTTACATAAATCTCACCTATGGTCACGAGCTTTGGTTGGTGACCGAAAGAACAAGATCACAGATACAAGCAGCCAAAATGAGTTTATTTCGCWGGGTGTCTGGGCTCTCCCTTAGAGATAGGGTGAGAAGCTCAGTCATCCAGGAGGGACTCAGAGTAGAGCTGCTGCTCGTTCACATCGAGAGGAGCCAGTTGAGGTGGCTCGGGCATCTGGTTAGGATGCCTCCTGGTGTGGCTTTCCGGGAATGTTCCACTGGGAGGAGACCCAGAGGAAGACCCAGGATACGCTGCAGGGACTACGTCTCTCAGCTGGCCTGGGAACACCTTGGGATTCCCCCAGACGAGCTGGTCCAAGTGGCTGGGGAGAGGGAAGTCTGGATCTCTCTGCTTAGGCTGCTGCCCCCGCGACTCTATCCCAGGTAACCGGAAGAAGATGGATGGATAAAACTCACCTGTTTCCAATGAACCTGTGGAATGCTCCAAACTGGTGTTTTTTGAACATCCCTCAACTTTCCCCATCTCTGTTTGACCTTGTCCCAGCTTGTTGGAAYGTGTTGCAGGCATTAAATTCATAATGAGTCAATATTTGCAAACAAACAATGAAGTTTATCCGTTTGAACATTAAAAGTCTCGTCTTTGTCGCGTATTTAATTGAATATAGGTAGAAAAGGATTTGCAAATCGTTGTATTCTGTTATTTATGTTTCATACCACGTCCCAACTTCATTGGAGTTGGGGATGTAGATGACAGTAAGCTACTTCCATTCACTCCTCTGACCCCTCTTCTCCACAGACTCTGGTTCCTGTGGCCCGACGAGGCCAACGTTCGCAACAAGCGAAGCAGGAATCGCTGTGGCTGCCTGGGAGGCTGCAGGTTCTTCGGTGGTACCAACATGGGCCTGGACTACTTCAGGCTGGAGGAGCTGACGCCCTCCTCCTCCTCTGCGTTTTCTTCCACCAGCGTGGAGATGGACATGTGCTATGGCCAGTCCTTGCTGCAGCCTGGGGAGTGGATCATTACTAAAGAAACTCCTAAAGTGGATGGTACGCATTAGTAAAGATTTGCTAACACTTCCTGATATTATCTGCAGGAGGGAGTGGCTCCAGGGATTTGTTGCGGATCTGAAGCTGAATGAAGTTTTAGCTGCAGTCCACATTTTTATAATTCATTAATAAAGCACAGAGGCCTTCCTTTCCTGCTTGGAATAATTACTTGTTTTATCTATGTAGAGTTTAATTCTCAACTTTTGTTTTTTTTAATGCCTTGTCTAGTTAAAACCATGTTCAAATTAAGGTTATATGTAGAAACGAAACCAAAAAGAGTTGACGTTGTCCCCATGTTTTCTTAGGGAGGGCCGTAGGGCACAAAACAGACACACACTCTCCCTCCCTGCCTCCTGAGCTGCCTGAGAGGCGTGGTCAGCAACACCTGAGCCTCCAGGTTCCCCAGCGCTCCCACAGCTCCGCCTCCTCCTCTGAAGAGAACAGCACCTCCAGCGCTGCCTTGCCTCTGCTGGCCGGAGAAAGAGACTCGCCCTCGCCGAGCCACGAGGAGCGCTTGGGCCCTGTGAACGGCAGGAGCCACGCTGAGTATGTAACAAATCCCACCATACAAGAGCTGACAAACGTGACAGATTTATGATTTTATTTACTCTGATTGTAATCAAATGATTCCAGTGCTGCAGGGGTKACATTTGCTCTTGTTTCGCAGCACGTTGGGAGACGTTCCAGAGGTCTCCCCCGTCTCACCCAACAGTTCCCAGGATCGCACCTCGGTCCGCTCACCCCTCTGCTCTCCCCTCAAGCGCCAGTCGTCCGTGCACTCCTGTCGGCTGGGTAGCACCAAAAGCCTGTCGGCCGCCGTCTTCACCGACAAGCCGCCTCCGGTGCTCTCCGGAGGCGTGCAGTTCAGCAGCGAGGTCTCCCGCAGCGACGAGAACGTCCTGGACTCTCCTCGCCAGCGCAGGAGCTACGGCTCGTTTCCCTTCACGCCGTCGGCAGACTCCAACACCTTCCACCAGTACCGCTCCGCCGACTCCAGCATGTCGGTGGCCGACAGCGAGGCCTACTACTCCGCCACCGAGGACTTCGAGCCGATCAGCAGCGCCGACGAGGGTCCGGGGACGTACCCGGGCCGCAAGAAGAAAAGGAGGCAGCAGATGCAGCAGCCGCAGCAGCCCCCGTATCACATGGAGAACTACAGGTCAGATATTTAAACAATTAAATTAGTTTGTGTTATTCTTCCCCAAAAAGCTCCTGTAATCTGAGAGGAGACAAACTGCAGTCTCAGATTATGTAGCAGGCTAAAATAATGGATTATACCTTAATTTCAGTAATGAGTATATAATGTATTTCTAATTATGATCTTTTTAGGAAAGGTCTAACAAAACCTCAGTATGAAAAAAGCACTACTGTTTAATGAAGGTTGATAAACCTTTTTATCTTTCAAAGACAAACATTTAAAAGCTAATAAAGTAGGGACGTAATGATTCACTGAAACCCTGATTCAATTTGATTATTGATTTTAAGTTCATGATTATGATTATTTTTGATTAATTTTTTTAATGAATTTAGGCATTTTATAACCAAATATGTTTCTTTTCTTTAAACATCAGCATTTTTGTCCTTCAATCAATAATAGAAATGGTGTGTTTTAGTAACATATTACTTCAAAATTAATAAAAATGTCGCCACAAATCCTTCGGTGACCAAACGTTATCGAGTATCAAACTGAAAACCATCTTAAAGCCATAACTTCCTGTTATACAATAACAATTCACATTTTAAGCAGTTATAATCAGTTATTAATTGATTCTTTATCAATTGTTACATCCCTATTGAAAAGTGCACGTTTTAATTAAAAACAGGCTTTAACCAGCCAATTCAAATGACCTCATAAGAATCACAATGTCTTCTTTTCAATTACTGTAAAATGTCCTGATGGAACAATGAGGAKGAATACATTAACTKTGTTATGCAGRTTTTTTTTAATTCAAATTGTGAATTTCATTGCAAAAAGCAACTTTCYTCGAGGCTAAACACGTTGCAGCTTTAGTTTATTACTTTCCCTCGGTCATACGTGCACAGATGGCCGTGATGTGGAAGAATTGGTGCWAATGAGAGGTTTTGATCCACGGGTAGCCACTTACCACTGGAATGTTTTACAAAATGATTTTCACTCTTGGTCTCTAACTACCTCGTCCTTTTTTCTGTTAGCACAAATTGTTTTCACGTTGATTACAGCATGCCTTTGTGTCAGCGCAGCCCGAAGACGAAGACAAGTAATCATGAAACCTTTCAGCTGTCACCCGAGAGGCTCAGTTCTGACATCGTCGTCTTTGTTTGTCAGGGTTAATTAGGAAATAGAACTTTGCAAATGAGAAAAAAAATCACAAGTTGTGAATATAAACTGTAATGTCTCCACATACTGTTTGTTTCTGTAAAGTTTATCAGTATTTTTATCTATAAATTACTCATGTTTTTCCAGCCGGAGTTCGATCTACCACAGCGTTGAGGGTCCCCTCACCTACCTGCTCAATGGGGAACTGATCACCGAGCCCCGTCCTCTGCCACCTCCCCCGATCCTGCCTCCACTKCCCCCCCAGCCTCTGGCCACCCACACCTCCCAAGCCTCCTTCGTGTCCGCCTTGGCCATGGAGGAGGAGAGCTCTGTGGAGGCGGAGAAGACGGCTGAACCGGGCCCAGTGACTCGACAGCCCCACGTCATGGCGTGCTACCAGAACTATCTAGCCCACTACCAGGTGCGTGCTGTCGTTCTACACCTGTACAGAACAGTGCTGTTTATGAGGCCCGACATGTTRACATACTTTAACATTTCACTTCATTTTTGTCAGGTTTCCAATTGGTCTGTCAAACAGCCAACCAACAAGAGGACGTCCAAATCGTCTCTGCACCGCCCTCTTGATCTGGACACGCCCACAAGTGAAGAGAGCTCCGCYTCTTTTGACCAGCTGTCTGTCCCCAGCTTTAAGGTCTGACATGAACTTTTTTTACTGATTCTGTTCACACGTTACACCGAACTGTGTTTGCACTGTAATACTGTTAAAGGTTCAGTTCAGCGGTGGGCACAGTTCTGCTCATCTGGTAATAGCAGAACTAATATTTTTCTATTTTTTTGGTTTAGCATTGGCATTAATTTTATAATGTATTAACTAACTTTATTTCCACTATATTTTCAGTAGTTTCTCTACTTTTTAAAAATGCTAAAATTCACATCACCATGTTCTTACTAAATTCAATAACATTTCCTTTTACCTGCATCAGTGACGTTCATTAACTTAGCAGTTGGCCCCCAAAATTCCTAAAAGACCTTTTGACATTTTTTTTAAGCATTTTTAAGGGTATCAAGCTCTGGTAAAAACAGAGGAAGTCATCTGACAACTTGGTTTTCAAAAAAATGCCCCAGGTAGCATCTGGAAATGTCAGGAAATGTTTAAAGGCATTAAACAAATAGTTTTTTGCCCACCGGTGGAACAAAGACTGGATTAGACTGGCATTCACAGACCAGAGTCACAGATCACACTCACAATTTCAGTTTTCTAAGCATTTTCTAAGTTTGTTGCGAAATAATAAAAATTAAACAAAGAGACACAGCTTTGCTTTAATCTAGGTCATACAAATATTGGTTTTTAGTGTTAATAATGTTTAAATGTGAGAACTAAATTAGCAGAAGCACAGTTTCAAAGACTGAAATTTGTCACTTCCAGTTTCTTTCCCTCCTCTCCTGTCTGCTCTTTTGGTTTCAGCAGTTGTAGCTCYGCCTCTTGGCCTAACAGAAACAAACTATTTTCTTTATTTTCACCTTTAAAAGAGAAATAAATGTTTTTATCTCTGGTCTATGAAGCATTTTGAGTTGTGCTGATTTACGTTTGTCACATTACACATTTAGGTTTGGTTTGATATCTGTGTTGAAGTTTAGTTATTGACAGTAAATGTGAAACCATTCCTCTGAGGTCTGAGCCAGGGGAACAGGGAGGGGAAATGAACACTAGAAGGGTGCTGTACMGAGTTTCACATGGTGGACTGAATATTATGATGATTAATATTGCCACTTTAGCTTTAGCTTCCCCTAAATTTAGTTTTATTTAGCTTTTAATCATTAGCGCAACTAAGGGAATTGGTTATGAAATTGGAAAGGTGTTAGTGAAGCTAATATTTTGGTTAGTTGTATGCACCATTGATTCAGTACGATTACACTGAGATACCRTTCTCTTCTGCTTTCCAGGTGATAAAGCAGGGCCTCTCAGCCAGCTCTCTCTTAGATCGAGGACTTCAACTGATGGGGGAGAGCAACGGGTAAAACCATTCAAACATCTGTGGCGTAGAAACTTTTTAATTGTTGACATTTTTAAAAAGATATAGGGCCTAATTAGTCTGCCTGTCAACTTACTGTATATTATCTTTGGAATAAGCAAGGATTCATTAAAAAATGTTCAGGTAAATGGAATCAAATGTATTGTTCACTGATGATACATAAACCGCCTCAGTTAACTTCTCCTGTGTTTGACCCTTGATTCGCTCATTTCCTGTCCTCTCCACAGTACACCTTACACCCCCTTAGATAAAAGGGCCATGGAAAACACAGACGAGGACACGACGACAGATGACTGGAGTCTGGAGCAACCCCTGGCTCAGACCAGGACCACCGCCATAGTGGAAGTGAAGGGGGCCATCAATGTGGTGCTCACGCCGCTCGTAGCCGAATCTCTAGACAGGTACCATTCGGTCTTTCTGTAATATGTTCCTCCATAATATGTTGCTCCAACTTTGGGAAATAATCTGATTGTTGCCTCGAAGCCTTTCTCACAGTTTAGGGTTATTTTTAGCTTGAAGCTAAGATTTTCTTTTAAGCCACTTTAATCCATTCTCATACTTCATTTTGAATCTAAAATAACCCTGCCAGGGATTCTGAGTATAATCTTGTGGGTCCAGCCTTGTGCTAGAACTTGAATAAAGTAATCTGTGGTGACTGTTTTAAGACTTTTGTTAAATCTTGTGTGTGCACGTTTTAGATACATCGAGTCCATGGTCCACTTTGTCAGTATTCGACACCCAGCAGCCATTCTGGATGACCTGCATGGTAAAGTCCTCAACGAAGCCTATCAGATCAGCAAGTCCACAGTCACCGAGTCGGTACGTTCCCCTCACTGAACAGAGCATCAGCCGCTTCTGTTTTTCGCTTTAAAAGTAAACTAAAGTCAAGCTGATCGCCCTTTGATTGATTTCTACATTTAATTGTTTTTGCGTGGGGTTTTCACAGAGCCAAGCAGGCAAGCAGGAGCACAAGCTGTCCAAGACGGAGGGCCCGACCCCTGGCTCGCTTAACGCCTCCCATGGACAAACAGAGCTGTCCGTCAAACCAGACAATGTGAAAATCAAGGGCCTTCAAGCCAACGTCTCTATCCCAAAGGTGAGACATGTGACTTAGATTAATCACAGCCTGACAGTAGTCCTCAAACTGGACTCTGACCAGGAGCCAGGAGCATTTTAAGCCCCTTTTTATATTTATAGGAGTTAAGAAACAGATTGTGCTTTTTAAGCTTTTGCCCTTTGACATCAGATTTGTTCATTATTAGTGTTGGAAAAAGTAGCTGGAAATTATTCTATTTTTTTCAAGTTCTTTTTTTTTTTTAAGTTTTTTTCACAGTTGTGGTTAGTTTTAATTGGTTGTTTTTGTGTGTAGGTGAATCTTTGCCTCCTGCAGGCTTCTGTAGAAGAAGGGTCACCGTCTTGCTCCAGTAAGTGCATCCCACATGTGTCTCTGGTTGCCCTGTGCTTCGACAGGATAGCGACTCAGTTCAGGATGAACAGGTACCTCTACAGCTCATCATATCTTTTTTTTAATATGATTTTTTTATTTGGTGGCCAGCATGCATGGGTCACGTTTTTAATTGAGGCTGTTTAGATGAAACGTTTAATAACTAACTTGGACCAAGTTAGGTGAGACTTTGTGGCCACCTGATAAATGTTTGGTCTTTTGTTTTAAACTCATCCTCACTGCCAAAAAAGTGTGCACTATAAAACTTTTATCATACACTTGAAGTCGTGTTTAGACTYAAAACTCACATTTTTCTCCTGTCCCTGCAGGGGTATCGTAGAGGAGACTCCAAACACCACCGAACACGGCCGACCCTCTGTTATGTTAGAGAAGTACGCATCAGCTACCAAAATGCAGCCTCAGTCTTCGGGCTCGTTGCGCTCCAACGCAGGAATTGAGAAAGGCAAAGAGATAGCTGCGAGGCTCAATGTCCACCGGATCCACAGCCAGCTTCGAGGCCTGGACTGGATAGGTCGGGTCCGAAGTCTGACCTCTCAACACACCTCGAATTTCAGTGCTTAAAAATATGTTGCTTCCTAACTGTTGCCTGAACTCTCTCTGTAGACACCGGCACGTTTGCCATCACAGCCATTCCTTTTGAGAAGTCCAAAGTGCTGTTTGGTCTGGAGGAGATGGAGGAGTTTTCATTGGTGGATGAAACGGACGCTCAGGCAGCAGGAACAGATTTGAGCCGCTCTGCCACAACTCTTGAGAAGTGGGGCTGGATCATGTTCGAATGCGGCATCGAGAACCTTACGGTTAAAGGTAAATAAATCCCGACTCCTTCGTCGGTTCTGAAAAAGAACGACGTGACGTTGAAGACGAGGCTCTGTGAAAACGTCGCGCCTTGTGTCCCAGGTGGTCGCCAGTCTGGAGCCATTCTTTACAACGCGTTCGGTGTGATGGGCTGCTCAGATACTGGAGGGAAAACAGGAGTGTCCAAAACCAACGGTTCGACAGGTTCTCAAACAGGAAGCGGTTACAGCACCGACATGTCTGATGACAACCTGCCGCCTGACGCCAYGAGTCCCAACTCTGACGCCAACGAGCACACGGACTCAGACGACCAGGTGAGAGGCAGGAAAAGTGGGAAGTGATTTGAGTAAAACAGAAAAGAAACATCAAATTCATTTAAAATGTGAAGTCGTCCAACAGGTACCTCAGAAGCCTGTTGGATTCTGCCTCATCTATTCAGAGTTTGGATTATGGCTTACTTTATGGAAGCCTTGCAGCCCAAAATCTAAGCAGAAATATGGACTCTATAAAAAGCACAAATGAAAGCACCATTTGTTTTTTTATTCTTTTCTGCTTTTCAGGATGAAGGTGTTGAGTCAGACGACCTGAAAAAGGACCTCCCYCTCATGCCTCCACCACCTGATTCCAGCAGCATGAAGCTGACCATCAGAGAGATCTGGTTCAGCTTTGCTGCTCCCACGAACGTTCGCTCAGCTTCACAGACCATATCCAGGTGCTCTGACCACAGAAACGGTTACATCATTTAAACCGAGATGAATATTTATGAGCTAATGGACCAAAATAGTTTTAAGTTTGAATATTTTTTTCCCTGTAAGGTTTAATAAGATGAATATTAATTAATATTTTCTGTCAACGGCTCTCATTGAGTGTTATCATTTAGTGAAAATGTCAAACCAGTCAGTGTCACAGTTCCAGAGGTGGAKACTCGAGTCATTAATGTTAGAACTTTAGATTTGACTTGAAAAAATGCTCAGACTTGTGATTTGATTTTAATTTGATTTGAACTTGCTCACTTGAAAAGTCTTAATATTTTACCCAAAGTCTAAAGTTAAAAACAGATTTATAAAGTGGGCCTCATTAATTCATTTCACTCATTCTGCTTTAACAAACGAAGACCATCCCTCCGACAAACAAATATAATACATTTATTGGTATAGCACCTTTCAAAACCCAGCTACAAAGTGCTTTACATCATATTTAAAAAAAAAACACATAAGAACATAGCACAAATAAAACTAAAACATGCAAAAATCAACAATTAAAAGCCATCTTATAATAATATGTTTTTAAAAGAGATTTATAAAAATTTTGAGAGATTATAACTCAACACATCTGGCGCTTTAGAAAGAAAAAAACTACAAAGCCTGTTGAGATTTTTGTAGACTAAAAGATGCATAACAATTACTATTAACGGAAAAAAATAAAAATGTATTTACCTTATATTTATTAATCAATAGTTAATAAGTGAGGTCTTGTGTTTTTTTGTGTATTTAGCCAGTTGAATCTGCTCAGCACAGCAACGCCTGCCATCGGAGCCTGGCTGGTTCCCATCGACCAGCTCAAGTCTTCTCTCCGTAAGCTGGACATGGAGGGCACGCTGCGGGTGTGTGCTGTGATGGGCTGCATCATGACGGAGGCTCTGGAGGTGAGCTCTCCTCACATCCCATAAACAGCGTTTCTTGTTTTGTTGTTGTTGTTGTTTTTTGGATGAAACCGTTTGTTTTCATCCAACAGAAAAAGAGCATCCACATCCCGATCCGCAGCAAGTACAACCGTGTGACTAAGCGAGCCCGCTACCTGCACGAGAATCCCTCCTGCATGCTTTGCAACATCCTGCACCGCTACCTGCAGCAAGCCGACTATTCAGTCATAGAGGAGGCCACCATGGTCGGTGTCAGCCTGATTCTCTTCTGTTCCAGTGATCAAACATCTGGATCCTTCACTTAATGCTCCTTTATTCCCAGAATGATGGGGTCCCAGCCCTGGTGACTCTGAAGAAGGGTCTGGTGGCCTTGGCCAGACAGTGGATGAAATTCATCGTTGTAACTCAAGGCTTCAAGGCTATTGGTCTGATGGGGCCCAACCAGCTTACCAAGGCCAAAGAGCCTCAGCCAAACCTGGGAGATCGGATGGGTCTGGACAATGGAGCTGCTCTGCAGAGYGACACCAGCGCTGATGGAGCAGAGTTTGAATACGATGCAGGTGGGAACATACAGCTTCTCCAGTCTTCATGTTAGTTATTGCTTAGAAATAAACTCAAATATAAATAGTGTTCAGATGACCTTTTTCATATAAGTGGTTTTTTATGTTTTTCTGGGAGTTTTATTTGATCTTGTTATTGTGAAGCCACAGTGAGTGAACACACCATGCTGCTGGAGGGAACAGGCAGTCGCCCCCTCCCTAAAGAAGCAAACACTGGTCCTGTCAGCGGAGTGGAGATCATGAGGAAGCTTTCAAAGTCCCACACACACAGCGAGTCTGCTCTCAGAATAAAGGTACGAGCAGGACGTCATCTGTCCTTTTTGTCATTTTGACACAACTGCAATTTTTTTTATGATTTTTGAGTCTAAACTTTTCAAAAATTTCTCCGGAATCTTGCAAAATTCGAGCAAATTTGTTCTGATTATGAGCTTTTTAAGCTAATAGACATGTCAGAATTTAGTGTGTAAAATATAAAAATCTTTAAGAACATCCGAAGAAGTAATTTGTACCTGGCGTTTGAAAAAAAGCTCAAATACTCTTCAAATGAAGAGCCTGACAGTATGGAGCACCGAAACAGTCACAATTAGAAATAAAAGCAGAAATAAATAATTGGACAAATAAATACATAAAAACACTAAACGTTGACCAAATAAATTAATTTACTTTTTTATTTCAGAATATGCGTTTAAGAGACACAAATGCATGTACAAGTTAAAAGAAAAACAATATATATTAGGGGTGCAACTATACCAAAAATTCACGATTCGGTTCGGTTCAATACTTTAGTCTCACGGTTCGATATTTTTTCGATACAAAAAAGAGATATTTC
>NW_013952507.1:758541-760740 GCF_001266775.1 Austrofundulus limnaeus | reverse complement strand
ATAATTATTTATTTATTGGTCCATTTCTGCTTTTATTTCTAATTATGACAGTCTTGGTGCTCCATATGACTTTGTCACAGTTTAAATCATTACAAACCCAGTCCCAAATTACAAATGGGCTTTAAGGAAGGAAATTTATTAAATAAATTTGCCCTTGCATCATTTTGGATTTTTTTTTCACAACATTTCTAATTTGTGTATTAATATTTGCAAATATAAATCAAAAACTGCTCCGTGCAGTTTTAAACTAAAAARTGCTTCTATTAATCCTGCTGATCCMGTGATTCACAGACAACTGTGACAAGYTTCCTCTAAAGCAGCCGTAAATCTTTGTTCTGTGGACACGTACTGTCAGCTCACCAGGATTTATTAGTGAGAATTATTTAATGTTTACCAAAGAGGTGGAAGTAAAGTATTTGCTAAAGCATTAAGTATTTTTTTAATCCTCTTAGTGTAGATTAAATATTATGTTTTTGGATGTCACTTAAAAGAACAAATCCTGCATATCTATTTTTTTTCTTCCATGAAAAACAAGTAATAAAATATTTTTATGGAAATGTTTGGATAATGGATTTATTTTACGGTCAGGTAAATAAGTGATGGTTGTTCTGAATTATTTGAAAATACAGTATTTTATCAAATAAGGACTCTAGATATTACTTTGCTAAAGTAAATCTCTTCCAGACAGTTCAGTGCAGAATGACGGTGCTGTTAAATGTGGTATGAAGGTGACTCCATCTTTGGAAACCCAGAGGAAATGAAATTAAACCCGTCGGATCGATGACTCTTTTCTTTCTGTGTCAAAGTGAGGTGTATTATGTTTATATTATCTTAGTTATTTTGAGCCAGCTCAGCTCTTTTATCTAAAAAGTTTTATGCCAACTTTGAATTCAGTCATTTCTGTGATTTTTTTTTTTTGCGAGACACAATTTATCTCCGCTGTCAAGTAAATGAAATGCCAGCGGCAGCTGGTGAAAAATGAGGCAGCGCAGGAGCATAACCTCCTCTCAGCAATCTGCACATTTGTCATACCCAGGGCTCGCATCCCTACCAGTCGCTGAGCTACACCAGCGGTGACACTGCAGCCGATTCACCCGCCCACGTGAGCCGCGGAGGCGTGCCGGCCAAGGACAGCCCAAGGAAGGAGAGTCTCCTGAGCAATCTGACGGGCAGCTTTCGGAGCCTTCACAACCTGCTGGAGGGCACGCCTCAGAGGAACGAGCCGTCTGCAGCCACAGCCGCCAAGAGCAGCTCCCTCACTCGCACAGGTAGCTTCACACAGACTCCTGCTGTGTTGCTGTGTGGAACCCTCTACTCACCAGCAGAAATGTTCTCTTTGTAAAAACAGCACTCCAACAGTGACCTCTACTGTTCAGTAAACAAAGTCCAAACCATGACTATGATGCACAGAGGAGAAATATTTTAATTGTTTTTACTTTGAGCGTTTTAAACCATAGATTTATTTTGTTGATGGAGGCCTGAGAACAGATGAAAGTAACCGTGACTAATGTTCACTGCTTGCTGTTTTTTTTATCACGCCACGTCTTCCTCAGGGACAGAAGTGCTGACCGAGCACCCGCTGCTGTCTGAGCCGTCCTCCGTCAGTTTTTACAACTGGATGTCCAACGCTGTGGGTAATCGAGGCGGAGCTGCAGCCCAGGAGTCTCCTGTCAATCACTCGCAGCACAACAGCCTGCAGACAGGTGAGAAAACCCTGTTACAGGCAACACCGGGGAGTTTCACTTTAGCAAATGTTCTAGATGTAATGTAAGTTTTATGTTTCACACCCAAAGGCTTGTTTTAAAAGAAAACACTTTTCCCGTGATGTTGTTTTACTAGACTCACTGGATTCATTGGTCAACAGCTACCACTACCACCCACTTCCAGCTCGCAGCCCAGAAGGAGGTCAGGGATTGTTGGGCCATGTGTTTAATTAGTTCACTAGCTGTTTGTTTGTGACTATTGTTAGTTTAATAGAACCTTTTAAATTGTGCCGACAAACCTGGCTACAGATGTGTTTGTGTTTTTGTGAGTTAAGGTTTCCTGTATTTATTCTAGAAGAATGTTTTTATTTGCAGCCACGTTTCAGTTTAGCAAAAACCCAAAGAAATGATGAACTGTAGAATCACACTGTGGTATAAGTCAGTGTGTGTGTGTGTGTGTGTGTGTGTGTGTGTGTGTGTGTGTGTGTGTGTGTGT
>NW_013952507.1:746680-758421 GCF_001266775.1 Austrofundulus limnaeus | reverse complement strand
GTGTGTGTGTGTGTGTGTGTGTGTGTGTGTGTGTGTGTTGTTTCATAATCAACACATGGGGCAAGCAGAATGCCGAAGGTGATCATTTTTAATCAAATTATAGATCAGGTCTAGACAACCTCAAAACTCCCTCCAATCCCAAAGAACTACAGAGTTTTCTGGGTGTGTGTAACTACTCACGCCAGTTTATAGAAAACTACGCAGATCTGGCAAAACCACTGACTGAACTGCTAAAAAAGGACGTTCCATTTGTCTGGACTGACAGACAGCAGCAGGCAATGGACACCCTCAAAGACAGCCTAAAACCCGCCCCATGTCTGACCTACCCAGACTACAACAAAGACTTCCATTTGGAAGTGGGCTTCTCAGCTCACTGTCTAAGTGCAGGTTTGTACCAAATACACGACAAAGACAAACGTGTGATGGCCTATGCCAGTAAAACAATGGCAGGCCCTGAGCTAAAATACTCAGACTGTGAGAAGGCCCYACTGACCACTGTGTGGGCAGTAAAACACTTCTCTAACTACATAGGCAGACAAAAAAATCATTGTGGAAACACATCAGCCAGTGACTTTCCTAAACAGCCAATGCATCAGAGATGGTGTAGTGACAAACTCACGTGTTGCCACGTGGCTCATGGCACTACAAAGTTTTGACCAAGAAATCCGCTATGGACAAAACAAAAAAATCACATCTGGGAACCGACTTGGCAATCTGCCAAAGCTGTACACAAGACGTACCAGCAACACAGATGCCAGTTGACAAAAAACCCCAAGTAAGTGARGGTCCAAGCATCACTACTTTGATGCTAACATCTGTAAAGACATGACTACAGTGTACGTGGATGGATGCTCATTCCACCACGACAAAATCTGCAAAGCTGGTGTTGGGTTGATCCTACTCCAAGACCAACAACAAGAAACTTTTAGTTTCAAATTAGGCTGTCAGTCCTCTCAGTACGCTGAGATCACTGGTATCCTAGTAACCCTCCAGATCGCGGTTGAATGCTCGATCCAGACCCTAGTCATCTGCACTGACTCAAACTATGCCCRTCTAAGCTTCTCATGTCATCTTGCTCAGTGGAAACTAAATGGTTTCCTCACCAGCAACAAGAAGACAGTTAAGCACAAAGAGCTTTTCATGGCATGTGATCACTTGGTGACCTCACATGACCTACAGATTTACTGGAAGAAAGTTCCAGGATACTCACGAGTCCCAGGTGATGACGAGCACTACAATGACTTTGCAGACTCACTAGCCAAGAGTGGAGCCGTAGATGGCACCCCATGGTCCTTTGACCCCTCCTGGCTAGTCAAAGCTCAAACAACTCGGCCCACGGTCGAGCTGTCAGCTATTACACGTGCACAAGCTGCAGCTAAACCAGCTGAAAACACAGTCTCTGTACGACCTATGCTGACTGACCCCAACATCATACAGCTACAGGAGCTAGATCCTGCTATCAACTCCATAGTACTGTTCTTGGCTGACCCAGACAAAAATACCCCATCAAAAGAAGCACTGGACTCCGATCCAGACTTAAAATCGCTCTATCAGTCACRCAAACAGTTGAAACTAATCAAAGGCATCCTAACTTATACTCACGAGAAGACATCTTCCTGTGTTCATGGTTCCTCATGACCACAGGGGGGTGATGTTAGTTCATGCCCATGACCTTCCGTCCGCAGGACATAAGGGGAATAAGGCCACACTCAAGGCATTGAAACAGATCGCCGACTGGCCCGGGATGAAAAAGGATGTAAAAGATTATGTTGAAGGGTGCCTGGTGTGCGGCCAGTTCCAACCGAGCAGACCACTTCACAGGGCACCACTGCAGAACAGAGGGATTATATTCCTGTGATCGACTGGGTTGGACCTATCACTAAATCTGCTAGAGGAAATAAAAATTTTCTCACTGTGACTTGGACAAAATGGGTCGAATGTCTACCAGCTCCAAACGACACAGCACAAACCACCACTACGTTGTTAATGAACCATGTGTTCTCAAGGTTTGGACTGCCCATTAGGGTAAATTCAGATTGAAGGACACACTTTACAGCTGAAGTGATGCAAGAACTGTGGAAGACGCTAGGCGTTAAAGCCAACTTCCATATTGGCTACCACCCACAGGCATCAGGCCAAGTAGAGAGAGCAAACAGAACTGTGGTAAGTATTTTAAAGAAGTACGTAGCCACAAACCACAAGGACTGGGATGTGAAACTCCCCCTGGTTCTCATGGCCATCAGGGCCACTCCACACAAATTCACAGACATCTCTCCCTTCGAGATGATGACTGGGCGACAGATGACGCTCCCCATACATCTGGGGGAGGCTGTGGCGGAGTGGTTGGGGAGTCGTTCTGGAACTGGAAGGTCGCTGGTTCGATCCCCCGTCCAGCCGTCTCAGTCGTTGTGTCCTTGGGCAAGACACTTCACCCACCTTGCCTACTGATGGTGGTCAGAGGGTCCGGTGGCACCGTTGCATGGCAGCCTCGCTTCTGTCAGTGTGCCCCAGGGCAGCTGTGGCTACAGTGTAGTTTGCCATCATCAGTGTGTGAATGTGAGTGTGAATGGGTGAATGTCTGTTAGTGTAAAGTGCTTTGGGGGTCCGGAGGGACTTGAAAAGCGCTCTATAAGTTCAGTACCATTTACCATTTACCATTTACCATCTTTGTTCCAGCTAAATGTTAGTATTTCTTTGGGATTATGTGTGATAAAGCTCCAAACCTGCAGCTCTGCAGGTTTAGCTGTGAAATAAAAGTTCTTTGTTTTTGAACAGTGTGTTAAACTGTAATTGGAATTACCTCTCACAGCATTCCTCTCTCCATTTGTCTTTTCTCCCTCCCGTCTTTACAGTTACAAACCACCTTGTGTGAAATGGTTTAATTTTCTCTTAATAGCAGAATAATTATTTAAAAATGACTCATTAAGATGAATCTTTTTGCCACTGCTGTGCTGAGCGCCTGTGGGCACGATTATGTGGCTGAGTTTGTGCTCGAGATAATTAACATTTTTATCATCTGCCCACCCAGGTGTGAGGCAGAGACGGTGAGACAAATGAACTGCTGGAGATGAAAACTGTCTTCAAAAAGGACGGATTTCTCTTTTGAAGTCGGCTTAATTTATTTGAGAACTTTCTTCTCCCACCAACTGAAATGGTTAAGTTTCTGCAGCATTTTGTCTCCTAAAGTGTGCGTGTCCCTGCTCTGTCCACCCCTCAGGTGGGATGTGTAACCTGCCCACCATCCCCTCAGCGTCTGACTTCAACACGGTGCTGTCCAGTGATCAGAACACCCTGGATGGGACCCACTCTCAGCACAGCACGAGTCAGGATGACATTGTTGACATCGAGGAGGGAAACCAGTGTCCAGCGGCCGTTCAGCTGGCTGATGCTCAGGTGAGTCCAACACCCACTTCTGTTAGAGGACTTATGCAAAATCCACTTTTTAACCTGTTAAATGCATTTTGTTGTGTACTTATGCTGGGTTCACACCGAACATGTTTTGAACAGCTGGTTTACATGCAAAGTCTTTGGTTGATGCGTGTCTAGGGGTCTTACGGCACGTCTAGCCTGTTTAGCGCGGCATGCAATGAAGGGGTAGGTGTGGTTTGAGCGTTGACGTGCATGTGGCACGTACAAAGCAGCCGACGCTCGAGTTAAAAAATCTTAACTTTTGCGACTCGACGTGCAGCGTCAACCAATCAGAGAGACTCATTTTTCCACATGACTGTTTCCTGAGTGTTGCCCACTAACCTGAAACAGACGGACAGGAGTTCTTTAGCCGAAATGGACCGTCTGTAGTTGGTGTTCTGGCTGGAGCTATCAGCACTGATGCGGGTCAGCAGCTCGTTAAACTGGGGTCGGGACAAAAATAGTTCGGCAGCTCGCAGATCCTGTGGTGAAACTCACCGAACAGACCACCTCTGAATCATCTGGTGAATTGATTATCTGCTGTGTTCAACGTTCACTTGCTCTCAGTAAATAAAGCAAAGCCATTTCCTTTATTTCATCTTTATTTTATCCCCCATAAAGACCGACCGGGAAAAAAAAGCAAGAAGCTCCTCCCATTTAGATGCGCGTCTAGTCTGTGTCCCGGTCTGAACGTAACGCGTCCAACATGAGGCATCAGGCGCGTTTTTGCTGCTCAAAACGCATTTGGTGTGAAAGTAGCATTAGTCTCTAGGAGGCAGAAATGTTGAATTTAGTCTCTCGTGGTGCTGCAGAGATATCTTTATATTCTGTTTGGATCATACTTTTCAGCCTGTTCAGTTTAGCTATGACATTTTCTGAATCTGTTACGTCAAATTATCTGCAATGAAATTGTCAAATAAGTTCTGGACTTAACAACTAAAATTACCAACTACATAACCTTGTCCTAATTCTCCTCTGGTTCTGGGTCAGACTCTGGCTGGATGGACAAGTCTTCTGTTGATCACATCTTTTAGTTTAAGTTGTTAAGAAAACATTTCTGCACTGCTAGAAAATGTTACCCCCTCCCCCTCTCAATCTGGAGTGGACCGGTCTGGAAGCCGGAGGGGGGCGGGGCTTGAAGCATCTTAATGGCACAGTAACAAAACCAGCTGCTTTGAGACACGCAGCAGAAAAGGGGTGAAAGAGAGGCTGGTAAAGTTTAAATAAGGAGGAATTCAGACCAAAGCTTTGTACTTCCATTTTATAAAGACCCCGACTGAAATATTTAAATGTGAAAAGGAAGGCTTTAAAAGCATGATATGTCAACTGTTTTTTACATTTAATTTTCATCAGTAATGAAATATTTACAGCTTGATGAGCAGTTTGAGCATCAGTTTGAAGATTTTTTTGTTTTTGTTTTTTATGTCAACCTAAATGTAAACTAGTCTCATCCTTGCTTTTAAATCTGTAGTGATGGCAAATGAGCAAATTGTTGTTTTTTTAAAATTGTACTACATTTATGTTTCATACCAAGTTTAAGTTACTATTTTTCCCCTTCTCTACCCTTTTATCTAATCATTAAAAGTTCAGTTCGCAAAAGCTCCTGAACCAACCTCTGCTTTATCAAGTGTCCTGTTTTCATGTCTTCAGGTTGTTTTTAAGCCCYTACTGAGCTACACAGGAATCCAGGCCCAGGACACCACTCCACTTAGCTACAAGATGTATTTCGGAGAGCATTTGTCTTTTTCTGGCAATCTGGAGTGTCTCAGAGCAGACATCGTTGACTCCGATACATCCAAAGAGCGCAAAAACAAGCGGTCCAGAAGGTAGGACCACCCTGAAACATAACAATCTTATATATCTAGGTTATAATCTTTGTTCGTCTTTGTTCACACAGACAAGGCATGGTGAACCTTCCTCCACTGGAGTTCAAGCCGGCCCTGCTGATCGAGACGTTCAGCGTGAACGCGGTGGTGATGGAGAAGTCGACCAGCGCCCCGCAGGGTCCCACCGCAGTTCCACTCACCTTCCACGACCTCAACCGTCGTCACTACAACACCTTCCACTGCGACTTCACCACCGCCTGCCAGGCCATCAGCCAGCGTGTGGACATGGCCCTGGTGCGCCTCATCCACCAGTTCAGCACCATGATCGACGACATCAAGGCCACGCAGACCGACATCAAACTGAGCCGCTACACGGCCGGCTCCACCTCCCCGACACCCACCTTCAAGGCCCGGCCGTACCGCCACATCAGGTCCTCGGACTTCAGCCGCAGCTCCAGAGGAAGCTTGAATGGGGCGAATCGCAGCGGGACCCAAACACTGAAGAGCAAAAGGGGCGTGTCAGGAGGCGGGGTTTCAGGAGGAGGTGGTTTGCCTCCTAATGGCCCCCCGTTAAGCATGGACACGCTGGGAAGACGGGAGCCAAGAGGTCGAAGTTCGCTCGGACGTTCAGAACGACGCACCTCTAAGGTAACATTTTTATAGTTATAAGAAAATTATCAAATTGGAAGCCAGAAAAAAAAAACACATAAAACTGATTAAGTTCTCAGTTAAATGTTTATTTTCAGGTTCAAAGACTCCATCTCACTCCGAAGCCTGTCTCTGCTTCAGTCTTAAACAAAATGGTCCTAATTCACATGATCTCATAATATTTATCAAAACCCTGGTCACACCCCCTGTATGGAGAACCAAAACTGACAAAATTAGAAATAAAAGCAGAAATATATAAATAGCCTAAACTACCTAATTAAACTTTAAGCTAAACTAAGGCAGCAGTAGCATGCACAGTCAATCTGCATGGATCCTGTTCCTTCCAGTCTGTTGACCAATAGGAGAGGAGCTGACCCTAGCAGCCCCGCCCACCTTATTTGCATAATGAGGCAAAAATTCATAAGGTAAAGTAAAAACAGGAGACAGAGAAATGTAAAAGCRACATATGGAAATAAAAGAGTTGTGGAAAAAATATTTAAGAGACAGTGCAAGTACAAGTAAAAAAGGAAAACAAAAAAATTATATAATTTTTTTTAAACAATAAAATATGTTTAAAATATATAATTTATTGGACCTAAGCTGGAAAAATGAAWATGAAGGTCAATTAAATTATAAAACATGAGGTAAATTCTCCTTTTTTAATTTAAGTGAGGATTTTTTTTAGTGTTTTTATGTATTTATTGGGCCATTCATATATTTCTGCTTTTATTTCTATTTATGTCAGTTTTGTTCCTCTGTACCCCTATGGTATACTGGAAGTATTCTTACACTGTTGGAGAGAGGCACCCATTAAATAAAAACTTGTTGATTCTTTAACTGTTTAAAGTAAATGACTGCAATCTTAAAAATGTAAGTGTGCATCTAAAATTCTGTATTCTTCATTGTCACTAATAACCCAAAATATTTAACCGTTTTTAATGACACTTGAAGGGGCGTATTATTCAGTGAGGATATTCACATATTAAATATATTAAAGGGTGAATTTGTACTAAAAAATCATTAAGTTTGGATCTATTTATTTATTTGTATAGCTGTGACTTCAGCAAGTCTTAAACTGTTGTGGTTTTCCAGCAGCAGTTCAGTGGGAGAACTATTATAGCATTAGCAGCATAAATTAAATTTAATGAGTAAAAAGTGGCCTGTTTTTTCAAGTCTTTCAGAAGCTGATGTTTTCTCCTCAGCAACCCTAGAGGGAGCCAAGAGATCAGGATAAATTCTCAGAAACAGCWGAAACAATAACTTAAACACAATTTGATCATTTAAGAGACATTTAATACAGACTTTTATTTCTTTCTATAGTTTCTTCCTGTTTACTGAGATTACCCAAATATTCTGTGAGCTGGAGCTGTGGTTCAGCAAACGGCAGGAAGATCAGAGGAATAAGTCGGCCAGGCTGTTTGTTTACCCCTCAACCCTGTGATGCATATTTTGTTTTTTACTCRTGTTTGTTTCATGATGTGAATTCCTGCATCACGTGTTCAGGTGTCGAGGAAGGGCTCCCGTGACGTGGCCGACCACATGGCGATCCAGATGGACGACTCTGACTCCATCACAGTGTCGGAGCAGAGTGAACCGTCAGCAGAATGTTGGCAGAACATGTACAAGCTGCTCAACTTCTACTCCCTCATCTCCGATCCCACTGGCATCTTGGAGAAAGGCTCCCCGGAGAACTGCCTCTCAGGTGGAAATCAGCTTCCAGCACTTAGCCCCAACATTTCCACTCTGCTTTAGTTCTGACTTATATTTTATTCCTCTTCTCTAATCTCCATCTAAACCTATAGTTTTACCTTCTGCACTTTGATGYAACACCTAAAGTCCTCAAACTTTTCYAATCAGACTTAGRYAATACAAACAAAATCATTGTCATARTTTATTAACATCTCAATCAGGGAGGGGCAGCAGTTTTTTGGTGACACTACTGGAGGGACATAGTGCTGCACATTTCCCCAAATGTAATAAAGCTGCCATTTTATAAATGTTTGTGTAAATATATGTTTATTAAAGCAACATATACGTGCAATAACTTAACATATTTCATGCTTATATGCAGAACAGTTRCGTTCTTATTTAATAAATATAAATACAAAAAGTTCAAAGCAAATAAAAAACACTTTAGCGAGATGAAGTGCAACGGTACAAGACGACTTGTGTGCAGACTACTTTCTGGTTCTGGTGAAAAGTTTCAGTTGTTTATATTCTTGTTACTTCAGTAAACTACTCATATTTAGCTTTGTGCAACATGTTGTAGTGACTTATATTAAAATCCTTCATGGCAGACAGCATCTCTAAGCAGACTAAATGCAAAGGTTTGCCTTGAAATTCTGTAAACAGATAGTCTACCCCCCCCCCCCAAAAAAAAAGAAAAAAAAACAAAAACTTATTTATTTATTGTTTTGGAGGCGGGGCTTGTCTGGCCCGCAGGCTGCCAGTTGCCCGTTTGTAAAACTCAAACGGAGTTGAAAGCCAAGGAGGAAAAAAGTGTTTAGAAGCAGATTTGAAAACAGGAAGTGAGTCGGCCTGTCTGTAAGAAATGTGTGAACAGGATTTAGAAGCTGGTGTTTGTGGGTAACCCTGGTTTCCCTCCTGCCATGTTTGCCTGCAGAAGGTGGTCACCGTCCCTCCGAGCCGCTCTGTAAAGTGATCTTTGAGAACGAGCAGAGTGAACCCGCCACGCCCAACAAGCCGCTGGGAGCGGGCGGGAGGCGCCGCAGCCTGGTGAGCGCCGAGCCGCAGCACGTCACGCTCATCGTGTTCGGCATCGGCATGGTGAACCGCACACACCTGGAGGCCGACATCGGCGGGCTGACCATGGAGGCGGAGCTGAAGAAGATCCACGGGAGCTTCACTCTGAAGGAGAAGATGAAAGGTGAGAGCTCCACTCTGAAGGTTTTCCTTTTACTGATTTGTTCATTCGCTGCGTTCAACACGTGTTTTTGATGCATCGCTGCAGGGTGGACGTTTTACTAATTAATGTTTGTGATCTGCAGATATCCTTCATCAGAAAATGACAGAGACGTGTGCATCAGCTCACATCGGAGGGGTAAACATTGTTCTGCTGGAGGGCATAACTCCTGACATTCAGTACGTTAAAGTCTTCTTCAATTCTAGTGACTCTTTTCTAAATAGAAGTTAAAACTCCTGATTAATTAGTTTCTCTTTACTGTTGGTTTGCTGTCAGCTCAGCTGAGGTACAACTCCAGCATTTTAGTGCTATTAAAATATTAAAGTGCCTGTGACATGCATATTCTTCAAATACAAAAAGTCAAAGAAAGCATCTTTATATTTAAGAAAGTTGGAATAATACACACGATTTAACCCATTTTGTCCCATAACCGGCGAATTTCTTTTGAACTTTGCTCAGCCAAAGTGAAACAGGAAGTGACATCAAAGGGGRACGCTATAACAAAGAAAACTCTCTGGTCTTTGTTTATTGAAACAATATTATTTGAACTCTGACTCTTCTTCATCTCTGATAGAGACTCAAAATAATCTTAAGAAACATCAGGTTCTTCTCTACAGTCTGGGTTGTTTGCTGTTGAAACAACGCTCTGTTTACATGCTGATATTCCCCTTTGACATCACTTCCTGTTACTTCACAGGCAAATATCTCAACAACTGTTCATCTCAGCGACATGAAATTTGTTTTGCAATATTTTATGAATGTCCTCTTTCTAAAAACGCATTCATATGTATCACAAAAATTTGACGTCACAGGCACTTTAAGTTGGTCATAATCTAAATAAAACTAGATTTCCTGCTAGATTTGTAAATGTTTCACTTGTCTACACGTTTAAAGCTCATTTAATAAGTTTTATGTTCAAGATTCTTTTAAGTTTTACTCAAAGCCAGTGTAGTTATTTGATTTGTTTGCACTGCCACAAGGAGGGGTGATCATAAATCATAAGAAGACATTTTTCAGCATATCTAATGTTTCCTTTCTTTGGTTTTACTGATGTGAAGAATTGCTTAGAAACAAACAAGGTGTCTAACTGGTGGATAAATTGTTTTTGTTTTCTTCCTTTGTTCTGCTTCCCTTCCACTTAATTGCATAGACTGGAGGATTTTCCAACATCTCCAACCAGCACTGCTAAACAAGAGTTTCTGTATGTTGTTGTTGCCTTTTAAGGGCTTATTGAATCAAAAACACAACTGTCCTGTGTGCGTCCTTCATTCATTCCAATCACCACTCAAAGTTTCCCTGTTTGTTACAGAAAAGCTGATCTTTTTATTATTTATATGTGGATTGTTTTTAAGGGAGGAGGAGGCATCATTTCTCTCTTAAAAACACAAGAAAACAGCCAGACCTGTTTCAAGCTTTTATTAAACTTTCTGCATCTCGTGATTTTATGTCGTGCGACAAAAAGATCAATGTTTTTGAGGAGTTAGAGCAACCACAGAAATCCTTTATATTAAAATGTATTACTTTAGTAATAGCTTTTTATCTTAAAGTGCATGTGACATGCCTATCCTTCAAATACAAAAAGTCAAAGTAAGCATCTTTATTCTTAAGAAAATTGGCAGAGTTCACATGATTTTACCCATTTTGTCACATAACTGACTTATTATCCTTTAAATTTGGCAAAGCCAAAGTGAAACAGGAAGTGACCTCAAAGGGGAATTTATTAATAAAATAAACTCACCTTTAAAACATTATTCAAACTTTTAACTCTTCTTTGTCTCTCTTTGATAGTGACTAAAATAATCTAAAGAAACATCAGATTATTCTCTACAGTCTGTGTTGTTAGTTGTTGTAACAACGCTCTGTTTACATTCTGACATTCCTCTTTGACATCACTTCCTGTTTCTTCACATGCAAATATCTCAACAACCGTTCATCTCAGCGACGTGAAATTTGTTTTACAAAATGTTATCAATGTTATCTTTCCAAAAATGCATTCATGTTTATTACAAACATTTGATATCACAGGCACTTTAACGTATTTGGGAGTATGTCCGTTCTCGGTGTTATCAACCTGTTTAACCTTTCAGCTGCTGTTGTCTTTGAACAGCATCTGGTTTTATATCTAACCATTATCATACATGTCATGGTTATATTTTCTCATTCTAGTCTATTTCCCTGCAAAACTGAATTCATATTGAATCTGCATKAAAGTCCACAGTTCCTCAGTCATGTCACCTTCATTCACACGTCATCATCTCTGGACTAAGATCCTCGGTCTCGTTTGCTCACTCCGGTTCGCCCTGTGTTTCAGGACGGTTGTGAAATGCACCATCGCCAAGTCTCAGGCCCTCTACAGCGCCCAGAGGGGCCTGAAGACCAACAACGCTGCCGTCTTTAAAGTGGGCTCCATCATGATCAACATCCCCCAGCACCCGGCCACTCTGCACAGCATGATGGTGCGCAGCTCCCATCAGCTCTCCAAACAAATCTCCGACCTCATCCGCCAGCCCTCAAACGTGTAGGTTTCACTTTTTCATCCCACGAAGAGCTTTAATAAGTCTCACATCTAAGTGCCAAAGTTATGCATCGTGTTCACTTTGTCGCCTGCTTTCAAAGCCTTCACGCCGTCTGTTTCCATGGTAGCMTTCAGAATTATGGTAATGCATTTACAGAGCTATAGATGCGCTTCGGGTATTAAACAACTTGTCTGTCATTTATTATTCACTGAAATGCAAACAAGTTCCTGCAAAGTGCTGCATTATAACACATGAGCTCGATCTAAATGAGAACAGTGTTTTCTTATGTTTCTTGTTACAAAAACACAATTTTACTTCAGTTTCAAGACTGACGAGGCGTTTGATTCTACAACTCCAAAATTAAAACAGAACGAGATGGTTTATAGAGAGCTCACAAACCCATTGATTCACAGTGGAACA
>NW_013952507.1:716162-745800 GCF_001266775.1 Austrofundulus limnaeus | reverse complement strand
ACAAACTGCAGCTGTTTCGTACCACTTTTTTATATTCTTTAATCTAATTTGAAATTTTTTATAGTCCTTTTACTGTTTGACTAATTTAAATTTCTTGCTAGTTTTAGCTAATTTTAGCCTGGTTATGTTTTAGTTACTTTTCCACTAATTTCAGCTGTTTCATGCTGAGTTAAGTTCTTTTACCTTCAACTGAATCATTTTTCATTTATTTTTGTAGCCACTTCAGTAGAAAACAGAACAGAATGTTAGTTTCTTAATTTTTGCATCATTAGTGACTTTTTTTAAGATATTGAGCTAAATTTTGCTGTTTCAGCAACTTTCAGCAAAAGTCTTTCAACACTGGATTCACATTATAGTTTCACAGGAAATGCAAATTCTGTAGTTAAAAAAATAAATGGAAWTTTTTTTCTTTGTCTTTTGTCTTTAGGAGCACAAACAAGTTTCACTTTCGAGTTGCCAAACCACAAGCTGTGTTTTCAGTCCAAAGTGTCCCAGGTGGACATGTCCACCATGTCTCCATCAGCCAGCCTGACTCTGCCTCCTGTTACCATGTCCGGAGAATACATCATGGAGGATCATGAGAGCCACTCAGACCAGAGCTGGGCACCAGATGACTTCCCAGCCAAGCAGGGAAACTACCTGCAGGGCAACTACCTGCGCTGTGTGGCTGAGGTGAACTTTGTTTCCATCGTTTCGATGTTTCTCTAAGAGAAATAAGAATGAATTCATGTGTTTGTTGTTCTCGCTGCTGGAACAGATCGGATCATTTGAGCACAACTTGACCACCGACCTGCTCAACCACCTGGTTTTTCTGCAGAAAGTTTTCATGAAAGAAGTCAATGAAGTCATTCAGAAGGTTTCAGGTACCATCATTGAAATTATCTTTTCTTTTGCAAAACATTTAAACGTTTGTTTTACACCTGGAGCCTTTATGTTTTTCTAAATCATACCATTTTATTTGCTGTTGACCCAGTTTTTGTCACAAATCACTAAAGTTCATTTCTTCTTAAACGTGCAACTGTTCCCCACAGAAGCTGCTTAAATCACAGAACAAATCTTTTTATTTTCTCAACACAAAACAACACCCGAGGCGCTGACACGAATCCAGTCGTGTTTATTTCCAGAACAGTATTGATGGTGATTTGTTTACCTCACTAAGCTTGATCGATGTAATTGTCCAGCAGAGAGCGGAGTGAGAGTTGGAAGCCATTCTGGGGTGAAGGATAGTGTTGCTTTCAGCTGATCATTGAGTATTCACACCAGGGACCAGAATTAAAAAGTTGCTCCGACGAGACGCAGAAGCAACTGCTCACTTTCTGACAGGGTTTATTTTGTCTGTTTGCCAGGAGTGGAGCAACCCATCCCTCTGTGGAATGAGCACGACACCTCCACAGATGCAGAAAAGCCCAAAATTCTGCTGTACTCTCTCAGCCTCATGTTCAAGGTTTGTTAAATCCCAACCGCTTCGCTTTCCATGAGAAAATGTTTGACGTTTGTGTCGTTTTAATGCATTTGATCGCGTGTTTGTGTTTGCAGGGGATCCAGATGACAGCCACCACTCCGTCCATGCGGGCCGTGCGCTTCGAAACGGGCCTGATTGAGCTGGAGCTGTCCAACAGGATCCAGTGCAAGACCCAGCCCGGAGGCAGCAGCAGTTACCTCAAACTCTTCGGCAAATGTCAAGTGGATCTGAACCTGGCGCTCGGACAGATCGTCAAGCATCAGGTGAGCATCGGGCTTCCTCTGCCTCGCGCCCAAACCCAGAATCCACATTTATTTACGTTTTTTTTTTCCTCTCGTCTCACAGGTGTACGAAGAAGCTGGCTCCGACTTCCACCAGGTGGCGTACTTCCGAACTCGAATCGGACTGCGGAACGCTCTGCAGGAGGAGATCAGTGGCTCTTCTGACAAGGAGGCTGTGCTCATAACCCTGAACAGGCCCATTGTTTTTGCACAGCCAGTTGCTTTTGACAGAGGTTTAGTTACCTTTTATTCTTGCATTAGTGATTTTAGAAGAGTATATATTAGGGGTGCAACGATTCAGAAAATCTACAGTTTTCAAATTAAATGTTGCTGAAACAGCAAGTTTCTCAGTGGATCTGGACTCGTCAATGCAGCCTAGGTGGAGTAGTCGAACACAGATCCACTGATTCTAAAACACAGAACATCTTCAGAAGAAAAGTTGATAAAGTAAATTTGAAAAATCTGTATTGTTCGATACAAGTGTGTACATATATATAGTTGTATTTCCTGTTTGAGTGACATTCAGTTTCTAAATTTTGTTTTATTTTTTTCCCTGCCCACTGCTTTGCACGGCTGCAGCTGTGCTCTTCTGGCTGAATTACAAGGCAGCATATGACAACTGGAACGAGCAGCGATTGGCCCTCAACAAAGACATCCACGTGGCCACGAAAGAGGTGGTGGACAAGCTGCCGGGAATCCAGCAGACTTCAGCCCAGGCGTTCAGCACCCTCTTCCTGCAGCTGACTGTCAATGACTTGGGTATATGCCTCCCAATTACCAACACATCCCAGGTAATCTGCAAGAGTTAGTGTTGGCGTCAGAACTTTTTTAATGATGTCTCCAATATTTTTCTAGTTTTTATGTTCGTTCAACAAGCAGCAGCACGTTGTCACATTTTCCAGAGAAAACAATCACAGCACATTCTTTTTATAAACAAAAACTTATGACTTTATTTTTAAACACCTTTACAAAAAAAACTGTTGGTAAAGGTTTGTTTGGAAATGTGTGATGCTAAGCTATTAATGCTTTAGTGTTCAGTTTTTGTTGATACTCAAAACTTGTTTCTATAGAAAGGACAAGTACCGGCTGCACAGGAGGGCAGCTCTGAAGCTGAGACCACCACACCAGTGGGCCAGCAAAAAAAAACCCTGAAAGTAACCCTGCAGTTTGTTTCTGTTCTCTTCTTACAGCTCTTGTGATGGCTTGTTGTGGGGTTCAAATGATTGTGATGCTCCTCTTTAAAAAAATCTGTCATCAATTTTGACACATCAGTGGTGGTTTTTCTTGTTTCTGGTGTAACAAGTTTCTTTTACAAAGTTGGTGTAACAGCCTGCGATGTTTGAGCTGGTGCCTGTGGTGTGTTCTTACTAAGAAGTAAGGTGATGCCGGTTTGTGTGCGGAGGATTTGCCATCTGTTTGATAAAACTGCGTGCGTCTTTGTTCCGTCTCTCTTGCCCACTTTGCATGCGGCGGGCTTCGTTTGCCTGGAGGACATTGCTGACATTTGGAAATGCTTTGCGATAATTGCTCATAAAAATGTGATCTGATTTTTCATCCAGACAATAAAAGCTGTTAATTGGGTTGTTTAAAAGCGGAAATATTTTTACTTTCGCTGGTTCCAAGCGGGATGACAATCAGACTCCAATCGTGGGACCTGAAATCACTGCAATATGAGCACTTTTTTATATATACATAATTATGAAAATAAACTGAATCTAACAAGCTGTAAATAGTTGGTAACGTTTTACTATGAAGTGATTGAAAACAAGGAAAAGATCATTCTTAGATTTTATTTGCAAAAACTCAAAACATCTTAATTTGAAGTAATTTAAAACCACTTTTCCTTTTCTTTCATTTGTTTAACAGAGCAGCCACAGCAAGTAGTGAAGTGAAACGTTACCAGCAGACTCTGCCTTTTTTCAAATCACCTGGAAATGGGTCATTTTCCACGTTTTCTTCCTTCCTCCCTTAAGGACCGAATAACTCTTGTTTCCCTTCCTCCAGGCCAATCACAGCATAGATTTTGACACCGGTTCGGCTCTGGTTCTGACCATCGAGAGCACGCTGATCACCGCCTGCTCCTCCGAGTCCCTGGTGAGCAAAGGGCACTTCAAGAACTTCTGCATTCGTTTCGCAGAGGGCTTCGAGACCACCTGGGACGACTGGAAACCTGAAATCCGGGGAGATCTCGTCATGAACGCTTGTGAGAGACAAAACATCTACCTGTGCCACAAATTTCCATGTACAGGGTTCCCAGTGATCCTTAAAAAGTCTTAAAAGGCATTGACTTCATCAATCTAAAAATAAGGTCTTAGTTAGCTTTAAAGTCTTAAAAATCATTGAATTCATCAATCTTGAAATAAGGCCTTAGTGTTAAAAAGTCTTAAAAGGCATTGAATTCATAGATCCAAAAATAAGGCCTTAGTTGGCCTTAAAAAGTATTAAAAGGCATTGAATTCATAGATCTAAAAATAAGACCTTAGTCTTAAAAAGTCTTAAAAGGCATTGAATTCATAGATCTAAAAATAAAAACTTAGTTTCACCCCAAACCCAGACCCAAACCAGTGGTTATTCCGTATGTTGCGGGTGTTTCGGAGAAACTGAGACGTTTATTTTCTAAACATGATGTCCCAGTGGCTTTCAAACCCCAAAACACATTACGGCAAAGGCTGGTTCACCCCAAAGATCCGGTGCCCCGGCACAAACAGAGCAATATTGTATATGCTATTAAGTGCCAGGAGGACTGCGACCAGTTATACATCGGGGAAACAAAGCAACCACTGTTCAAAAGAATGTCCCAACACAGACGAGTTACATCTAATGGCCAGAACTCTGCAGTTTTCACTCATTTACAGACCAGCGGTCACTCTTTCAGAGATGAGGATGTTCTCATTCTTGATAGAGAGGAACGTTGGTTTGAGAGAGGAGTAAAAGAAGCCATTTTTGTGAAGAAAGACCGTCCATCATTAAACAGAGGTGGAGGCCTCCGTTTTCAGTTGTCCCCCTCCTACAGCGCTGCCATTGGCAGTATCACTCCACCCCCTGTTAACAATAGGTGTTAATTAGGTGTGAACGATAGCCATGTGATGTGAGTATCAGTCACATTGAGGCAGTGCTCAAAAGCCTGAATTTTGCCTGAAACTCTCAGACTGAAGAAGTCTCTTGGAGGAGAGACGAAACGTTTCATTAGAGAAGAACCCGTCCAGAGGACCTATACAATTTTTTTCCTTTTAAAACCTTAGTTGGCTTTAAACAGTAGGCATTGAATTCATTGAATTCATAGATCTAAAAATAAAACCTTAGTTGGCCTTAAACAGTAGGCATCAAATTCATCAATCTAAAAATAAGACCTTAGTCTTAAAAAGTCTTAAAAGGCATTGAATTCATAGATCTAAAAATAAGACCTTAGTTGGCCTTAAAAGGTCTTAAGTCAGATCTTTCAGAGGTCTTATGTTAACACATTGTAAGTAGGATGATTGTAATTTGTCTGATATTATAATAGTTAGCAACTAGTTGTTCTGTATTAAAATAGTTCTAAATTTATTTGTTTTTTACATTGGTGTTTATTGTGAAGTTGGTCTTAAATTTCATTTCAAGAGGCATTAAAAACGTTTTAGAAAGTCTTAAATTTAACTTTCCTTAAGCTGTCGGAACCTTGATGTACAAAATCCATGATTTAAGTGAAATACTCARTATTTAGGCAAATTAATGACCTGAATCGTTCATCAGTCGCTCAGTCAGTTTTGTGCGTCTTCACAGGCATAGTCCCTGATGGTACGTATGAAGTGTGTTCTAGGACCACAGGACAACCGTCTGCAGGCAAGTCTTTCTTCTGTAAAACCTTGACCTCACTTCAGAGCTGCACATTTTCCAAGAGACTATAATAAGAACTGTTTATTCTGTTTCATTTCCCTCCTGGCTTCCTCTTCCTGGACACAGAGAGCAGCAGCGCCGGTACCTGGACTCTCAACGTGCTTTGGAAAATGTGCGGGATCGACGTTCACATGGACCCAAACATCGGGAAACGCCTCAATGCCCTGGGAAACACGCTGACGTCGCTCACGGGCGAGGAGGACGTAGACGACATCGCTGACCTGAATTCTGGGAACATGGGAGACCTGTCGGACGAGGACGAAACCGATTCGATGTCACCAACTATCCACATGGTCAGACATTACCAGGTTCATTTAACTGCTAGCTGAGTTTGGATTAGGAAGAATGCTCAGATTTAACAAACATGGTGAGAATAGAGCGAACGATTGTGACGCAGTGTAAAGTTTTGAGACCGACCATCATGAAACCAGTTACAAAACATAACCGTTCATTTAGGATTAACAATAATAAAGAAAATCTCTAAAAATGAGGTCTACTTATGCTGATAGTTTTATAACGAGGTAAAGGAATAGTTTTTATGTCTTTATCGCTGCCATAACTTATTTACGGTTAATATAAATTGGCTTTCTTTCTTTTAATTATTTATTTTTTCCACAAAAACCTTTATTGTCAAAGTTAAGTCAAATTTCTACACATTTTTTTCTAAGTCTTTGTCTAAAAGGTATAAAACAATGAATATGAATCATACAATATAAGTTTACATATATCTTGTTAGTTCTAGTTCTTTCATTTTGTATGTTTTTTTACGAACTATTTGAACAGTTTTATACTAAGTAAAACTTTCATTCTAGCTTCATGTACAGGTGCTGGTCATAAAATTAGAATATCATGAAAAAGTAGATTTATTTCAGTAATTCCATTTAAAAAGTGAAACTTGTATATTATATTCATACATTACATACAAACTCATATATTTCAAATGTTTATTTCGTTTAATTTTGATGATTACAAATGACAACAAATGAAAATCTCAAATTCAGCATATCAGAAAATTAGAATCTTGTGAAAAGGTTCAAAATGGATGGCACCTGGTACCACACTCTAATCAGCTAATTAACTTAAACCACCTGCAAAGGCCTTTAAATGGTCTTTCAGTCTAGTTCTATAGGCTACACAATCATGGGGAAGACTGCTGACTTGACAGTTGTCCAAAAGACGACCATCGACACCTTGCACAAGGAGGGCAAGACACAAAAGGTCATCGCTAAAGAGGCTGGCTGTTCACAGAGCTCTGTGTCCAAGCACATTAATAGAGAGGCGAAGGGAAGGAAAAGATGTGGTCGAAAATAATGTACAAGCAAGAGAGATAACCGCACCCTGGAGAGGATTGTGAAACAAAACCCATTCAAAAATGTGGGGGAGATTCACAAAGAGTGGACTGCAGCTGGAGTGAGTGCTTCAAGAACCACCACACACAGACGTATGAAAGACATGGGTTTCTGCTGTCGCATTCCTTGTGTCAAGCCACTCTTGAACCACAGACAGCRTCAGAAGCGTCTTGCCTGGGCTACAGAGAAACAGGACTGGACTGCTGGTGAGTGGTCCAAAGTCATGTTCTCTGATGAAAGTAAATTTTGCATTTCCTTTGGAAATCAAGGTCCCAGAGTCTGGAGGAAAAGAAGAGAGGCACTTCATCCACGTTGCTTGAAGTCCAGTGTAAAGTTTCCACAGTCAGTGATGGTTTGGGGTGCCATGTCATCTGCTGGTGTTGGTCCATTGTGTTTTCTGAGGTCCAGGGTCAACGCAGCCACATACCAGGAAGTTTTAGAGCACTTCATGCTTCCTGCTGCTGACCAACTTTTTGGAGATGCAGATTTCATTTTCCAACAGGACTTGGCACCTGCACACAGTGCCAAAGCTACCAGTACCTGGTTGAAGGACCATGGTATCCCTGTTCTTAATTGGCCAGCAAGCTCTCCTGACCTTAACCCCATAGAAAATCTATGGGGTATTGTGAAGAAGAAGATGCAATACACCAGACCCAACAATTCAGAAGAGCTAAAAGCCACTATTAGAGCAACCTGGGCTATCATAACACCTGAGCAGTGCCACAGACTGATCGACTCCATGCCACGCCGCATTGCTGCAGTAATACAGGCCAAAGGAGCCCCAACTAAATACTGAGTGCTGTACATGCTCATACTTTTCATGTTCATACTTTTCAGTTGGCCAACATTTCTATAAATCCTTTGTTTTTATTGGTCTTCAGTAATATTCTAATTTTCTGATATGCTGAATTTGAGATTTTCATTTGTTGTCATTTGTAATCATCAAAATTAAACGAAATAAACATTTGAAATATATGAGTTTGTATGTAATGTATGAATATAATATACAAGTTTCACTTTTTAAATGGAATTACTGAAATAAATCTACTTTTTCATGATATTCTAATTTTATGACTAGCACCTGTATAAATTACAAACAAGACTGAGTTCTGTTTTCTCAATTATTAGTAGGAAAGTGAATAATTGTGTCTTTAGTAATGTGGAGCTGTGCTTTTTATTTTTTGCACGTACATTTAAATAAATCCACCCTGGTTTACCGTAGCTTTAGGAGTTTTGTCTGAGGCAGGGGTGGTCCGTCCTGGTCTATGTTTTCCTCTGTCCTGAATGTTTTGCTTGTTTCTCTGCTGCAACACACCTGATTTGAATAAGTGGTTGACGACCAAGCTTCTGCAGAACTTAGAGGTAATCCAATCACTGAATTGGGTGGGTTGGAGCACGGAAACAAGTAAAACATGCAGGTTTAGTGGCAGCCCCGCAGATGACCAGGATTGCCCACCCCTGCTTCAGACAAAGCTTCTGAAGCCTGACACAAATCGGACCGTTCTTCCTCCTTTCCATCGATCTGTCCCTGCCGTTGTTTGCAGAGTCCAGAGAGCCAGGCCAGCCCTCGGCTCACCTTAAGGAAGCGTCTGGTAAACCACATCCTGGGCCTCAGCCCCAGGCCTCAGAGTGAATGTGACCCATCGGTCTACATAAACTGTGCACCGCCTGGCCTCCAAACGGACAGAGCCAAGGCCCAAAGACCCCTCTCCTGGGCTTGTGTATGTAGTGACCCACAGTGTGGACTGTCCTCTGGGCTGACGGAATCACTTGGCCGTGTGTCAGTCACCTGCAGGCTACAAATGAGGCTTTTGGATCCAGAAATGCTGAGCAGATCTGTTTAATTGTTGGGGAAATAATTTGATCATAGAGAGAAGCGCTTTTTTTTTCCCAGTGTTGGGTGAATAGAAAATATTTGTTATCATTGATTCGCTGGGGCAGTAGAGCTTTGTTTTTCCACTTTTTGTCTTTGAGTGGGGTGGTGTTGGTGGTGGTGGGGTCGCATGTTTTGTGACAGGATAATAGACTGAATCATTCAGCTGGGATTTGTTGGTTTAATCCTTAGGTTTAATCATAATTCACTGGTTTGTCGTCCTTTTTTATCAGGTATGATGTCTGTGTTGATGTGGGTTACTTGTTTACCAGGAGACCATTGACCCAAGGAGGCAGATGGTGATGGGGAACCAGGTGACCGACGCTCGTGGGAGGAAGTTCTCGAAGAGGGTGGTGGACATTCGAGAGCTGAACGAACAGGCCAAAGTCATCGATGACCTCAAGTTAGATTAYTTCCTCCCCATGCCGACTGATTCTGCTTTATGGAATTATTTTAATACCTACAGTACTTCCACGCTTTTCATTGTAGAAAACTGGGAGCCAGTGAAGGTACCATCAACCAGGAGATYCAGCGGTACCAGCAGCTGGAGTCGGTGGCCGTCAACGACATCCGGAGGGACGTCAGAAAGAAGCTGCGCCGCTCCAGCATGAGGGTCACTCTTTTACTTTTCCCTGAGCAGAAACATACCAAATCACTTTTAGAGCTTGTGACATAAAATAGATGTAAATCAAGCCTGGATGTTGTTTTAATTTATTCTTTTATCGATTATTTTCTGTTTGTTACTACGCAGGCGGCCTCTTTAAAGGACAAATGGGGTCTCGGCTACAAGCCGAGCTACAACCGCTCAAAAAGCATCTCAGCAGCAGCGGGCCGACCGACTCTGAAAAGAGTAGAACGACAAAGGTGTGGAGCAGTAAGGGCAGTACTTTATGGAGGACTGACACTGTCATAGTTAGAAATAAAAGCAGAAATATATAAATGGACCAATCAGTAAATAAATACACTTAAAATACATTGCATTAAATTGAAAAATGAGAACTTTACCTCATGTTTTATAATTTAACTGACCTTCCTATTTATCTTTCCAGCTTATTTTCAATTAATTATGTATTTTAGCACATAATTTACATTTTTTTGTTTTTAAAAATATATATTTCTGTTTTTCTTTTACTTGTGCATCCTTTTATGTGTTGCTTTTACATTTCTCTGTCTCCTGCATTTATGCATTTTACGTATTATGTAAATAAGGTGGGCGGGTCTTCCTGGGTGAGCTCCTCTCCTATTGGTCAACAGACAGGAAGAAGCAGGATCCATGTGCAGATCCACTGGGCATGCTTGTGCTGCCTCAATTTAGAAAAAAGTTGAAAGTTTAGTTAAAAAAAAAAGCACTGGTAAGAGTTTTCCTCCTTGCTTTTGTTTTTAACTAAAAATTAAACTTCAAGCTAAACTAAGGCAGCACAGGCATGCACCATTGACCAATAGGAGAGGAGCTAAGCCAAGAAGGATCACCCCCAATATGCATTAAGGTAAAGTAAAAACGGTAAACATGTAAAAGCAACACATGGAAATAAAACTTGTGAGGAAAATGATTAAAAAAACGAATAAATCATTAAAGACACAAGTTAAAAGAAAACCAATGTAATTACTGTTTTAAAAAATAAATTTTAAAACAGTAAAATGTAAATTATTTGCTAAAATATATAATTTATTGGGACTAAGCTTGAAAAATAAATATGAAGGTCAGTTAAATTATAAAACGTGGTAAGGTTCTTCTTTGTTAATTTAATTGGTGCATTTTTAGTGTATCTATTGGTCCAGATATTTCTGCTTTTATTTCTAATCATGTCAGTTTCAATCCTCTGTACACTTTATCTGCTGTTGCATAAGTGGAAATGTTACGCAATTAAAATGTTTTTAAGATATGAACAACTAATAACTTCCTTGCTCTTTGAGTTGAATATTGATTACACCGATGAGCTCATGGCTCATCTAAATACAGCCTAAGTGGTTTTTAAATGATTTTATATTTTCGAGTGTTTCAGATGCAGTTTGTGCATGTTTGCATCGTTAAACCGTGTCTTCAGTTCCAGGATCGGAGATGTGGATGACTTCACAGAAATCCGTGTGGACGTCTCCTCTCCGGGACCCCGCGTCACCTTCAACATCCAGGACACGGTAAAAGATAAACATCCTTAATATTTCATGTGCTTGTCGAGCGGGGACAGCTAAAATTAAAATATTTTCATTTCCGTGACTTAACTGAAGAGTTGACTGTTGTTTTATTTTCATCATCACCATTTCATCCTCCATTTCTGCATGTGTTTGTTACTTTAACAAGGTATTTTCAAAATCTTGTTATTTTTAAATAACCCTCTTTAATTAATAAATAATTGTCAGGCTGTGGACCCTCTGCATTCACCTGTCAGTCCAGGATGTGTATTTAAGGTACATGGTTCAAACATAAAATGTAACAAATCAAAGAATTCTGATCAACTCTTACTAAATTCTTCTGCATCTTCTTTTTCCTGATGGAATTGGCCTTTACGTGCTGATTGGATTCTGATTATGAACAATCAAAACAGGATGATGTGCTAAAAGTCTAATATCTTTGCACAGGACAAACCATGTTCCTGTTTGTTTGGCTCCAGTTAAGCATTGCTTGTGTCTGATGTCATCCAGAAATGTAAAGTTTCTTTAAAATTTCTCTATAGGATCGTGAACCGTATAYAAAAGAGCCAGCACTGAATTTATTGAGGCGTTTCCTGCCTTCATCCTGTCATGAATCTGCATAATAAATCCAGCAGCTTCTCTTTAACCTGAACATTTGGATGGTTTCTAACATCTCTGCATGTTTTGCTTCATTTGTCACAACGGACGGCCTTTTCCTCTCTGGAATAAACTAGTTTTGATAGAAGAGTACTTCATCTGATTTGTCTACCCATGCAGAATCAGAGTATTTGATTGCACTGACAAATTAATAAAAGGTTTAAATGGTGTCTTTAGCCCTCTTAAACCTAATTTTCTTATTTCTTACCTGATATATCATTAACAATTTTTTTGCAGAGATTAACAGAATCAGTTCCATTTACTGATTAAACTAAATTGTTGGGAAATAATAACTAATGAAATCTACTTCTGAATGAAGTCAATAGAGGACTAAATATTTCACTTTATTCAATAACATTTTGACCCTCAGGCTTTTCCCACGTAAGTGTTCATTTACTGGTTATTTTTTAATTCAGACAGTAATGATTTAGTCTTTTCTGTACATAATGCCTCTATTAGAACTGACTTTGTAAATAGAGGACACTCTGCACTAAAAACTACACAAATAAGCAGTTAAAMTGTAGAAAATTTGCTTGTCTGTAGATTTTCTTGGGTGTGTTTTTTTTTCTTTGCTTTGGTTGTGTTTGTAGGTGCTGTATGTCGCAGGCTTTTCCTCCGGTGGAGGGGTGGGGTGGGGGTCTGGATGTCCTTCTTTTCTCAGAGTTCCTCCAAACAGAGGGAGTCTCTCAGCTTCTTGGTGAACAGTTATAGGCTGGTTGGGTTTTCTCTGAAAAAACTGTCTATCTAACCARGTCTTTATCTTATATACAGACAAAAAGTTTATTTGATCTTGTTTTATGTWTAATAAAAGCAGAAAATGTAAGGTTATTTAGCCTCATTACCCTGGGAATTTTCCTTATTTCAAGAATTTTAGCAAATKCAATTGTTCTTATTCCATTAGCAGATTATTTCACTTACCGGTAATTTGAGTCTGAATTGTCTCATATTTCTTAAATYAAKTGAAAATAAAATGCCAGTGGATTAAGAACAAATGCACTTGGTAAGATTCTTGAAATAAGGAAAATGTCCAGGGTAATGAGGCTAAATAAYCTTACATTTTCTGCTTTTGTTATACATAAAACAAGTTCAAAAAAACTTTGTCGGGATAAGACAAAGACTTGGTTAGATGGACAGTTTCTCAGCAGAGTTTCTTTTTTATGAAAAGTCAACTGAATTCTCAACTTGGTCYTTCAAAGTTTGATTCCTTGGTCTGRATTTCCTGCTTCCTGTCGTCTAAATCTCCCAGAGGGTTTGGATTTGTCTTTAGATTCTGAAACCTTTGTGTGAGTTTGACTCTCTGTCCCTCTCTGAAGTTTCCTGAGGAGTCAGAGGTGGACCTGTTGCCCGTCACCCCCGATGAACCATCCCATCTTCATCCTCACCTTCATTTTCCATCTGATGTTGAAAGCCAGCGGTCAGTTTTCAGTACCCCCTCCACCCCTGCTGTCTTCTCACCCGCCATTCCCTTGCAGCGAGACGACCCGTCTTCTTCCTCCTCCGAAGACTCAGAGAAGGAGGACGAGTTTGTGAAACCGTCGAACTACCCCAGGCCTTTGTGAGTTGTCTTCTGCTGTCATTCTTGGGATAAACGGCTTAGGTTTCACATGATCACTGGTCATTTTATTAGGAATTTTTGTTAAAGAAATCTTTGATTTAATGTTGAAATACTTGTGAAGTTTGCTGGAAAAGTAATGCTTTTTAGAGGTTTAGAGCACAGTTGTCATGCTTTTCCATCTGTTCTATAAAAAACCCAAATAATTCATTAAGCCAGGGGGGAAAATAAGTATTTCTTTTGCACCTCATTCACCGTTTCACCTTTGTTCTTCTCAGCCAAGCGCCTCACAGGAAGCCCCTGGGCCTCTCTACTGTGAGTCAGCTGTTCACGGAGCGCTGGCCCAGCTCACCAGTTAACCGCAGCTTCAGCGGCCCAACTCCTGAAAAAAACATCGACTTTGAGCTTGACGTTCGCGTGGAGATTGATAGTGGGAAGTGCGTCCTTCACCCRACGACTCAGCAGCCTGAGCAGGAAGACATTTCCTGCAGGAGGTACACTGAATCGCTCTCTTCTGACTCAAGCCTTTTCGTTTTGCGTTGTTGTTGTTTCTTTATTAATGGTTCTTTTATGCATTTTTTAATCTAAATACTTCTGCAATACTTTATTCTATTACACTATTTATATATCAAAACATTCAGCTTGTACTTTTTACATTTTTCTAAATATTTATCTTTTATTTAAAGTTAAATCCCCTATATAAATACATTATGATCTCTTTAATTAATCCAAAAACAATATTGTCTTTTAAATCTGTTCCAGGTTAGTTCATTGCTCTGTTTTGTTTTCTTATGCTACATTTAACTTTTCGCTAATCTTATACTACTTTTAGCTTTTTGCTCCTATTTTACTATGTTTAATGTTTAGCAGCTATTCTGCTACATTTATCTTTTTAAATACCATTTTTCTACTTTAGCCTTTTAGCTATGGATTTGCTACTTTAAGCTTTTAGGKTTTTTTTTCACATTTTACTAATTTTAGCCTTGATGTTTGTATTGAAATTATTTTAGAAGGAACAAACAACTTAAACATAAAGGGCAGATATACGATTTATTTTTCTTCTTTCTGCACTCTTTTTATTCAGTAACTAATTTACTTTGTTTTTTATGGACTTTTTGTTTCTTTTATGAATGAAATTWAAAAAAAAAACTCTGAAAGTTGAGGCAAGAAAATTGAGTCAGATACCAGATAAAGTATCTAGTAGACATATTCAGTATAACTTCCATCTTTCATCACCTTTATTTAACATGTTATTTATGATGTTTTATTGTTTTCATTTGTTTTATTCCTTTTTGTGTTTTATTGCATAATAATAATAATAATAATAATAATAATAATAATAATAATTAACAACAAATGCAATGTGTTGGTGCAACAAATGCAGGAAATAGTGTAATTTGTATGACGACCAAAATGATATCACCAAAAATGTAAAATGCAAACAGAATTAAGTCATAAAAGACAAATGAAATCAGTTTTAATAAACAATAATGAATGGAATAAATGTCAAAAATTTAAAAGGACTGAAATGGCGTAAATTTTAATCAGCACCTCAAACGTAATCTTGTCGCCTGTGAATAGATGTTTTAGCCGCAATGACTTTGAAATTGGGCATTAACCTAATAACAGAGAATTGGCAACTGTGATTTAACTTACACAAGAACATTAATCAAAGTAAATCAGGAGAAAATTCAATCAGAATAAACGCTTAAGGCAATAATTAAAAAATATTATTATTATTATTACTACTACTACTACTACTACTACTACTACTACTACTTAAAGATAAAGACTTGTCTTGGTGTCCTGAGTATGTCGACACTCTACTTCCTATTGTTTGTTTAGGAGCTATGATCGCAGCCTTAAGAGTCTGGACCAGGATTCTCCCCCTAAAAAGAAAAAGCTCCAGCCCACCTCCACCTCCACCAGTCACCTTCTGGCTGGAAAGAAATGTCCCTCCACTCTGCAAACCAAATCCAGTGACCTGGAGACCACAGTCTTCTACATTCCAGGAGTTGACGTGAAGGTCAGCTTCTGTCTCAACACTCAGATTGGACAAGTTTCTATTTTCTTTGTACTTTAAATAATAAATTTCTTTGTTTTTTTGTTATTCTGAAGCTGCACTACAACTCTAAAACCTTGAAGACAGAGTCGCCCAATGCGTCGCGTGGATCTTCCCTCCCCCGCACCCTCTCCAAAGAGTCCAAGCTGTTTGGTATGAAAGATAGCAGCCCTACAACCCCACCCATTGCTGTCCAAAGCAAGACTAACTCGCTCCTACCTCCCCCGCCCCCACCTATTCCATCAGGTACTGAGCAGTTCCTCATTTAGAGTTGCATGCTTTAGCGCCAGCCGTGATTAGCCACCGGAGTGTCACACCTCGTCCATCTGACCATCCATAATAAGACCCTTAGAATCAAAAGCATGTAGTTTCACCCCGCATGAATAAAGAGGGCACCGTTGACCAAACATCTCCATGCATGACGAGGCACAAAACGGAGGAAAAAACCTGAGAATTAACTTTGTTTTTGTTAAAAGATGATCCCCTCCACATGACTGTTAACTGTAATGTGTTTTTGCAGCCAAAGGTAAAGGTAGTGGAGGGGTAAAGACAGCCAAGCTGTACGCCTGGGTGGCCCTCCAGACTCTGCCAGAGGAAATGGTCATCAGCCCCTGTTTACTGGACTTCCTAGAAAAAGCTCTGGAAACTATTCCCATCACCCCCGTGGAGAGGAGCTACATGGGTTTGTCTCTGTTTTATAGATGGAGCTTAGCTGCTTTGTACGTTATTGTTCGATTGCGTAATGAGTCTTTGTTGTCGTGTGAATATTAGCATCTGTGGCCACCCAAGAGGAGGACATGGGCCAGTTCGATCCAGTGGAACCGCTGGAGGAATCAGCCACCTCCTTGGTTTCCTCCTCCACGTCGGCTTACTCATCGTTCCCTGTGGACGTGGTCGTTTACGTCAGAGTTCAGGTAAAGTTTAAAAATCTCTTCCTTATTAGCTGTTATTTCCAAATCACAGATATGTGCTATAAGTTGTTTTTTTATCTAAAGATATATCCCCTCTTATTGCATCATTTCATATTTTACACTTTCATCTTTTTCTGCAGGTCATATAGATCTATTCTAGTAGTCTGCGCAGTATATGCGATAGATGGTAGAAACTATATAAAGTTGGCCTACGGTACAAATTTACCCTCTGCCGTCCTGTCGTCAGTTACATCATCACACCTGTATCAACAGGGCTGTGAGTGCAGAGACAACTGATCAGGAGGAGGTTGAAATATAATGAAGAAATATAGTGTTTTAAAACACGTAAAGAGAGAATAAATCCTCAACATTTCCTCTCCTGCTGTAGAAAAGCTACGTCATGTWGCGGGATCATTTCCTCCCTCCTGCTGTACGTCACGCAGAGCGAAGCTTTAACAACTGTAGTTTTTTCACATCCAAGTTGTCGGAGAAAAAAACTTTTATGTATTGTTATCCACAGAGATGATAAAAAAAGATGTGGACGTTTGTTCAGTCATAAATCCATCTTCTGCTCTGAGAGGCAGCAGAGCAGCTGCTGATAAGTTCAGCAGGCAGAAGCTCATCGTATGGCAGGAGATATTACATTTATTTGGCTTCACCACACTTACATTCCAGTTATCTGAAACTGATTTGTGACAGGACTATGTGCAGCTTAAGGTCCTGTCACACTATAATATTTTAGGCAACTTATGTCAACTTAAAATTGTTTTATGTCTAAATGACTGATTTTACTTGAAGTACTGGTTATAACATCCACTTTATTTTSATATTGTTGAAAATTTGAGAAATGCTTTTGTTTGTTGTTGAAACTGTTTTGCAATATATATAWAACATTATTTTGTACTTGTGTTATGTTCATTTGCACTACAGCAAAAACACTGTGTTTGATTATGATTACAGTTTTCTGCAAAATAAAAGCTCTAAAAATGACAATATCTTTGCATTTTATCATAATTTTCTACAGAGATATATACCGTTACTGTGAAGGGATTCAATTTATACCGTGATATGAATTAGAGGTCATACCGCCCAGTCCCTTTTTATTTTTTTTTTATTTAACAGGAAAAGATTATTAAAAATCAAGCCTGACTCAGCATAATTGCTGTTTTACAGCAGGTTCCTGTTCTGCAGCACATAAAACACTCARAWTWWMRSMWYMMMAWYMMMWYMWTWWTACACCATAGACACAAAGACAAACAAGCATACCAAATTTCAGGAAGGCAGCATTTGCAAAATAAGACGTCTAAATATGAGCACAACAAAAAGTGTCCAGCAGATGGCAGACAAGATTCTTCTTAAAGGGCTGTAGTTTTGAAATGGACTTTATGTTTTGAGGAATGTCATTCCATGCTTTAGTATAAACATAGAAGAAAGACCTCTGGCCGTAACAGTTTTTAAAAGTTGGTAATATCAGTTGTCCTTTTGTAACAGATCTAGTTGAATGACCACTTCCAGAATTTGATTTGGGCAGCAATGCACAGAGAGTTAAATAATTGGCACCTTGGAAGATCTGAAAATATAAATTAATACCTCTATACAAAACATAATTCTGAAAAGTCAAGGCATCAGACAATGAAAGAACTGTACAGTGATGAGTCCAACCAGGAAGTTTTTTAWGAATTTTGTAGGCCCTGTTGTAGAGCCTAACTATGGGTTCTAAGATTTCATTTGTTGTAAGAGACCAAACAGGTAAACAGTACGACATGGTTGAGAGTATAATGGCATGAAGATAGATATTTGAAACAGAAGATGTCAGATTGGATCTAATTTTTGAATAAACGCATAATTTCTGTTTCAACTTAGTTGTTAAGACTTGTACATGATCACRATAAGTCAAATGAGAATCCAAAGTAATTCCAAGATATTTGTAGGTAGTGACAATATTTGAGTTTGTTTAAAAAGTGAGTTGATTTGTTATATTGAAATGTCTCCTGGGTGAGGAAAAATACGAGCACACAGATTTTTTTTAACATTAATTGACAAAAGATTATCTTGAAGCCAACCATGAAATGTCTGAAGATCTGCTTGTAAATGACTATTAATAGATTCAATATTGAAATCAGACAAAAAAAGAACAGTATGATCAGCATACATTAAAATATTTGAATACTTCAATATTTTTGGAAGGTCATTTATGTATAATAGGAAAAAATTCTAGATTCCTGGCTTCCTGCACCAGTTTGATTTGAGTGTTTCTCCATGTGTGGAATGACGTGTTTTCTCTGGTCGTGTTTGTTTCCAGCCCTCTCAGATCCGCTTCAGCTGCCTGCCCATGTCCAGGGTGGAGTGCATGCTCAAGCTTCCCTCCTTAGACCTGGTGTTCTCCTCCAACCGGGGAGAGCTGGAAACCCCGACAGGATCCAACCTTCCCGATGGATCACACCCACCCTCCTCCACCCCACCTGGGCAGCACGTCCCCAAATTACCTCCCAGCAAAGGTGGGTGTCTCTTACAGCACATCATTCTGGGGGGAAGAGTGTTTCTCCTGGTGTATGTGTTATTAATCTGTGCAGCTCTCCTCTTCCTCCCTGCAGCGTCTCCAGTTCTKGGGAGCCCCTTAGGAAGGACCCGGCACAGCAGCAGCCAGTCAGACCTCACCGCCACCCCCGTCACTTCCTCAGGCCTGAGCTTCACCGCCTGCATGTCAGACTTCTCCCTCTACGTCTTCCATCCCTACGGCGCCGGCAAGCAGAAATCAGCTGTTACAGGCTTGCCTCCRGGCCCGGGGCCGTTAGGTACTGAAAACTCGATGCAATAAAAACTCACTAATGTCTCGGAGCTTCAGTCTTTTAATAATACACCTGCCTCCTGAACGCCTGGCATCTATAATTCTGTAGATTGGCAGAAATATAACGATGGCTGTTATGAAGGAGATTGCTGTTGTTGCTAAATGCTTCCCCTGCAGGTACAGTGGACGAGGAGCCATCTTCAGTGACGGGTAGAAAGGACTCCTTGAGCATCAACCTAGAGTTTGTKAAAGTCAGTTTGTCCAGGATGAGGCGCACAGGAGGTCCAACCTTCATCGACAGCATTTCTGCTAAAGGAGGCAAAATGGACACGACCCTCATCAACATCTCAGGTATCCYTGGAAAACACCCCAACTCTGTTAACGAGGCATTCCCAGCAGGAGATCAGATGAAAAAATTAAGGACAGGATTTCATCTTTGGTCTCATTTCGAAGTCATTATTTTTTAAGGGTATAAATTTCAAAATAAGAGATTTCTGAGTTGCACATTTTTAATATCATGAACTCTTTTTCAAGTAATTTCTGAAGCAATGGTCAAAGAAACTAACCAGACAAATTCACATTTATAAGAAAACACTCAACTTAGTGCTGGGAAACCTGTTGCCAAAGGAGTGTTTTCCAGGTAAAGGTGTTTTTTTCTCTCCTCAGCTGTGTGCGACATCGGCTCAGCTTCCTTCAAATACGACATGAGACGCCTGAGCGAGATCTTGGCTTTCCCCAGAGCTTGGTACCGTCGCAGCATCGCCCGACGCCTCTTCCTTGGAGACCAGACCATCAACCTTCCGGGTACCTGCTCTTTGTGTGTGTCGGTGAAAGTGGTAGTTCTGTATGTGTGTGTGAGCCATTTACAGCAGCGTTTCCCAAAAAGTGTGTGCACACTGTAGGGCGCAAAGTATCCAGTTTAAGGTCTGGAGATGATTTCCAGAAACAAAAATCGATCTTAAATATTAGCGGATTCCTTTTTTTGTCAGAATATGTTGTAAAAAGTCAATGGAAAAAGTATAATGATGGTTTTATTGGCCTAATTGCAGAATTTGCATATTTTAACCAGAGATAATTAGGGTCACAATTTYCTGCTGCTGTCATTTTGTGAACCAGTCGTCTGCATCGTCATCTGGTTCTGTAGTTAAATCTTGACCCACAGAGTTCTTACTAAAGTTAGGCTCTGTTGTTTGTCTTCTTCTTAACACGTTTTAGCACACATACAGTGATTTTCTTTTTGAAAGACTACCAAAAAAAAGTCAAAAAGTGAACAACCAGATTCCTAAAGTTTCCAAATGTTGACCTGACAGCAGCTTCTGGGCCTGCCACCCCTGATTCTGCTGAAAACATCACCCAGCACCTCTCCCCCGAGTCCAGCAGGAAGGCCTACTGGAGGACCTGGGACGGCAGCATGGGGTCTCACATTCCTCCGTCCCCCAATGTGTTCTCGGAGCACTCCACCGGGAGCAACATGTCCCCGAGCAGCCTGGGTCACCTGAAGTCTCCCGCTCCGGGACGCACCCGGAGCGTGTCTGATTCCTCCGCTCCCAGGAGAGGTAACCRACCGGGAACACTTCCTCTGTTCCTGTTTCAGTTTAAAGGAATTCATTCAACAACTGCATTTCTGTTGCTTTCCCCCCAGATTCTGTGACCAAAACATCCACTCCTTCCTTCAGTAAGAACGGGAAGTCAGCTGGGCAGCAGGGGTCTCCTTGGGAGACGCTGGTGGTGTTCGCCATCAACTTAAAACAACTCACGGTCCAAATGAACATGAGCAACGTGATGGGAAACAACACGTAAGTCTCTGCAGGCAGAGAAACAAACTGATTTATTCATGGATTTGACAGCTTACTGTAGATCTAAGAGTCTGGAGGTCTAAATGAAGATATGTTTAAAAAAAATGACATAAAATTCATTATGCATAAGCAAAGTCATAATTACAGGAAAAAATAGAAAACCTTTTTCAAATCTCCAACATAAAAGTGCAGTTGTTTGTCCCACATTAATGCTAAAACTGGTAAAAAGGCATAAAAGACCTGGTTTGACTTTCCTCTGGAGACAGTGAGTTGTTTTGTTTTCGTACGAGGGTTTTTGAGGGCCGGATTAAAGTGGCTCAAGGGACGCGTTTGGCCCTCGGGCCCTAATTTGCTCTTGCCTGTTTTTAACAAATTGCTTCATTTTTTTAATTTTACACGAATACTCTGAGTCCTCTCTCCAAGCACATAACAGGATGCAATTATTTGTTGGTGCTTAAACCAAAATATCTATTTTCACCTCCTGAGGTGTTTATTTATGAATCGGAAAAAAAACCCTCTGAGCTTTAAACTGGCTTTAAACTTCAAATTAAAACAACAGTAAATCTGTCAGAAAGGACTTTCTTGACTCTCAGCGACTGAAGTGGAAACACAAATGTGAAGCGCACATCGAACAAAAACAGGGTCTAAACCAGAGATTCTTAGCCTGTGGGCTACGAGCGCCACCTTGAGGGCCTCAAAAGAACAACAGTTTTTAACTTTGGGCCACAGAGGGCCGTGGGACCGCATTGATTTTGAGTAAGTTGCAATACACTTTCTCACCACTAGTAGCAGTAGTGCGCCACTCAGATGTTTAACAACTTTTTTAATACATAGAAGAAGAACCTTAGCTACCAGCCAAGAATGGAAACCTATTTTAAAAGAAGTAGAAGCAAAAATGAAGACAGCCTGTCAGAAAACACCAAAGTTTGTCACGAAAATGAAGTGCAGCTTCTGGTTTTGTCATGCAGTATTTTCAAAGTTCAAAACATGATCAAATACAGCTGCAGATACAGCTATATTTTAATTTGCACTTAGTCAAATAAATATTTTTTGTAGTTTATTTGTTAACATTTTTAATGTATTTTAAAGAAACTTTAAACTTGTCAAAAAGCTGTTGTTACTTGTCACTAATGTGAAGAGCAGCTTCTGGTTCTACCATGCAAAAGTTTAAAAAGTTTAAATTTGATAAATTGCAAATTTTCATTTGCAATTTACCAAATCTATTTTTTACAGGTTTTTTTATTTGAAACCTTTACATTGAACATTTTGAATGCATTCATTTTATGCCCACAATTTTATTTATTGAATTGTCTATTTTTGTTATTGTTTATGTTAAAAAAATGTTATTTTAGTGTTGATGAGCCTGAGTGGTCTGTTGACTGACCGTTAGCATCTGAGCTAAACATTTTCAGTGTTTTATTTTATAATCCAAGTAATCCGCACCAACTCTGGTATAACACATTTTCTCCTTTCAGCACTTTATTGCTCATGTTTTTGCCCAYCTTTAAGTTTAATGCTGAGGCAGAAAATGCAGCAGAAACAGTGRCACAAACATCATTTGAACTAAATCAAAAGTGCCACATGAAGCCACGTTGCTTTTCCTCACAAGTCCTCTTTGTGCTCTTGCTAAATAATTGATTTCTTCAGGATGTTCTTCTGTCCTGCAGGCTTTTTGTAAAGGTGTAGCTTCAGTTTAAARTAGTTGTTTTCAGAATTTTACAAACACAAGCAGAAGCAGATAATTGGCACATAAAGACGATAAAACAAAAACACCAGGTGACTGCGTGTTCCAGATCGACTCCTGCTTTCCTCTCTGGTTACTCGTGTTTTTCCCCAAGCATCTTCCTGGGATGAGTCAGTCATGTTTAATCTCGTTCTGCATTATTCAGCGGCTCTCACGGTTTGTTTTTTTGCCCTTCAGCTGGACAACCAGCGGCCTGAAGAGTCAGGGCCGGCTGTCTGTCGGCAGCAACCGGGACCGGGAGATCAGCATGTCTGTGGGCCTCGGACGCTCCAAGCTCGACTCCAAAGGCGGAGTGGTGGGCGGAAACATCGACGTGAACACCCTGGAGATGGTCTGTAAGTCYACCAAGGATCAACTTTCCTGACATTAGCTGTTTTCCCTCCACCTCGTCAGCGGCTGTTCACCAGAATAAAGTTTAAACTGTTTAATGGATCATCACTGGGAGCTTTCAGAAAGTTTTGAAATATATATTTTTATATCTCCAGCAGAGTGAGTGCTAAAATAATTTATGTGCTTTTCAGCCCACATCTCTGAACACCCAAACCAGCAGCCCAGCCACAAGATCCAGATCACCATGGGTTCTACGGAGGCCCGGGTGGACTACATGGGCTCCAGCATCTTGATGGGCGTTTTCAGCAATGCCGACCTGCAGCTGCAGGACGAATGGAAGGTCAACTTGTGCACCGTTGACAGCAGCCTGTCTGAAAAAAGGTACGCCATGARATATAAATACAGGAGATCCTTGAAAGTTTGTGAATTATAAAAAACCAAGTACAGTTTTTGAAAACCACTATAAAGGACACCCATCCTTGAAAGTCCTTGAATGTTTTTTGGGGTTTGAAATTTCACATGGATGACTGCCGCTGCCGGCGTGTGATTATTATTTAGTTTTGTTTGTTAGACTTCGCGTTCTTGTTGCCTGTACAYATTTAATGTAGTTAACATTCAGGTTATCTTTATTGTCGTTCAGCATAACATCAGAGATGCACTGCAGGAAGAAGTTACGATGCAGAACCAGCTAGATAAACTGTATAAAACATATAGAAGAAGAATAAAATATTGTAAAATAAAATAGAATAAGAATAAAAACCAGATCAAAAAAGGGGAGGCAGTGCAAATATAAGTGCAAAGTTTTCAGTTTRTGCAAGAGATGTATAACCAATAAGTGCAAAACAATTAAAAGCAGGCAGATGAAAAGGCATTACAGTCTTAGGTTTTTTTGCAGTGTTCAAAAGTCTGGTGGCGGTTGGGTAGAAGCTAGGGGGTGTAAGAAAATATCGATACACAGAAATATCGCGAAATTTCATTTCCCGATACTGTATCGATAAAGCCCTGTATTGATTTTTTATTAAGGTTTAAAATGTCAACTTTCCTGCCAGCTGTTCATTTTTATGTTGTAGTTCAGCCTCTGACCACTAGTTGGCAGCAGTGAGCCAGCCATTCGGCTCCTCTACCTCTTGAGCGCCAGAGAGTAAGAGAGCATTAGCATTGTGAGTAAACATTAGCTTCATGCTCCGATAGCTGAATCTGAGCGGAAAAGACCGACACCCTCTGCCTTCTAAGCTGAGGTAAGGTTACAAACAGTTACTTATTTGTCAGAATGTCTGTATTTTAAGCCAAATTAAGTGTCTTGTGCTCTTTTTTCCAACTGTAGTCAGCCTTCACGTTACATATAGCGCATGCGTCTATCACCTCGAGCGAGCTCGGCACTCCCCCCGTGACATAAAACTCTGTTGCTCTCAATGTCCAGCTGATGATCGCATCAAAGTCTGTATACTTTATCCTGCTGTCTTCGCTTCAAAAATGGTTTAAATCGTTTAGCTTCTCAATTTCTTAACTGGTTTTCTTCGGGACCTGCCCTGCTGTTCGACCCACAGTTATGTAAATCAGGTTCTGGATGCAGGTCAGCTGATCCCAGAAACTCTGTGCAGCAGCTTCATATCATCTGTTTACTGAACTTTATGACAACATAGAGGCTATTGTTAAGTGTTGGGTGACCATATTGTAAATTAATATTAAAAACTAAAAGCTGCAAAAAATATATTTTCAAACTATTTATCGGCAAATTTAGTCTAATAATTGAAAACATGGATGAAATATGAAACAAATAAAATAAAACACATACAAAGCAGAACACAGCTAAATGTATCAAAAGTATGTCTATGTAATATTAGAATTTTCTGAGACAATGAATTTTTTTTTTTTTTTTCCCAGTAAGAAGTTTTTATTTAATAGAATTTTTGGACTAAAAATATCGCAACATATCGCCTTGTTTACARTATYGAAATATATCGGGATATATCGTATCGTGACCCCTCTGTCATGATATGTATCGTATCGCCAAATTCTCGCCAATACACAGCCCTAGTAGAAGCTGTCACAGAACCTCACTGTTCTGCATGCCAGGCTGTGATGCACAGCAGCACATGCACCATGCGTGCATCCTCACCGATGAGTTGTCACGTTGAGTCAGAGTCATCGAGAAATGAACCATTTTACAACACGTCTGCTGCAGATCTTCAAGGCTTCAACCTTCACTAAACAAATCCATGCATTGTGGATACGAATGTCCATTTAGTTCACTTTCTTTCATTGATTCTGACCCGATAAGTTGTATGTCGTTCAGTTTTTTATTATATTTTCATTGTATTAAATTATTTTATTGAGAATTCAGCAGTAGGTAATTGATGTTAGCATGTGGTGCTTGAACTTGAGGAAACTGGTGGAGGAAGGTCCTTGAGAAGTCATTGAGTTTGATGTTAGCCGAGATGTGGGAACCCTGTAATAGACGTTTATTTCAATTTGTTGCACTTTCTTTACAATGTTTCAGTCTAGAAGCCAGCAGAGCTGCCATGCGGCAGCTCTGCTGGCTTCTAGACTGAAACATTGAAACATTGTTTGTCATTTTAAACATTGTTTGTCATTATTCTTGACAATCTTTCTCAGTCCTTTTTGTTCTTCACCTCCTCCCTGCCTCCTCACAGCGAGATCTTCGTCCACGGGGACCTGCACTGGGACATTTTCCAGGTGATCATTTCACGCTCCACCACGCCGGACCTCATCAAGATCGGCATGAAGCTGCAGGAGTTTTTCACTCAGCAGTTCGACACCAGCAAGCGGGCCCTCTCCACGTGGGGCCCCGGCCCCTACCTGCCCCCAAAAACCCCCGTCATCAACGCCGAGAAAGGAGCGGCGGAGCTGTGTGAGCACCTCCTTCGGCTGACACATTTAACGCAGAGTTTTACATAATAAGATCCGCACAGCGTGTTTTGTACAGGAAGTGAAATGATTTGTAATTCTGATGAGCTTCATTTGTATACCGCCTTTTCAAGCMGTCGACACTGTTGTCGAAGCAGCTGAATCTAATCAGACATGCTCACTAGGTGATCAGAAATAACAGCAGCGGCTGAATAAATTTAAAGATTAAAGGTTACATGAAAACAACGTCAAATCCTGCGAACAGCATCATTCCGGTCAAAGTGATCGTTTTTCCCCGCCTTCTCCTTCACCGCAGACATGGATGCAGCTCATCACCGGCACTGGCCCGGGGTGCTGAAGGTCGTCGCCGGCTGCCACATTTCCCTCTTCCAGATGCCCCTGCCCGAGGACGCCGTGCAGCTGGGCGGCTCCATGAGCCTCCACGGCAACCACATGACGCTGGCCTGCTTCCACGGGCCCAACTTCCGCTCCAAGTCCTGGGCTCTGTTCCACCTGGAGGAGCCCAACATCGCCTTCTGGACGGAGGCGCAGAAGATCTGGGAGGACGGTGAGGATGAGAAACACCTTTGTTTTCCTTCTTGTTTCTGTGGCAGCGTTGACATTTTTTTCACCACTCTTCTTCCCCACCAGGCTCCAAAGACGACTCGACGTACATAGTGCAGACGCTGGACTTCCACCTGGGTCACAACACCATGGTGACGAAACCGTGCGGCGCTCTGGAAAGTCCGATGGCCACCATCACCAAAATCACTCGCCAGCGCCACGAAAACCCACCACATGGGGTTGCTACTGTGAAAGAATGGTTTAGCTACGTCACTGCCATGAGGAATGAAGGTGACTGTAGAGTTTGTTTATGTTTGCAAGACTCTTTTTTGGCTTATTTTAACCTGATTAACCCGTTAACACACTTTGTTCCACCAGTGGGCAAAAACGATACGGTTTCTCCCTTTAAAAATTTCCAGACGCTACGGGGGGCTTTTATTTTGAAAACTAGGTTGTCAGGCAGCTTCCTCAGATGTTCTTATCTTTAATTTGACTCCCTTACCAAAAATTAGGGATGCACCGATATGAAAATTTCAGCCAAAATCGATATCCGATATAATTATTGCTGTTAAGACCGATAACCGATATTTACCGATATTACACAAATTATATTATACATATACACAAATTATATTATACATATACACACAAACACACTTGAGTCTTTTTTTGATACCGTAAATAAACAACCAGGCCTCTGACATGACTCTACTTCAGTTATTCCTGGTTACACAGCATCATTATCACTATTATGATCAAACAGATGCGGCTCAAACAAACATCTCCCCTCCCAAAACAGAAACTAAAGCTAAAAAGTGGGAAATCAATATCGGACGTTAATATCGACCCAGTTTTACTTATCGATCCAATACCGATATTCTAAAAAATTGCCAATATCGGCCAGTACCGATATATCGTGCACACCTACCAAAAATGTTGAAATGCTTACAGGGACTTAAAATCAGCATACTAACTAGATATAGGATGGTGAGTTTGGAGGCAATCAGTCTTTAAATCTTTAAAACAAAGCCAAAAGTTGTTGTAATTTTGCGCTGTAGAAAAAAAAAAGTTTAGGCAGAAATGGGTGTTGCCTATAGCATGTGACTCAGTGGTGTCCGGGGATTATGGTGCTATAAGCCTAAACATTTTGTGACTTATGTTTAAAAGCCAGAGGACCAAATGCAAAGACCTTGATTATGGCGCCCCCAATAGGTTGACATGTCTGCTAATTTTTTTTCTTTTCTTCTATCCTGTTAAAATCTTCTTCGTAACCCCTGCAGTTTGGGCTGGTGAGTTACGGTATATTGACAGAATTTTTTTAAAATAATAATAATAATAATAATACAGCTTCAGGGGCAACTGTTAAGGGGTTAACGAAAGTAGCAAAAGGCTGGCTGAAAGCAAAAAGTAGCAGAACCCCTGATAAGACTCTTGAAATAAGAAAAAAAATGAGTCAAATCAAGTATTTCAAGAATCTTACCAAGTAAAATTTTCTTACTCCATTGGCAGAAATTTTTGACTTAATTTGAGTCAAATTTTCAGACCAACAAGACAAATAACCTTACACATTCTGAAAACAAGATTATAATTCTTACACAATCAGTTCTTGTTTAGTAAATCAGTCTCAAAACAAGATCAAAAAGACTTTTTGGCTGATATAAGGTTTTAAAACTTGGTAAGATGGACATTTTTTGCAGTGCACTCTCTGACTTTTATCACAGTTTGTGTCCAGCAGGTGCTGCTGAGCCCCTCCACCGTCACAAAGCACTCACAGGCAGACACACTTCACACTAGCCTCGCACCAGTCCCAGTTTGAAAGACCAGCATCTGCCGCTGGTTGAAAGAGTCCTTGAGATAAACCCACAAGAGAAAAGCTCACACCTGTAATGAAAAAAGGCTCACAAGTGATAGTTTTTATTAGCCACACGTTGCATCCCAGTAAAATCACATAAGATGAAGTCATATCGTACATGTGTCACGTTAATGTAAGCACAGTCTGACGTGTTTAATCTCCTGCCTCAGAGCTGAACCTGCTCAGGAACGTGGAAGCCAACAACCAGGAGAGCGGAGCGGCCGCCAAAAGCTCCAGTCTGTTGAGCAGCTTCCGCGGCTCCCACACCTACAAGCACGAAACAGAAACCATCTTTGCTCTTCCCCGAATGCAGCTGGACTTCAAATCCATTCACAATCAGGAACCAGAYGAGCCGTCTCTCACAGGTGGGTTTCTGCGACACGGCAAAACAAACTGGGATTATTTAGGCCTGATGCTACTTCCTCACTCTGTTTTTATAAATACAAATTGTTGTGGACAGCTTGTTATATAAGAGCTGGTGATTTATTAGTTGTGTCTGTTCTCACAAAACAGTTTTGTTTGCAATTATTTATTGCCACCTCTTTTCATTTGCAAGTTGAAAAAAATGCTAATTAAAGCTGCGAGCGGCTCTCGCACCTTCAGGCACATCTGGGACAGCTGCTGTTAGGAGTTTATGTAAATGCTTGTCATACTTAATGATGAGGAGGGCAAAAACCATCTGATCTTACTGCAAAAGTCTTTTTTAAATTATTAAAAAAATTACCAGTTTCTTTTTTTAATGAGGTTAAAAACCTAACTGGAAAAACAGCTGTAAAAAAATAAATCTGCTTTAAATCTGATTGTTTATTTCAACAAATGCCTCACCGGTCATGGACATGTTTAGGTCAATGTAATCATTGACTGTACGTCTACAGCTGAATAACTTTTTATGTTAATGCCATTCAAGATGGCTGCCACAGCCAACTGGTTTTAGCAAACACGCAAAAAAATCTATTTCTCCTTCAGTTTTGAAGAATTAAAGTGCCTGTGACGTCAATTTTTTGTAATAAATATGAATGTATTTTTGGAAAGATAACAATGTTGTGATATTGTAAAAAAAAAAATTTGAACAGTTGTTGAGATATTTGCATGTGAAGTAACAGGAAGTGATGTCAAAGGGGAATGTCTGAATGTAAACAGAGCGTTGCTACAAAGGCCGACAACACAGACTGTAGAGAAGAATCTGATGTTTCTTTGGATTATTTTAATCACCGTCATAGAGAGATGAGTCAGAGTTCAAATAATATTGTTTAAATAAACAAAACGAGAAGGTTTTATTTCTTGAAGAGTCCCCTTTGATGTCACTTCCTGTTTCACTTTAGCTGAGCCAAATTCAAAAGAAAATATGCCATTAATGTGACATAACGTGTAAAATCGTTTGTATCATGCCAAGTTTCTTAAAGTGTATCTTACCCTCCCTGTAAAAAGATAACTCCACCCCAAGGCGAAATTTTAAAAATGCATCAAAGTGGGTAGGGGAGGGGGTGTGGGTGGGGAAGGGGGGGTTAGAGAGCGGAGGTGTGGCCAGGACGAGAGAACGTGACAG
>NW_013952507.1:713109-715013 GCF_001266775.1 Austrofundulus limnaeus | reverse complement strand
ATTTTAGACACATTCTAGACAGTTTATCAGCTAAAAAAAGTTAATTTTGGGGTAAGTTACTCTTTAAATGTAAATATATTTTAACTGACATTTTGCATTTGATGTATATTCATGTCACATGTGTCAGCAGCACAGAGTCGTCCTCTGCACACGCTTTCAGCGCTCAAACATCATTTCTTAACAGAATATCAGAGCTTGAATTTGTTTGTGTGTCCAGACTCCAGCAGCAAACCTAAAGTGGAGTGCAGCATGGTGACCGAGTTCACCGACCACATCTGCGTCACCATGGACGCCGAGCTGATCATGTTCCTCCACGACCTGGTGTCGGCCTACCTGAAGGAGAAGGAGAAAGGTTTGTTCTGCTCTGGTTCGTTGAGAGAAAAAAAAAACAAGCTTTACTGATCGCAGCTGCCTCCAGATTCATTCATGTGCACATAAAGAACGGCCGTCAGCCGGCGCCAACAGGGAGCCGAACAGAAGAAAGTGACTCATCCTCCCAGTCTAATGGGAAACGTGAAAACGAGCCTCTGCACCTGCGAAGCTGTTTGTATGCTGTTGGGCACTTTCTGGAGCCGGGGAGCCGAGTGTTATTTCCACACACAGCAGGGAGGTCAGGGAGCCTGAAGCCGGCAGCATTTTAATGGCTTTCACGTTGTCACAAAAGAACAAATGAGCTCTCTTCATGCTGGCAAAGCTCACATTCTTCACAACAATTAAACCAGAGCCCGCTTCTGTTTATTCCGAGAAGAAGCAAAAGAGGCGAGTGCTGAAGCTTTTCAGCTTTTCATCCATGTTTGTTTAATCCTGATTAATTGAGGTGGGCCCGGCGAGCAGATCTATATCTTAAAGGTGCCGACTGAGCTCTTTGTTATTCTAATAAGTGTGTGCTGAGCCCCGTCTGTTGTTTTAAAAACAAAATGTCTGCYGTGTTTAAAGTAAAAAACGTGGGTAGCGGAGTGTTTCCACCTGATTGCTTTTCTTCCTCCCCCACCCTCAGCGCTTTTCGCCCCCCGGATGTACGCGACTCGGCCGGGTCAGAAAAGCCCGACTGCTCTGCACGACGACGACGACTCCGACAAGGACAAGGACGACGGCGTCAACTACACCACGGTGGACTGGAGGGAGTTCATGTGCAACACCTGGCACCTGGAGCCCACACTCAGGTCGGCCAGGCGGAACGCCTTCATTTTCACTTTGTTGGCAAACATGAACTCTTTCACAGGATTAAAATGAGCCTTTTGTTCCCGTTTAAACATTCAGAGCCAACAAAAGAGAATATTTATGCATCATTCTTGGTCTAAAACACAGATATAAAACAGCTTATCGCACGTTATTTCAATAGTTCATTTCTTTTGTTTCGTAGCGTAAACCGGAGAAAAGATCATTAAATTATTTTGGGATGCTAACAGGATATTATTCAATGTTTGTTATTCTTTGGCAGGATTGTTCAACATTTATTTTCTCCACTTCAAAGTTTACAACTCACCACATGAACTTGGCTTTAATTTTGTTTTTGTTTACATAAAAACTTGACAGAGTTTTCCTCTCGAGGCCCTGTCACACTAGACAACTTATACCAACTTATGAACATTTTAAAGACGTCTACATTGAAGGTGGAACTGAAAAAAAAACAACAGGAAGCTTCTTTTCTGTGTGTACGTCATGTCATTTGAACAAATTGATCAAATATATAACTTTTATTAGCATTTTAGACATAAAAAAGGTCTCAAAAGTTGTCTAGTGTGACGGGGCTTTCAGCACGGAGCTGCAGGAGCCAGCATGGGTTTGGTGCCTGTTTTTTTTTTTGTTTGTTTGTTTGTTTGTTTAAACCGCTGCCACAAAAACAATTTAAGAGTGGAGAAGTTTTCAGTTTGAGAAATCCTGCGATGTTTCAATATTAATAT
>NW_013952507.1:706117-711989 GCF_001266775.1 Austrofundulus limnaeus | reverse complement strand
ATCTTGTTTTGAGACTGATTTACTAAACAAGAGCTGATTGTGTAAGAATAATAATCCTGTTTTCAGAATGTGTAAGATTATTTGTCTTATTAGTCTGAAAATTTGGCTCCGTAAGTCAAAAATTTCTGCCATTGGAGTAAGAAAATTTTACTTGGTAAGATTCTTAAAATACTTGATTTGACTCAATTTTTTTCTTATTTCAAGCATCTTACCAAGTAAAATTTTCTCACTCCATTGGCAGAAATTTTTGACTTAATTTGAGTTTAATTTTCAGACTAACAAGACAAATAATCTTACATATTCTGAAAACAAGATTATTATTCTTACACAATCAGTTCTTGTTTAGTAAATCAGTCTCAAAACAAGATCAAAAAGACTTTTTTTGGCTGATATAAGATTTTAAAACTTGGTTAGGTGGACAGTTTTTGCAGTGAATCCTATTTTCTATCTATCAAATTGGGTTATCGTTGTTATTTTTATAGATCAAATAAAGCTGCTGATAACAAAGAACCTAAAGATTAATTTTAAAACTGGTTCAAGTTGTGTCGACTGGTCCATCCCTTGAGTTTAGGAGCTGTTTTCTACCTGAGTGATGGGTGTAAACTAATGTCTGATACGAGGGGTGTTTCTGAGGAAAATTCACTTTCTGGTTTTGAACACAAACACGACGTTGTTGGATAAAAAAAACTTGTTTTGATTCTGGCGCTTGATGATCTTTCAGGCTCATCTCCTGGACGGGGCGTAAGATCGATCCCGTCGGCGTGGACTACATCCTGCAGAAGCTGGGCTTCCACCACGCCAGGACCACCATTCCCAAGTGGCTGCAGCGGGGGGTGATGGACCCACTGGACAAAGTGCTGTCGGTCCTCATCAAGAAGCTGGGGACCGCCCTGCAGGACGAGAAGGACAAAAAGAACCGGGACAAAGAGGAGCACTGAGAACTTCAACCCTGGGATCAAAAAGCTGAGCGTCGAAACACTGGATCTGTGTATTTACTGTAACCACTGCTGTGCAATGCATCGTACAAAACAACTTTACACACTAAACCCTGTGGTTGTCTGCGTAGTTGTTCACTGGGAGGTTTTTATCTCGTGTACATTTTGAACAAAGTAGCTCAAAGTAGCATTATTTATCTGCTTTAAACCCCGGCCTGCTGCACCCGTTTTAACTGAAACCTCTAATTTAAAGCTCACCGGTAGTTCACGACAGATGACATTTTTTTAAATCGTTGCCTTTTTTATTATTTCCCGTGGAACTCATGGTGGGGATGCTTTGCGTAATTTAGAGCGTAGCTTTAAAATATTTCAGAACAGCTCCGTGACGACGTTCCTAACATTTAGCTCCGCTCAGTCCTCTGGATGATTGTAATTAATTTTTGAATCCTTATTTATTGGGATGTGGGAATGCAATTTACTGTGATGTTTTATTTTTTTGTCTTTTTTTAATCCATGTAATAGAACAAGTGTACATAGATAAATTTCTTAAATGTGTTGATTTCCTAACAAAATAAAACTGTTGCCATTCAGTTTTATATGAGAAAGACTCCTGGGTTTTATTCCTTCCTGTGCGTTATCTTCCACAGACATGAGACGTGTTGACAACCTGTCCTTACTTTGGTTCGGTTGCATTTCTTTTTTTATATTAAGCACAAGTAGTGTAATAAAAAAGTCATGCACAGCTGCAACAAAGACACTCACTGGAAATTATTCGTCTCTCCAAGGCTGGCGTGCTTCACGTTATCAAACAGTTGATGCCATCCTCGCAGCGAAAACGCCTCCTGGATTCTGTTGCACGCATTCCATGATTAGTTTTTAATAATGCAGCTCTATTCCTGAGTGATGCTGAAAGCTTACAGGAGAACTGCATAAAGCCACATCTCACACACACTGCAGCTGGGATTTTAACGTTAAAACTTCGCTCCGTTTTTATTCTGCAAAAAATAAATAAATAAATTCATGCCTGTTTAGTCACTTTGTCACAAGAAAACCTTGTCACCTGGAGGGAACAGTTTGATTTGGACATAACTTACATTTGGATGTCTAGAACAGGCATGAGTGGAGCCGTAGTGTTATCAGGTAGTTGCCAGAGGATGACTCATTGGCTACGTTCACACTGCAGGTCTTATTGCTTTTTTTTTTTTTGCATCAATGTTCACACATTTTAAATGCCACCTCCATCTGACTCCAGTGTGAACTTTCCACGGCCCTGATGCAACCTGCATGCAGAGAATTATGGTTAGCTAAACATGCTACATGTTAGCGTGTCGATTCTGGCTGTGTCCAAAACGGCAGGACGGGTCCTCCGAAGGCCGAATTCTTCGGCCGCATACGTCACAGCGCCGCGACCAAGGCCGTCCAAAACTGAAGACTCCTCCGATGCGGCCGACAAATACGTCCTTCCTTTGGCCCGAATCGAAGGACAGGTCTGATGGATCCTTCCCGGCCCAGCATATCCCATAATGCATTGCGGCCCGACTGGAGATTTTTTTATGCTAGTAATGGCGGACGAAGCGAGAGAAAAGAATACATTTTAAATAAAAATATGGTGATATAAAAATTGTAAAAAAAATAGCGGTTGTAATTCTAATACTTTTATCATTTGTATGGACATGTTTTTAAATATTATTTTTGTCATAAAAAAACACAAAATAAACATGAACCTACAGCGGGTCAATTAGTTCTTCAAATGATACCTTTAAGTTAATTTTATAGTTTTGTGATATTAATAATGCTAATATATTGATATTTTTCTAATTTTGATTTAAGTTTGCTTGTTTAGCGTCGTCACAGTTGCTAGGTGACATGACGTACGCCGGGGTAAGGAGGGGAGGCTAGACCGTCCAAATTCACAGCCTCTTTTTTTCCGGTCTTCCTGGTCTACCAAGGACCCGGCCCGCCGCGACCGGGTAGTGTGGGTCCTCCGGAGGACCCGGCCTGTCGTTTTGGACACAGCCTCTGTGTGCAATTGGAGCAGATTCAATAATTATCTGACATGCTTGTTTAGTTCCATGCTTACATTTCAATTTGCCTCTGGTCAGATGCTCCGGTGCAGCATTTTATTTTTGGAACAAAGCGATGTGATGGCAGTAAAATATCTATCAAGTAACTTTAGTATTGAAACAGTCCAAGATTATGGGAGAGCGTTGCGTTCACCAGAAATTAAAAAATTGACTTCTGATCTCGTAATTACGAGAAAAGAAGTGAAAAGGAGTACTCCTTGAGGATGTACGATTTTGAGCAACTACTGGAACAGGAACTGTTGTTTTGAGTTTCCGTTCCAGACGTGTTGGTGTGTCTGCGAGTAACCAGATCGATTATAGTTTACCCACCAGAGTTTAATGAAGTTATAACCCTCAGGGTTGAAATAAGACCAAGTGCGCGCTCTTTGTGTTCATACAGGTCGTAATAAAACACAGGACAGTTCTCTGGGACACCACCAAGCCAGTCTGGGTGCATTTCAGATCTATTGGCTACTTAGCGCCATGAAACATCAACTTCAAGCAGGTCAGGGTGAAGTAAACTTAAAATTTCTCAGTGTCTCAGACCTAAGAAGAAATTAAATCTGATTGAATCAAATAGCACAGTCATTGTCCACATTTCCTGTAGCATAAGCCTAGGTCAGTGATGACCCTTCTTAACTCTTTTCATTATTATGAGTCCTTTTTTATTTATTTTTTTCGCTGTATGCAATGCTGTTCTGTACCACGTTACTAATATGAGGTTTCTGTAGATTCTCAGTCATCCAGGACATAGAAAATTAAAAGGAACAAAGAAAGCAACTGGACTTTTGTTCTGTAGCTGAAGAGTCATAAGATTTAAACTGAAAGTTGGTGTCATTATTATTTTATGGATCGATCTGCTCACCCCCACCTCACTGAAGTCAAAGTCGTATGAAATGTGACTCGAGCGTTCAGAATGAGATCACTTTGAAAAACAGATTATTTAGTACCACTTACTGAAAAGGCCTGGGTCGGATTTAAAAAAAATCTGTTCTGTTACATTCAGACTGTCATAAAAAGTTTTATATTTGGGTCACAAAGAATGGGTTTGGATCGCATTTTCCTGCAGTGTGATTGTAGCCATAGAGACATTAGCATGTGGTCGTGTTTCAAATGGTTAACTGGGTTCCAGCTGCTCGATGTGGGGCGTAGAGGCGTCACAGAGGCTCCATATTGGAACATTTTAAAAGTTCGTGCAAGTGATGATTGTTGTACTGTGTGCCAAATGTTACATAACTCCGCAACTTTTCAGGTAGTTTCACAAAACCCTGGGATTTGGGCTGCTGGTTGTCACGGCGCAGGGGCTGAAGTCAGCCTTTCAGCCATCAAGTCAGATGGTATCATGGTTGGTTGTTCCACAATGAACCATTGCTTATATCCAGGCTGGAGGGAGCGACACAACACTTCAGTTCAATTCAAGATGGCCACCACCGCAAAGCAATATTAGCACATAACAAAAAAAATGTCTAACTCGGCTGGTTTTAGAGATATTAAGCCAGAATTTGGTGTRTTAGTAGCTGAGACTCATATTCTGAGTACAAACTGAAGATGTGTGTTRAAAACTTTGTCCTAAATTGTTAAAATCGTGGTTATCGTAGCCTAAAACTGGGACGTGGATGTTCTCAGCTGAACTTTGACTGACTGGTAAAGTTGAAAGTGTTGAAGCTGTCTGCCAGGAGCTGATTTTATTTAGTTAAATAATAATTAGCTTTACTTTCAGATGAATAAATTAAGATTAACAGAGCGATTTAAGTCCCGCTGGTGTGCCTCAGACTGCCACAGAAACCCACCTTACCCCCCATCGAACCGTAAACAACCAGCTTTTCATCCTGCTGTTTTTTCAGAGCTGTGTTCCACTTTGGTTCCACGCGGTGGTTTTGTGTTTCTGAAGCCGAGCGGAGGTGAAGAGCACGGCTGGCTGTCGCCTGTGATGTCTGCTGTGAGCTTTCAGCAGTGTCACCTGAGGAAACCCAGACGGCTCGGTCTGAGGGAGGGCAAGTCTTTGCTGGTTCCCGCCTGGGCTGGACATTATGTTTGATTTTTATTCTGCCAGCTGCACGCGCGCTCCTTTGAAGTGTTCCCTGATTTGCATATCTTTGCAGCACATTACTTTTGATTCCTTTCACTCCTTGGAGCTGCTTAAAAGACGTAAAAAAAACATGAAAGCTGGGTGAATGACCAGCAGATGGAGTCAAACGCCAGCCGTCCCACACGTTGAAGTACTCTTTAAAGACACCTTCCTACAGCGAGCCTGTGAATTATGAAGACAGAATAGAAAACATTAAAAAAATCATGAATGGATGCTGAACAGCTCAAAATGACTCCTTTAGCCTCGGATCAAACTGTGCTGCAGTTTTTCCACTAAGATGAGCTCCAATAAGTAATTTAAAGCCTAACATTGCTTGAAGCACTGTACGTTACCGTTCATGCCATAGGCTCATGAGACAGTATTGCCTGGTGTTTTTAGCAGCAGTGTTAACACAATGACAGCAGTTTCTAATAAGTTATAAGTCATCCTTTAAAATGACTTTCTGCTTCATGTTGCATTTTAAGARTCAGTGATGAGACCTGAGTGTTTGAACAGTGATATCTTTTAGATTTTCACCCAATACAAAATGAGGCCTTGGGGATTTGGCTGTTTACCAAACCTGTTTTGTGCTAAGCTAACTGGCTATCAAACTATGAGCTAGTGATGTTCGATACTGATACCAAGTAAAATTTGTCCTGAAACATCAAGGTGGGGTCCTGAAAAGACTTTCTGAATTAATTACATTTTTGCCTTAGTTGTTACAAAGGAGTGAGGTTAGTATATTTAAAATGGATAAATGTAGTATAAAAATATTGTTACTATGCCCATGTTTTGTTGACCTGATG
>NW_013952507.1:701441-702998 GCF_001266775.1 Austrofundulus limnaeus | reverse complement strand
TAATATATTTACTGAGAAAAATGGTGACGTGTTCAATACTTATTTTACCCTCTGTATATATATTTATTTCTTTTTTCACTGCCTTTTTTTTAAGACTTTCTAGCTTTCTGGGAGAAATAATTTGACTTTGTTTTTAAATCATCTACAAATAGTGAAATGTTTCTTTATTAAGTTATGGATTTAAAGAAGAAAGCCGSGTTGACTTAAACCAGGGATGGGCAACTGGAGGCCCGCGGGCCACATCCACCTCTGGCCTGCCAGTGAATGAGAAAACACATTTATTTATTTACTTTTTACTTTTGGAGACAGACTGTTCATAGAATCTCAAGGCAAACCTGTGTTTAGTCTGCTCAGAGACACTGTCCACCATGAAGGATTTTATTTTATGTCACTACGACACGTTGCACAAAGCTAAATATGAGAATTTAACTGAAGTCACAAGAACATAAACAGACTTTTTACCAGAACCAAGCAGGAGTCTAYACTCAAGGCATCTTATGCACAAACATTTATTTATATTTATCAAGAGTACAACTGGTGTACATGCATTTGAGCATGAAATATGTTAAGCTACTGCTCTGTATGTTGCTTTAATAGACACAAACATTTTTAAAATGATTGTTTTATTACATTTGAGTAAGAGTGCAATGCCATGTGGCCCTCTGCTAGTGTCAAAAAAAACTGTGGCACCTTCCGTAATTTAAGTTGGCCCTCCCTGCTTTGAACAATCCTTGAAAGCTGTTGAAAATGTAAAAAATGTAAACCCTGTTCTGCAGAACAAATGTGCCCAAATGGCCCAATAAAGACTACAGAGCACTGAATTGAAAACCATGGAGTGCTGCTATGATTTACGACAACTGAAGCGTCGTCTGACAAATGAGCAGCTTGAGATTTGAGCTGCTTTTCTGATTGAGTTTCTAATTGGTTTTTACACTTCATCACCTTTACCTTTAAAGGGGCTTAAAGAGGAAGCTGGTGGTCTGTATGAAGACCAGAATGTGGTCGTTTTGCTACATTTTCTTGTAAACTGTCGGGACGAACACTGACGGCTCAGGGGTTACAATCATTTCTGTGTGAACAGCCAGCTTTAAATGCACAGATCCTGTGGAAGATTGCAGCTAATTTACTGAGTATGGTTCCTAAAACTGTTAGTGAAGAACATATCACAGAGGTTTTTTGTGTTAAAGGTTAGAGTTAGGTGTGTTGTAAGGTTATGGTTTGGGTCAGGCTGCGGAAATGAATGGATGTCGCAATGTCCTAAAAAGATAGAAACAAAAACTTGTTTTTATTATTGGATTTTCTCTAATGTGGTATTTAACATTTCACCTCATCTGCATTTTAAGCTAAAACTAATTTGATAATTCATATACTGTTAGCAAACAGTATCTGTTAGTATCAGTACCTGTTTGCTCTCTTACAACAAATGAAATCTTAGAACCCATAGTTAGGCTCTACAACAGGGCCTACAAAATTCATAAAAAACTTCCTGGTTTGACTCATCACTGTACAGTTCTTTCATTGTCTGATGCCTTGACTTTTCAAAATTATGTTTTGTAT
>NW_013952507.1:699582-700774 GCF_001266775.1 Austrofundulus limnaeus | reverse complement strand
TTTTCCTGTTAAATAAATAAATCATATCATATCATCCGAACATTTATCTAAATAAAAGACCAAAACACAAAAGGAAACCATGTTTTTAAAGTGCTTTTGTGCCTGTCAGCTCCCTCTTTCCCACTTAGTTCATTAAAATGTTGACGGCTGAAAATAAATGAAAGTCTGCTGGTTCTGTCACCTGGTGTGACTCCTGAAGGTGAGAGTCGACTTGTAGTTTCCACCTGTCAGGGAGCGTTAGAGAGCGCATTACAGGAATACCGAAGCACATTTCTGAGCTGACAGCGAGCAGTATCTGACAAAAACCTGTGGCTGTGTTCGATTCTCAGCGGATGMTCGAGTTCTGGTAGAAATGGTTTAAATCCAGCTGATTCTTTCAGGTAATTACTCTCCTTCAGGCCCAGAAGGCGCGTCACGCCGATGACCGCTTCCTCCCGTGGCACCTGTCAGACTTATCTCTGGCACTGAGAGATAATGTTAGCAGCTTCGACCACATGAAAACACACAAACCGGTTTGCAGCGTCGCCTGCAAAAGCTCATTTCAGCYGAAGCAACTGAGGTGCAAAAAAAAAATAAAATAAAAAATAAAAAAAACGTGCAAATGTCGAGGATGAGCAAGTGGATTCTGTTTAATTCATGCTGCCTGATGAAAGTTCTCTCCAGGCTCAACATAAACTTTGGATTCCTGTCGTGCAGTTTGTTCACTGACCTGTGATTATTCAGATTTATGCAAAGTGTTTCATACCAGGTCTATTTGCATTGAAGTCTGGATGGATTCATTTGAAATGGTGATGAAAATCTATAAGATATTTTGATTTTCTCTGATGATTTTTTTTTTGAGTGCTGAGTCAGAATTCATACTTTCATTTTCCTGTTTATATTTTTGTCTGGAGGTTTTTCACTATGTGGTGTTTTATTCATTTATGCATCAAAACATTGATCAGGAGGAATAGTACTATAACTTTCATACTTTCTCAATTATTCACCTTTTTGTTCCAAATAAGTTCCCATAGAATTACATGATTTGTTTTAATCCTTCAAAAACATTTTTCTCTGAAACCTGTTTGAGCAAACTTGCTTTGTTTTTTTTTTCTTTTTATGCTCCTCTTAGCTACTGTTTGATCATTTTAGCTTCTGCACTCAGGGGCGGAGCTAGACTTTTGTTGCATGGGGGGGCCAAGGTGTTTATATC
>NW_013952507.1:694499-699426 GCF_001266775.1 Austrofundulus limnaeus | reverse complement strand
ACAACACTTCAGTTCAATTCAAGATGGCCACCACAGCTAACTTTAAAACACCATAAATCAGGCATTTTAGGACTTATTGTGATACAATTTGTTGTGGTGTAACTAAGCATGAATGTGTGCTTTTTGCCAATGCTAATCCCAAAATAAGATAACCACTGATGCTAATGCTAATTTTACGAAGAGCTATAACTCAGCCATTTTAGACCAAAGCTGAAAATGTACACAGTGGTATCAGAGAACAATCTTTAACACGATCTAAATCCAAGATCCCCGCCCAGCCTGGTTTGACCAATCAGGTGCCAGGGGTGGGGCATTTCTCTGGCTCCACCCCTGGTTCCACTAGTTTAAGCTTGAACAGTTCAGTTAGCATCATTCTTCAGTAAATTTCTACTTCGTTTACAATTCAGCTGTCTTTTTGCAGAAAAGGCTGTTTCTCTTGTTGCACGTAGGATTTTTTTTCCCCTCAGTTGAAGGAATATTGTATTCATTTTGAGAACAAACATAAAAGCAAAGGAACAGTTTGAAGCAGATCGGTTTGAACGGTTTCACCCAGATTTCTGWCAACCCCAGAACAAAAAGACAAAATGGTTTCAGTCTTAACTCCTAAAGACGTTGTTGAGTTTTGAACCTGAAACTCCCTGAAGCTCTGAGGTGTTCCAGCTCTCAGCACTCTGATAGACTTCAGTCTTTATAGAGACACGCTCCTCCTGAAAGGTCCCACAGAGATTAATTTCAGGCTCCCTGCAGCAAAAAATAAAAAAAACCTGAAGATCTCTTGTTGTAAAGAAGCAGCAGACTTCTGTTAGTGTTTAGTGTAATCTGGWAAAAAGCTTGTCTTATTGAATTTATTTTATTTGACCCAGTTAGTCTTTTTGACCTTTGTGGTTTGTTCTAGTTGAATTTTTAAAGGTCGTCTCTGTTTGTATTAAATTAAAATTTCGTCTGATAGAGACCGACACTAAACTTAGTGTTTGAGGTGGAGCACAAAATGATTTCCACACAGTGCCTGATTTACATTTATATTGTTTTTTTTTTTATCATCTTTCATTTGAACTTTTCCTTTACCCACATCCTTTTATTCTTTTGCTGGAACCTTTATGTTGTGGACTGGGTTTACTCTCRTTCTTTCACTCAGCTTTAACGAGTTACGTAACGACGACAACATGAACGGGCAGAAAAAACGTTCAGTTACATAAAACCCACACAAYGTGTTAGAGCACATGTCAAACTCAAGGCCCGCAGGCCAAATCTGGTCCTGGTTAACATTTTATTCGGTCCAAAAGATAATAAATCAGTTTAATTATTTCAGTTTTTTAGAGCATTCTGCTGACGACAGCTGGTAAACTTTCAAGCCAAGACAATGACGTTAGAATTTTTCAGTAATTTTTGATTTCGGTGTGAAGAAAACCACAGAGAATTGACTTTAATTGTCTTTTTCTGCATTTTATTTTAATTTTAAAGTCAAATAAAATAATTTAGTGAGTTTTTTTTACCTGATTTGCTGTATTGTGATAAAATCTATTTTTAAGATATAATAAATGAAATTGATTGTTTTATGAGTGYTTATAAATTAAATCTTTTTTGCACCCATTATGTTATGTACATTATAAATGCTAAATTAAACCTAATTTGTAAAAGGTAATTTGTATTTCTATAAGAACTTGCTATAACATTTCTTCAATAATTATTAACAGAAAAGTTCAGTTTTTTGAATGTCAGAAGTTATTTTGGCTTTAGGAAAGTGACTATGTTCTGCATGTATCAGAGTAAAATTTGGTTTTTGGTGTAACAACAGGTAAATGGCACTGATAAAGAAAGAAATGTAACAATCTTCTCTGGACACGTGCAATACGGTCACCTTTTCAAAATAAACACAATAAATAAAATAAAAGTGTGTAGAAGGATGTGTGTGAGGAACAAAGAAGGGTGTTACTTTCTTCAAATCACCTCGCTACAGTTATTTTTGTACCTGTGAAAATTGGGGCTCATACTGTATTTGCGATTTTTGGAAGTGGAGTTCTGGGAGGAAGCTTATGAACAATCAACTCTGGAACAAAGTCCAACACCGTGTTCTGTTTAATGAGGCACTGATCAGGCGATCACCTGAACCAAATCTTATTTAATGAGGAAAAGTCTAAAAAGTGCTGCTGTGGTCATCATTAACCTTGTACTATAGGACCATCTGCTAAAATAGAGCTAGTAACTCTAAAGTAATTACTGGCCACACTTAAATGTATGAAAAGAAAAGTTTTAAATGAGGAAAAGAAGGACTTGGTTTTGACTTTACTTACACAACTCCATGTTTGGAGAAATAAAGCTGGCTGAACTGATGAGCTAACGGCCAGGGGCGGAGCTAGAGTTTTTTGTAGTGGGTACAGGGATGGGCTCAGGGGCTCATACAAATAATGAAAACTACCTAAAAATTTATGACGGCCACCACAGCTAAATTTAAATGGCTGTAATTTAGTMATTTTAAGACTAACTTAGCTGTAATTTGTTGTTGTGTAGCCAAGAATAATTACTTGTCCCAGTTTAAGCTAACTGCTAATGCTAATTTTACAAAGGGCTATAATTCAGCCATTAAACACACAGCTGAAACTTTATTTAGCAGGAGCCAAGAATATGTTTTAACAAAATCTGAATGTAAATGCAAAATCTAAGGCGGCCACCAAAGCTAATTTCAAATAGTTGGCCCTCAAACCTTTTTAAAGAAATGTCAAGCTGAAATTTGGTTAGGTGGAGCTAAGTGCTATCCCCATGTCATTTTTAAATCTCAATTTTAAGCTTTTAAATATATTAAACAGAAGTTTAGTATGGGAGAGYAAAATTATCCAAGATGTCAACCAAAGCTAAATCCAAATAACTACAATTCAGCTGGTTTTATACACAYTGARCTGAAATTTGATGTGGTGAAATTGTTGCTTTATATTTATTCATCAGTTTTGAAAAAATATTATTTTCTTCACACACTGTTTCCTCCGACACACCATACAGCTGCTTAACAGATATTTATTTTGTTTTAGCTCTAACTGATCATCTTTTAYTGCCAAATGTGATCCCCACCCCCATTTGTCAATCATTTGTGGGTGGCCAATCAGGTGCCAGGGSTTATGSCARCCTGGCCACGCCTCTGGCTCTACCCCTGCTAATGGCTAGTTTGGGCTAGTCTGGACCAAGACCAAAGTAAGGCCAAAATTTCATAACAATTTATTGCAAACACATTTACATAACTGTCAGTTTTACATTTGGTTATTCTTGCAAAAATGTTGTCACTCCTGCAGGAAGTGCTCCAGAATGCACAGGAAGTGCTCCAGGTTCAACAGGAAGTGCTCCAGGTTCAACAGGAAGTGCTCCAGGTTCAACAGGAAGTGCTCCAGAATGCACAGGAAGTGCTCCAGGTTCAACAGGAAGTGCTAGCTGCCATGCACTTGTAAAATAAAAATGCTGCAAAACCTCCTGAGTAATAAATTGAYGGCATTAAATGTTTTCATGCATAAACATTGACAGAAAACTTGACTTAGCTTTTGTTCTAACTACACTTTTAACCTTTTAGCGCAGCGTTAACTTAAAAACTTTGGAAAAGTTTGTTTGGAGGCGTCAGCTGCAGTGCGGGTGTAACGGTGTGTGTGTTTTGTTCAGTCTGCAACAACAGATGCAGTCTCACACATCTAATGCACTGGACCTTTAAGGACAATTAGATCCTGTTTGAATGAGCAGCTTTTAGTCGAATAAAAGCTGCTCATCTGCAGAAATGTGTCCTCCTCAGGTGCTCACTCTGCCTCACTCCATTTTTTAATGTTGGACCTGATGACCYCATGACCTGCAGGGATGCATTCACTGCTGTCTGTTTTATTAAAAGTGATCAAAAAGATCTTGTGTCTTTTTTAGCAGATTACACAGAGACTAAGACTCCATGTTTGCTGTTTGATTGCAGAGACTTTCATTAATCTGTTAGTTATTCGTCACATGTGAGGAGTTGCTGTAAATATTCTTCCCTCTCAGAAAAAACAACTCCGTCAGCAGTAAATGGAGACACTTTCTGCCCCACGGCCACTCATCACCATCAGGTGTGGAGCTACCGTACAAATCAATTGTTTTTGGCGTCTGAAAAATAGCTTTATTCAGCTCTGGGCACGACTCACTCCGAGTGAACTCCCTCACTTAAAATTCAGACAAAGACKAACAACGACAGCTAAAATTTCAGACGCATCCAAAGCCTTTCTTTTCGGAAAATTATTCACGACGCGTTGAAGTGATCTGGACGTTTCACTCCATGAAGAAAAAGATCAAAAYGTCTGACAATTTATACAAAATAGAATCAAAATGAAGTCAGGAGAAATGTGTCTGATTGGATGAAAGTGTGGAGCCTCGGGCTGAACTTTGAGGAACTGTTATTGTCTGCAGAGGATTACAGTCTGATGGCTTTCCTTTTATGAACGGAGAAGGTTGTGCAAAATGCGAAAGATAGAAGCTGGGCCAATTTACCAGAGACTCTGGAAAGAATTCGGCCACACAAAGACTTTGTTAAGATATGGAGGGATTAAAACTGGAGTTCCACCTAAATTCACTTACCTTAAAGTCRTGAATGCTTTAATCAGGGCAGCCGACAGCTCAGGGTTTTGTTCAGAAAGGCAGATTGAGAAGTTTGTGAAACACCTTATGTCRAAATAATTCTGGCTCATTTCCCCCGAGGGGAAAACTTCAAGACTTTCAGTGTTTAACAAACACAAAAAAGCTGCAGTCGGAGCAGAACCGGTGGTCAACGTGGATTATTTTCAGCTCGAGACAAAGCCCAGAAACAAAGCCTGACATGTCAAACAGCAGCCTGGAAAAGTGAGCGTTTTCAGATGAAAGGAAGCGAGGGCCCCTTTGAAGCCCCACAGATGTAAAAGATGCAGGAGGAAGATCCAGAGTGATGGTGTGTGTG
>NW_013952507.1:687346-694475 GCF_001266775.1 Austrofundulus limnaeus | reverse complement strand
TCTGACAACAGCTTTAAACATATCTGACTGATAGGCAGACATACGGAATTCAATTTCCTTCTGCTCAGTCAGAGACCTGCTACGACCACATCACACGCACAGGAAAAAAAAATAACATTCCCTTTCATGGTGGAAAAATCTCTGAGAAGTCTCTGTCATCTTGATATCATGAAAGTTGGAGCAGAAGATTTAACAAGAAGCTAAACTCAGATGTAAGAGATTTTTTTAGACAAGGAAAAAGCTCAAGGTGATGTAAAAACTGAGCAGCTGCCTGAGAAAATTAATAAATCTGATCACAGTTTTAAAGCTCCTTTTAAAACCCTTAGAACGATTTCTGAATCCACTTCTGATTTTTTAAAAATATTGTATTTGTTGGTATATTTAAGACACATTAGCATGAGGAAATACTTGTTTCTGCTTGAGTCTAAAAATAAGTTATTTTATTTAAAAAGACTTGGTGCTGTCCCTGTGTCTCTGCTGCTGGACTTGACTTTGTCTTCCACCYATCCATCCGTTTTCTGCTGCTTATCCGGGATCGGGTCACGGAGGCAGCAGCCTAAGCAGAGAGACCCAGACTTCCCTCTCTCCAGCCACTTGGACCAGCTCGTCCGGGGGAATCCCAAGGTGTTCCCAGGCCAGCTGAGAAACATAGTCCCTCCAGCGTGTCCTGGGTCTTCCTCTGGGTCTCCTCCCAGTGGGACATGCCCAGAACACCTCACCAGGGAGGCGTCCAGGAGGCATCCTAACCAGATGAACCACCTCAACTGGCTCCTCTCGACGTGGAGGAGCGGCGGCTCTACTCTGAGTCTCTCCCGGATGACTGAGCTTCTCACCCTATAAGGGAGAGCCCAGACACCCTGCGGAGGAAACTCTTTTTGGCTGTTTGTGTCTGCAATCTCGTTCTTTCAGTAACCAAAGCTCGTGACCATAGATGAGGGTAGGAACGTAGACCGACCAGTAAATGGAGAGCTTTGCCTTCTGGCTCAGCTCTCTTCACCACGACAGACCGGTACAGCGCCCGCATCACTGCTGACGCAGCACCAATCCGCCTGTCGATCTCCCGCTCCATTCTTCCCTCATTCGTGAACAAGACCCCGAGATACTTAAATTGAACTCCTCCATTTGGGACAGGACCTCCTCCCCGACATGGAGAAGGCACCCTACCCTTTTCTGGCTCAAGACCATGGTCTCAGATTTGGAGGAACTGATCCTCATCCTGGATGCTTCACACTCGGCTGTGATCCGCTCCAGTGAGAGCTGGAGATCAGGATCTGATGAAGCCAATAGGACCACATCATCCACAAAAAGCAGAGATGTGATCCTAAGGTCACCATAAAGGATCCCCTCAACATCTTGGCTGCACCCAAATTCTGTCCATATAAGTTATGAACAGTATCTGTGACAAAGGGCAACCTTGGCGGAGTCCAACTCTCACCAGAAACGAGTCCGACTTACTATTAATGCGGACCAAGCTCTGGCACCAGTCGTACAGGGATCTAACAGGGCCTGGTACCCCATACTCCCAGAGTGCCCACCAGAGGAGTCCCCGAGGGACACGGTCAAACGCCTTCTCCAAGTCCAAAACACATGTAGACTGGTTGAGCAGACTCCCGTGAACCCTCCAGGGCCCTGCTGAGGGTCTACATCTGGTCCAGTGTCTTGTCTTGACTCGTACTTTTGTACAGAAATGACAGATTCTTTGCAGACTGTTTTATTTCAAGACTCTTTCTCTTGCAGCTCTGCTCTGCTTTAAGAGATGCTTTTTTTTTTTACTAAAACTTGAGCCTCTAACTGAATTCCTAAAGGTCTGCTGCACATGGCAGCAAACGGTGTGGAGTTTTCATGTTTTATTTTTGTGTTTAAATCCATAAGAGAGCTGAGWTTTTTGTGGGGCTTCTCTCCAGTGAAGGATGACTCTGAGGTTTCTTCCCTAACATCCCACCTCCTCCGGTCTCCTGGTGAGACCTTTTCATGTTCTCCGATGAGAGAGAGCTTTGCTTCATCATTACCCTCCTACAATCACAGAAAACTCTCCTCCTGAACACGAAAAATTCAAAGCAGGTYCTGTCACGGATTATTGGACAGTTTATGAATCATGTGTTTAATGCTTTGTAGCTGAGGATCTGCAGCTCTGTAATAGTTTTTATTTTTAAAAGTGTCTTAATGGGGAACATAAACAGCTAAAATTGGAACTTTAGATAACGTGTCAAAGACCAGGCTTGCGAGCCAAATATGGCCCCCACACAGCCTTTTATGTGGCCCACAAGAGTTTCAAAAATGTATTGAAGCCTGTATTGACCAGAAACTCCATCTCCCATAATGCATGTTGATAATTTTACTCGCAAATCGAAGACATCCCACCACTAACTGAAGGTGCACATGATTAAAAAGAAATTCCCACTTCCCAGTTGTATTTGGAAATGGGAATTCCCAACTTGCAAGATGGAAATTTAAACAGTAACTTGTCAAAGCACAGTTTCTATGCACAAAATACCACATAGAGCTTGTTTGTTCATGGGGTTCAGCTGAAACAATGAAACAAAGAATTTGATTATTTTTCGACACACCCCTGTTTAGGAAAAACTGCTGAGTAAGAGACTGAATTTACATGCTTCAAAAACATTTTTTTTACATAAGTCCCTTTAGTGGAGGCCGGGGACAGTGGCAACAAGGGGCGGTTGCAACACATCATTTTTCTCCAAACAGAAACAAGCTAGAGTGATGACACTCACACTGTACATGCTCAGTTAGATGCCCCACCTTGCAAAGACAAAGTAAGCGGATTCAAAAACTGCTCCAGGATTTATTTGGGGGGAAAAAAAAACTGTTTTTTGAGGAACCAAAGTATTTTAYTTGCCCAGCTTTATTTTTGTTACACAGTTGTCACTGTTTTTGTGATCCAGCTCAAACGGATTAAACAAGTGATAGGTTGACTTTTAACTAATATAGTTAACATGTATCCAGATGAGCTTATTTAGCTAACACATGAGGTTTTATCATGGCTGACAGGAAGGGGGACAGTTGTAACAGTTGTTGCAACTGTTCCCACACGATAAATCCATATAAAAACAGAGCACATACAGATGAGATTAACATGTTGAAATTAAGTTTACACTTAAAAAAGGGTATTGGGTATTCATGACAATTACATAGTTTAAACATAAAAGTGTAGTTGATGTTCTGAACAATTGTTTTAAAATCCCAGTTTCTTTCAATGTAAATGTTGCATAATGTAGGCGTACAGTGACAACAGGCAAAACAAAAGTTAATTGTCTCACAAGTTGTTCTATTATTCTTGTCTCTAAAAGTCAACTGTGTTTTTTATTAAAGTCTTTGACATCTGTATTTAAGGTCTACTCATCAAGGCAAATCTATATTCATCATTTGATCAAAAATAGTAAATAAATAACACTAATATCATTATAACTTACAGTTTTTATTAATTTGGCAATAAGACACATATAAAAAAATAATAAAAAATTTATTTACAGTGAAATGTGTTGTATTAATAATATGCTGTAACCACCCCCAAACAACGTTGCAACTGTCCCCGGCCCCGGGGTCAGTTGCAACATCCGACTTTTCATTTTCAAATGCAAACAGTGAAAATGTACATGTTTTAATTATCTTTAAATGGTTTTGACTATTAACAGACAGATGTAAGTTTATTGTATTAAAATTAGTTTTGTCTAATTCAAACCATCTCTGAGTAACAGAGTCAAATGTAAAAAAAAAAAAAGGTGTTGCAACTGTCCCCGGTCTCCCATATCTTTGCACACCTGGTCCGTCCTTGTTTGGTAATTAACGCACCTGCTCTGGACTCGACTGATTGCTCCCTCAGTCTGTTCACGAGACGGTTTACTAACACGGACACGAGCAGCCGAGTTTTATCTGACCRAGAGTTTCTACAGAAGGAGTGGGTTAACGCGCTTTGACGCACGAACGTCCAGCAGGTGGGGGAATCAGCAGAGCCGAGGAGCTGCAGACAACCGGCGCTCATTCACCGACAGAACAGCAGCAGCAGCAGCTCCGGTTGTTTCCCACAAATATATAATTTTTTTACATTTTTAGATCGTTTTCAGGAGGCGAACAGCTCCTCGGAACTCCCCCCGGACATGCTGCCTCAGCCTGCCCGCGCCGTGAAGCGGGACGCCGGGGAATAAGTGAGCGTCCGCCGGATAAATGCCCTGAGAAAGTCTCGGTGAAGTGAGCGGACAGACCGCGGCTGCCGGGAGATGAATGTGACCGGGAAGCAGCAGCCTGAGCTGATCGAGAGACCCGCCAGCCTACCGGTGCCAACATCGGCGAGTAAAACCTCCTCATTATGTTTGATGAACCTTTTCTTAAACGCACAAACTTAAACCCACCGATCCGCGCGTCTAATAGCCGCCAGGTGCGTCATTGTGCACGAGCAGAGACGGAGCAACACGCGCAGCTTCAGWAGATGCTTTGATGCTCAGAGAGCGCGCCAGACTCCCGTTTTAAAAAGCCACTATTTAGGTTTTCTTGCATTTAAACACCCATAGCTTTTAAAATACTGAAGATATTCCGAAACAATTSAATCATCTGAACAGTTCGGCAAACATTTAACTCTTATTAAAACAAAATGCCAACTTTTTAAAGATGTGCTAAAACGTGTTTTACAAGAATCCCTTAAAATGTTGTTGCTTCATATTTTTACAAGCTAAAAAAAAAAAAAAAAAACACAGCTCCTGTAATTTTTCTGTAATTAAACTGAGCTTGTTTGTTATGCATTTTAGTCATGATACTGGTCCTTCAGGGTAAACCAACCTGATTATTATTTGAAGAGAAAAGSTTGTTACCTGGATTTGGTGGCTATTTTATTTCCATAGCACAGCAAATGTTGACCAATATAAAGGTAAAACAGAAACATTTAAATAACAGATTAAATACAGGAACATAAACCATACTGGATCTCTGACTCATTTAGAAAATAAAGATGGATATAAACCAGTTTGTATTCAAAATAAAATGTTGCTGTTGCACATATCTAATGYATTTAAGCAAGAAAACAATCTGACTTTTTAAATTTCCCCTCATATTTTCATTTCAGTATAAAAAAAGCCATGAACTAAACCTCATTCATTAACCTGAGAAAGGAAAGGGTGTAAAGACGTTTGTGCAGATTTGTCGCCTGTGTTCAGGTGTTTCTGAATCATTGTTTTTAAGATTTTCATGTAAAAGTTTAGTCTTTACTCTGCTTATCTTCCTCGTTCCGCAGGAAGTTCCTCTAATTTCTTCGACCCCTGCAGTCCTGCACAGCTGACAGTTTGCAATCTTAGTCCCAGGTTTTAAACCAGATTATCTCTCCACGTTTTCAACCCACGACTTCTCACCAACGGGTGCAATTCCACAGTAAAGCGCAGGAGACTCCYTTTACTAGTGTTAAACTTCAGGGTGATTTTAAAATGAGCCATGATGGAAACTAAACTGCAAGCCTGAAAACTATTTAGCAACAAAAATAAATTAAATCAAATCARAAAGCCATTTTGGATCCTGCAGCACATTTTCTGCCCTGCTTTAAAAAGTAGATTCATTATTGTCRAAGTTTTTCTTCCCCCCATTAATTTGCATCTAAAGTGCATCTTTTAAAGGCCACGGTGGGCCATTCAGTGTCAAAYGAAGCTGTTCAGAATAACAGAGTTAAGCTTGTTTTTCTAATGAGCAGAGGCTCCGTTTCTGAGTGATTGCTAATCAAAGGTAAATTAGGCCTAAAACGGCACACCTCTTCTGTTTTTAATTATCCTCTTGGCACCATTAACAGTTATTAGATGCCTCCTAATGATCAGACGTGCGAGCAGTGATCAGTGYGAAGCAGGTCGAGGCAGAAATGAGACTTGAACGAGCTCTGAGGGTGTACCAGCAGTCGGTCGATGCAGCAGACTGCGCTCCTTCTGTCCAAACACCAACAGCTCTCCTGCTACAGTGCACGTGTGTGCGTCAGTTTGGATTGTACGTCAGGCTGTATTACCTCTGTGATGGACAGGCGTGTCCTCCCTCCTACCACACGCTGGGAACGAATTCATTTCTGGTTTTGCTCAAGCAGTACATTTGTTTGGTGAAGACTTGACAAATTTCCTCTGCGAGGTTTGAGGCATGGCTGCTGCAGAGGCTCAGGTTGCACCACAGTTGTTGTGCTTGAACTCCACTACAGTACTGGTGAACTTTAAGACCTTTAGGGATGGAAACGCACAATCTCTCACAATTCATGAGCCACGATTCAACAACTCTGTATTTGATGTATTTTTTTATTTTGTGGGCTGATTTACAGACCGTTTGAAAGGTAGTAAAATGTCGAGGAAGAGCATCAAATCGCCATAGTTTTATTTAGAAAATATTTTAAAGTGGAAATTATGAGCTCAGCTTTTGTCAGAATGTGTCCACCTCACATTGATCATTATATTTACTAACTTTATTAGTGAGCATTTTGATTGAAGCAGCAGCTTCAGCATTTCTTTGGATCTTGGTTCTTCTCAAACCTAAATAGAACAGATCCTGCAAAATCCATTTGTTTAGTCATTAAATACATATTGTTTTGTGAGCTTGGAGCCTCTAAGAGGCAGAAAAGTTTAATTTAGTTTCTACAGTTGCTGCATAGATATTTTTATATTCAGTTTTGGCAAGGGCTAGGCCTATCATGGGGAGGGGGGTTATGCTCTAAAACCCTTCATGTAATTTTTAGCAATTATGCTTAAACATACATATATTACATTGTACATTTTTAATTCGGGCTAAAGTTACCTAAAGACAACAATGGAGTTACATCTGTCTACTTAACCAGTTAATATCTTTTGTTTGAGTAAATGATGTCATTTTATTGGGGGAGTTATTTTGACTTAGGGTGTATTCACACCAGGAAAGTCCTTTGGTCCAATTGTTTGGTCCAGACCAAAAATGGACTTTTTTTTTCGTTTGGTGCGGTTTGCATTCACATTGTGCTTTTGTGCAAACGAACTATAACTTGTAAACAAAGCCATGAGGCTGATGATCATTGCTCCCACTGGACAAAAAAAGAAAGGGGCGGGACTGAGCCACAGACCCAGAAGAAAACAAGGAAGTCCTGCATGCTGCGGTTCTGATGCACACATTTATGCTGATAGTACAACTG
>NW_013952507.1:680158-686531 GCF_001266775.1 Austrofundulus limnaeus | reverse complement strand
GAAGCTGGTGAAGCGCCTCGTTTGGATTTAAAGAGACAGCCTCAAAACAGGTTGATCTGAGACACACTTCAGAAAAGGGGGCGGTGCTTGTGGAGTTACAATAAGGAGGAATTCAGAGCAAAGCGTTGCAGTTTCACTTTATATAGACTCCAAASTGAAGGATTTAAATGCAGGACATGTCGTCTTTAAATTGTGGCTGAGCAATATGGCTGAARCATTTGTCACAATATAAATGTTTCAGATCAGTTGATCAAGAATTGATTAGTTTCTTTTACCTATTTGAAATGAGGAAAAATGCTAATTAATGCTGCCAAACTTGTGGCTTTTCCTCTTTTATCCAGAATTCCCTCTCGAGCTGTTGCACTCGTTTTCTCCTTTCACTCCACATCGTTCTTTTCTTCTTTTTTCAGCAGTTATGAGGCTCGGTGGTGAAACATGAAAGTGCTGCTGTTTGTTGCAGCTGACCAAAGAGTGTTATCTGATGACACAAACATTGTTTGGACGTGAAACGTCGAGCAGCTAAAGCCTAAATTCTCCGCTGTGCGGTTCCGTGAAATTATCAACATTTTCTATTTATTACATCTGTTGCAATATTTTATTCTATCATACATCAACATATTGATCTTAAATGTTGGTTTTTAGAGAAGAAAGTTGATTTTTCAGGTGGTAACTTCTTGGCACCAATTAAAATAGTTTGAAATCATAAGTTAATATTATCCCTGTATAAAACTGTGCCACATGCTCATTAAAGTGTTTTCACGAGAGCAGGAYGATTTTTCTGCCAATGTGTGACTCAGCGGGGATAAAAATAAACTTTACAGTTGATATAAAGGTGATCGTCTTTTATGAATCGTCTCTCAGGGCCTGAATTTTGTTTTTCATCTCACAAACTCCTGAAAAAGAGTTCCGTTCAAACAAAACTTGAGTATTTCTGGTGGAGTATTTGCTGTCCCGGCGTCTGAAATGATCCTCTTAAAACAAACTGCTGGTGAAATGTCACTGTCAGAGCTGAAATAAGCAGCTTCCTGTCATTTTATTTAAAGCAGCCACCTTGTTGGTTCCCATGAGAAGTACACAAATGTGCTTCCACCAGTAAACAATGAGAGCAAGTTTGTTTTTTTTGCAATATTGACTGAACAAAGCTCTGAATGACTGAAGCTGTTCAGGTGTATTGATTYTCAGTATAACCTTTAGAGGGAAAATGTTGACCAAAAATATCGGACAATTAAAACCTGGCTTGTCTTAAATTGTTCTTTTTAATGAATCTGTGTATATGTATAGCTTTTAATAATAGAAATAATGTTGCGTGCATGCCAGAAAAAGACCCCCTACCACCCACGTGGGCTCTCTCCTTGGTTTCTCTTGGCAGGAGCTACAGAAGCATAATTATACCCCAGCCAAGTGTGAAAGTCGACGCTTTTGTATTCAGCGAGTCAATCATACTTTCCCCAAACCTCTCCTGTTGGAGCATGAACATTTAGTCTGTAACTTTTCATTTTCCCAGAGCTGCTCAGGTAATTGGAAATGACTCAAAACAATCAGATTTTCTGCTGCAATGTGTCGATTATAAAAACAAAAGTTTTATATTTATTGCCTGAACAATAATCAGGCACTTCAACAGTAACTTAATGAATGTAAACACGTTCCTCCTCAYGTTCTGTTAAATGTTTGTGCTCAGAAATCATTTCCTGTCACAGTTTAATACTTTTCCTTTACGGCACTAATGAYGCCTCCAGAGGATTGAAATGACCCAAAGGGCAAACTTCAGGATTACATCATAAATAATTTTTCTTTAGTTCCTGTAATTATTCACTGTAGGAAATGGAACGATGAATGTATAATACAGTGCATCCAGATTGTTTCTAAATATTTAATTCACGACAAAACCAGACTGTAATTCCTCAACAGATGCTTCATTTTAGTTTCTTAAAATACATCCTAAAAATATGAAGAATCACAAATCTGGGTGAATTGAAATAAACCTAAAAACAGTTTTTTTAGCAAATAAAATTAATCTTTTCCAGGATGATGTTGCCCCTGGTGTTGTATTAATATTTTTTTTACTTTCAAGGCAGGAAACTTATGCATTTTAATGTCCTCTTTTATTTTCAAGTGACTTATGAGGAAATCTGCCTCGTCCCTTCAGCGGCTCACAGGATTGTTGACACCAATTTATAAGATCTGCACTTCAGAAAATGTAAAACTTTAATGTCAGCTGTCCTTGAAATGGCTAGTAAAAAGAAACCTGGATTTTCTGTAAAATATTCTTGAATCGTGACAACAAATCACCTCATGGTGATGGTTTTTCACAGAACTGCAGGAAAAACATCAAATTTCTCTTTCCATAAGAAAACCTAAAGGTTGTTTTCCAGGAATATGACGACACGTGGTGGTAATTTCCTGGGCTGAGTGAAATAATCCAGCGTGCGGTTGTTTGAGCAGCAGCTCTCCATCAGATGAGAGATTCGAACCATGAGTTTGCAGCCGTGAGGAGATGCAGGGAGAGGGTCGGACTCCCCGCAGAGCCGCTCCGGCTGCACCATGATTGCAGGCCCACAATCCCGTCAGGTGTTTGAGGGAAACTCCACCACTGAGAGTTTATTGAACTGTTCTGGGTTCAGAGGAGGACAACGTAAAGATGAATTTATTTATAAAATGTGATACTTTTCTGTGTGGTGAAGCTRTTTTATTGAAACTTAGATTATGCAGATTCATAGTCTTCATCTAAATCCTCCTTTTTCATTTGCCGTTTGCTGCTAACAGAACACTGAATCCATATTTCAGTAGAAATGTATTTGTTCTTGCTGCATCATAATAAATATATAACTGCTTTATCCCCCCCATAGTTACAAATAAAAGCAGCGTGTTTTATTATTTTATTTTTGCTTGAATCCTTTAACCGTGACTCATCTATATAAATCTGTCACAGTTGACAAAACCCCGGGGCAGTTTTAATTGACCTCAAAGAGGACGAGCTGCAAAAAGAGCAAAGGCTTTTATGTCTTTCATCCTCTAAAATCAAATAAAGAGGATTTTAAAGGATCCAGATCAAAGTGCTCTGCTTGACAAAAGTAGTAATTGTGACACCTGCCAACATCGTTCTGCTTCTGTCAGACGTGTTTGTGTCTTAAAACACAAAGTGTCGTTCAGACGGTTTGTAGTAARATGGCTTTAATCCAGATTACAAGGACAAAGGACACAAAGATTGATTTCCTCATGTTTTGGTAAAAACTGGTGTCTTTTAGTTTCATTGTATCCATATATTTCAGGGTTTTAGTGTTTTTGTTTTGTCTGTTTTTGCTGATAGTTTCTGACACTTATTTTAAAGTGCATCTGAAGAGTTTGAGCTGAGCTCTGTGGATCAGATGTGTTTGTCATTTGACAGTTGTGSTGTTTCTCAAGGTTATCAGTGTCTGAAGTTACTTTCTCCTGAGCTAAATCACACTCAAATGTCGCCTCCTTATCAGGAGAAAGATTAGGGGAGTAGAAAGATACAGAGGAATGAAGCTTTATGAAATGGCTGTTGGATTATGAGGCCAACAACAATTTTTATTCATGCAAAAGTAAAAGGTTGAGTTGATCCAACAAGATGCTGCGAGAGGAAATTGTTTTTCCATATCTTAATTATCCCAAATAGAATCAGAATGAAGTGTTTGATTTTCAGGACTTTGTTGCTTTTAATGCAGAGCAGTGCCAACAGATTTTATTTTATTTTGTTCTTCGAGGGGAGTGGGGTCATTCATACGATGATCTGAAGTTTGCAGCTTGCTGGTCAGAAATCAGATTAATCAGACCTAAACATCATCCAGGTGTCAAACAGCTGATTGTGTCATATTATAAACTAGAGCAGTGTTTCCCAAAGTTGGGGCTCCTGAAAAGATTTTTGGAATTAATTACATTTTTGCCTTATTTGTTACAAAAGAGTGAGGTTAGTATATTTAAAATGGATAAATTTAGTATAAAAATATTGTTACTATGCCCATGTTTAGTTGACCTGATACAAATGTTTATCATAAAAAAATAGTTGTGGGCACAGGTCTCTGCTACTGTTATTTTGTGGGTCAAAAGCTGAAAAGTTTGGGAACCACTGCACTTTGGTTCCCAAAGTTGGGCTTGGGACCCAATTATGGGTCATGAATCACCTTGGATAATCTCCAGAAATCAATTTAAAGGGTAATAAAATAATTGCTGATGTAATATTTTCCCTATAACTATTACAAAAACACAAGTATAAATGAGTATATGTGTGTACAAGCTGTTTAGATTGTCAAAAAGCCTGTGTTTTTAGGGTTATTAACAAAGTTTGTGTACTCAGACCAGTAATATTTGGGGCCATGAATATTTTGTGGGTCAGAAGATAAAAAGTTTGGGAACCACTGAACTAGAGGCTCTCAAACTTTTCCATTTTCCGTTTTCTTGAGCATTCTTCCTCAATGCCTGAATCTCTCATGACATATTTTGTCATAAAAGAATCTGCAGTTTTTTGTTTTCTTTCATCAAACTGACGCTGTTCTCTGTGGCTTGTTGTTGGAACGTCAGAGCCCGTTGAAGCGAGGCAACCTTTATGTTCAGTTGGTCGTTCAGGTGTCTGGCTTCATCCAGTTGTTTCTGGAGCTCCTCGGTTTTCTGTTTCTCCAATCGGAGCTCAGTCAAAAGCTACGACCTGAGCCACTTTCAGTTCCTTGTAGTCCTGCTGAAGGAGCTTCTTTTTCTTGTGTTTTAAGCAATCCTGTCAGAACTTGGAGAATTCAAAATCACAGCGATCCAGACACTCTGCTGTTCTTACTGAGCTTCTTTCTCCTTGATTTCCTTCAGAGACTTTTGCTTTTCCAATGAGGTGTAAAAACCATGTCTTCTGGTTCTGCGGAACTGCTGCTGCTCAATGAAGAGAGAACTCTGAAACAGGCTGGTTGAACAGCAAGAATCTTTATTTTGCAGTCCAGGAGATTACAGCCAAAAACCAAATTATGGCCTCCAATAAATGATTCACCAAGTAAGAAAGATGAAGTACGAAGGCCAAGGGTGGGGGCGTACAATCCTCTTTATAGGTTGCACAGTGTAGTTCAACAGAGGCATCATAAATTTTGTCACKKTATACCTTAAGCATTCCTTTTCCTAATATGGTAATATGTGCTGAGCTCTGAAGCTGGAAAACCAAGAGACATAACACATCTGTGCATTCCTGAGAAGAGGCCCCCCACTCTTGGACACTGCACCAACTTGGCCTTCATGACCTCCAGTTGCTGCCACAGCTGGCCAGCTGTGTGGTTCTCGTGGATCCATTTGGCCCGTTTGTCTCTGAGAAGGGCATTACACCTGTCAATCTCACGARAGAGCGAGTCCAGCTCTGCCCAGACATCCTGGTTTCTGCCGCTTTGCTGTCTGGGGTGTCCTGGATAAGACATTTTGCTAAAGTCTGTAACACAAATCTGTTCTCTAAAAAATTTATCCTTTCAGGTCAACAGTTTAAAAACTTTGAGCTTCAAACAATCTAAGTCTAACTGTTGATTGTCCATTTAAAAGTAAAACATTCTATTTTTTTACTCGTCTGTTTTAAACAAAACTCAGACATGCAATTTATTTTTTCATTGTAGTTGTTGTAATTTTTTTGAAGATTTTGTTGATTATGTATGGAAGTGTATTGATGTCACAGAATAAAATTTTGAACACTATCAAACAGAATGCATGRCCGCATGTAGCTACGATGAAGTTAAAAAGAAAGTTGAAATAAAAGCAAATACAAATTTGAGAGGATTTGGTGGCTCGTTTGGTAGAGCTGATGCCTCTCAGCAAGAAGGTTGCCGGATCAAATCCATACCTGGGGACTTTTCTGGGTAGAGTTTGCGCGTTCTCTCCGGCACACCGGCTTCCTCCCACACACCTAAATCATGACTGTTAGCATAATTGGAAACTCTAAATTGTCCCTAGGTGAGAGTGAATAGTTGTCTCGTTTGTCTTTGTGTGGATCTGTGATGGACTTGCGAACTGTCCAGGATGGACCCCGCCCCTCTGGGCACCAGTGACCCCGGTGAGGGAAAAAGCAGTTATAGATAATACAGATGGAAATTTGAGAGAAGGATGCATTTAATTCTAGTGTGTTCCAGGCTACGTTCACACTGCAGGCAAATCCAACCCAAATCCGATTTTTTTGACCCATCTGACTCATATCCGATTTTTTTATGACAGTCTGAATGAGACAAATCCGATTTTTTTTTTTTTTCAAATCCGACCCAGGCCGTTTCAGTATGTGGTTTTAAATCGGAAATATATCTGATGTTTTCACACTCATGTCACATTCATCTGACCTTTTTATCAGGAGGAGGGGGTGAAAGATCGATAAGACACTAACCTCAAGTCTCGCTGTTTAAATCTG
>NW_013952507.1:677306-679822 GCF_001266775.1 Austrofundulus limnaeus | reverse complement strand
CTTTTACTGCGCATGCGTGTCACATCAGGGCTGTGGAGCGTTCACACAGGGGTCTGATGCAGGTCACATTTAAATTGTGATGTGAACGTTCACACAAAAAGATCGGATTTTTTCAAAAAATCGGAACTGAGCATTAAGACCTGCAGTGTGAACGTAGCCCCAGATGCATAAAAAGCCCTAATATGGCTCTGTATTGAATTTTCACAAATCAAAATAAAGGTTTCACAGATCACACACTTGGTTTTAGATATTCTGCTATTAGAATATTCCAGACTTGAAGAGTCTAGGTGTTGGAGATGGACCAGTTCCAAAGTCGTCCAGATGTATAAAAAATGCTAATTATTATAATTTTTTTGTTTTAGCTCTGAAGGTCTATCCCTCAGGCCCACCAATGAGCCCACCTCCACCTGAAAAGGGAGTGGACTTAGAAAAATGCTTAKAACTCAAACTATTCTACATAGGAACCTATTTTTTTGTTTATCTTTGAAGGACTGTCCATTGGGCTCACTAATGAGCCCCTCAACCCCCCAGACACCTACCCAAAACAATAAATCTGTTCTGGTGAGTTCTGGTGCATTGGTGCTTTACGTCACATATGCTACAGATGTGCTGTTAGTTCCTAGTTTCTCTGAAGGCAGAATACCTGTCTGTTCTATTTTTAACAACTTCTGATTTTGTTGTTGTGTCTAAAGCTCTAGGATCAGAGTCTGAGGTGACACATGAAATGACACTAAATGGCATCCTGTGGTGTTAAATGGCTGAAGTTTTGATAGACTCAGATTGCATGAAGTGCCAATCATGCGTGCACATCTTATCAGCTCACCAGTACTGTTCCCATGAATCATACATTCCAAAAGGTGATGGTTACATGAAGTTTACTGGATGAGGGAGAAAACAAAAAAATGAACTGAGTTTCTTTCATATTTATGCAGCATGTACTGCTTGAAATAATAGTATTCTGCTTTTAAATTCAAATTATGCAAAAGAAGTTGAGTAAAATAAACTTGATCTGTCAGATCGAAGATGAAGTGAAGCTATCAGAACTACTTACAAAATCAAAACTTGTCACTTTTTTATTTTTTAACTAGAACATTAAAGATGAGTTGATGCATTTCTGTAACAGTAAACACTTTTCACTGACCTAGATGGCAAACTATTACCATGATCAGTTTTTTTCATGGACAAGTTGTAGAAGTAGTGGATTGAAATCCATTGATGACACCAGTATGTGTACAAYACTTTGTACTTGTACTCATAACATTTTGCAAAACCCACAGAAGTTGGGTTTTGATGGGTTTTCAGGACATGTTTAATTAAAAAGCCCGTATAGACTAATCCCACAGTGTGCATCTTTAGATCTTATTTTAACTGAGGAGTCTGTCCACTCTGTAAAAACATGAAACCAACAAAGACACAAGTTCCTCTGAAGCACTCGGCTGATGTGATCTCAGCTGGTGATTTGTTCACAAGCCCCCCTCCAGCCAGCGTGACCAATCGGTCTAATCACCAAGCTGTCGGATCAAATTGCACTTCAGTTTTTTTCTTCAAGCCTTAGTGTGATCCAACGACACAAACACTCCCATCAGCCTCGACCTTGTCTCGTCTTTGAGTTCAGAAGTGACCGCAGCGGGTGTGTCGTGACTTCTGTTCTTTAACACAATCAATGCTTCCTGCTGCTGTCGTCAGTCTTTACACTCCAGAAAAATGAACCTTTTTTATTGGAATTTCTCCAGAGTGCTTGTGTCTTGTGAACATGAGAACTGATCTCTGTAAATGTTGACATTTAATGAAGTGGTTAAATATTAATGACGTAAAGCGATGGAATCTGTCCTGCTGTGTGAGACTCCGCTTTGTCCAAATTAATTTTCTTTTTGGCACAATAGTGATTTTTTTTTTTATATAAAGGAGCTGCTTTTATTTCCTTTCAATAAAGTTCACTTTTTATTTGCCAAAGATGTGGTGATCTTTTTGAATCAAATGCATCACAATCTTTTTCAAATCTTTTATTTAGCGACTTTGCTTTGGAGGTACCCCTTCAAAGAAAATCCAAAACCTTCCCGTGAGCTAAAATGTGACTCAGATCTAAAGTGAACTATGATAAATTACCTGAGCTGGAATAAAAATTGGTCTGAAATGATCTCACACTAGCCTGGTAAAAAACAGACCCTTGTTCTTTGCTTTTCTTCATACAGAGGGTCTGGACCCTTTGCTATTGATTAGCAATTTCATGCTGGAGGCGTGGACTCTGTTTTTTTTCTTAACAGAGAGAGAAGTAATTAGAAAGATTGAAATAGCGATTAGAAGTATATTAAATATACACCAACAAAACACAGGACCACACACCCAACATCTGCCCACTCACCTGAAAAATAAATGGATAAATTCATGGAGGGCATATATAAATATATACACAAACCCATACATATATAAAGATATACATACATACATACATACATACATACATACATACATACATACATACATACATACATACATACATACATACATACATACAC
>NW_013952507.1:659945-677066 GCF_001266775.1 Austrofundulus limnaeus | reverse complement strand
GACACGAGGCAGACATAGGGAAGACCAGAGCCCAAGGGCTTGAGAGGGATCCTGAACGCAGAGCCCCAAGGGGCACCCGCACCCCACACACACCACAGATCAGACCAGCAACGACAAACTCATGGGCCCCAACAGCACCCGCCATACCAGAGCAGATCCAGGAAAGGGCACAGAGGTCCAGGCCCCCAGGGCGCACCCCCTCCAGGCCAAAGCCTGACAGGTCCAGAGATCCCGAGCCCCAGCAGGCAGTCACCAGGCCAGGCCGGCACMCACCCCAGTGCCCAGCCCCAGACCCCGGCGTGGACTCTGTTGAAGTTTAAAATGATTGGATCTGGTTTACCCAGTTTACCCAGTCGCTAACATTTGTCTGTGACAAATGTAGTGCACCAGCTCGACCGTGAAGAAAGCTAGGCTAAGAAGCTAACCAGAAAYTGAGTGCGCTKTAAACGACCATCCCCTACTGGGAAGAGGACCTAAAGTCTCTCACCATCAGAAACTGATTCCAAGTACAAAGAGCTACAGTATAATTCTATAAACTGTGTAAAACCTTTGTCTTCCTGAATCTAAAGTTTGACCATTGTCAGATTCTTCTGGAACAAACCACCTGTTTGTTTTCTCTAAAATACTATATACATTTTCATTACAAAACTCTTGTAATGGTTTTTAACAAACAGGATAAATGGATTTTAAAAAACAGTTGGAMTGACTTTACCTTGTCTGTGTTTTGATGCAGAGGGGTTCACAAACAGAAAACCAATAATTATAACTGTCAGAATTGTCACATTTGTGACAGTTGTAAATAGGACAGATAAACTATTATTGAAAAATATTTTCTTTTACTTTTGTGGAACGGTTATCATGGCAAAAATAGAAGTGCTTMTTCAAAAATACCAATAAAAAAACCCTGAAACTTTCTAGTTTGGCTAAAAATTTAATATAAAATGTTTGCAACTGAATAAAAGGTTGTATAACCTAAGATGGAAATTGGCAAGTTTCTAATATTTGGAAACAAGACCTAATAAAACAGGATTGTGGGGCTTTTTAAAATTTTCAAGTCAGGAGCTGAAACGTTTGTTTTTCACGCTTTAATTTTGCTCCTTTTTGAGGGGCGTTCATCAAAGGTCACTTCATCACAGCGCTTTGAATTGCTTTGTTCTCGTATCCTTTTATTCTTTAAAAATATTATTAGATTTTACAAGATGTTATTCATTCTTGTGCACAATCAGAAATATTACCATACCTACCAGACGGTGTCAGAACCTCCCATTCTCAGACTGGAGACAGAATTTATTTCACAGCTGCTGTCAGGTTGCAGTAGGTTGACGCTTAACATTTATTTTCCTTTTAAAAGAAACATAGAAAAATAAACTATTTGCAAAATGTGTACTGTGAGATTAAATGTTTAATCTGGAACTTGACTGTAAATGTTTGTTGGGAAGATTTCTGGTTGCTTTTTATATGCAGGAATAAATAGTATTATTTATCCGTCTGCCTGTTTATCTTCTGTTTATTCCGAGTTGGGCAGCAGCTTGATCAGGGAAGCCCAAACCTTTCCACAGCTTTTCTAGGAGGATTGTAGGTTCTCGGAAGGCCAGGCCAGCCGAGAGACATAAGACCTTTTGTGCACTGTAAGACCCAGCCCGGGTCAGCACGAGCCGGCCTGGCTTCAAACCCGGGTTAAGAGTGTTTGCATTAGCCCTCATGGTGCAGTTCCACCCTGATTTCTGGAACCCTGAGACCTGTGGTTCTATCTGGGCCGGGCTGCTCGGCTCGATGTGATGTCAGCTACTGCTGCTCATTGATTGTTCACTCACCGGGCGATGAGTAACTTTACGTGAGTCATTTGCAGAGACTAACGTCTTTTTTTAATCCACAAGTTTAACTAAACAATAAAAAGCTACCATTAGCTTACCTTCTGTCATCATCCTCTCATCTTCAGCATCATGCTGCTCGATGGTCTGGTTTAATTTTACGTACTTTTCCTTTGAACATTGGTGGGCAGCACTAATCTAAAAATTAGTTCCACAAGCCCTAAAACACTAACTCAAATATTTAGGCCCCTAATTCTAAAGCACTAATGCACTGAAAGTTTTAGCAAAAGGTAATTTTAAGGCACTAAAATAACCCATCAACATTCTTCAACAGACAACATGACTCACATATTGTCATGTTGCTCTCTTAAGACTTATCATTGACATTCCACAGCTGTATTTGTGTTGATATTGTCAATATATTGTCACCTTGTAAATAAGTGACACACATGAACAAAATGATTGACAAGCTTTCACCCTCAGTTGTTAACATTAATGTTGATCAATAACATTTATAGACCTCAGTTAGTGCTTTTAAATTTAGCAAGTGCTAATCCACCAATACATTTTAAAATTAGCAAAAGCCCTAAAGCACTAATCAGGAAATTTGTTTCCCTTTTTAGTGCTTTAGGGGAACTGTGCCCACCACTGCCTTTGAGTTTGTTGTAGTGTAGTGTCCAAGAGTGGGGGGCCTCTTCTCAGGAATGCACAGATGTGATGTCTCATGGTTTTCCAGCTTCAGAGCTCGGCACATATTATCATATTAGGAAGAGGAACGYTTAAGGTATACCATGACAAAATTTATGATGCCTCTGTTGAACCACACTGTGAAGCCTATAAAGAGGATTGTACGCCCCCACCCTTGGCCTTCGTTCTCCATCTTTCTTACTTGGTGAATCATTTGGCTTGAAGGCCATAATTTGGTTTTTGGCTGTAATCTCCTGGACTGCAAAATAAAGATTCTTGCTGTTCAACCAGCCTGTTTCAGAATTTCTCTCTTCAATGAGCAGCAGCAGTTCCACTTGAACCAGAAGACGTGGTTTTTACACCTCAGTAGTTTACTTATTGTTGTCACAAATAAAATGAAATGCAGCTGGCTGCTCTGGATGTGGAGAAGCAGTGACTCGGTCTCTCCTGGAGAACTGAACATCTCACCTGGTCTCTCAGGAAGAGTCCAGCTACCCTGAGGAGAAAACTCATTTTGACCTGTTGTATCTGATCTCATTTGTTCAGTCTCTACCCAAAGTTTGTGGCTACAGGTGAGGTTAGCAATGTAGACTAACGTCATACCACAACAGACCGGTACAGAGTCCAGTTTCGCACCGATCCATCTATGTAATACTTTGAATTTCTATTAAAGATCAAATGTTTGTACTAATGTTGTTTAATAAGCTGTTTTAATCACTTGATGCATTTAGTTGCAATCTGTAAGGAAAGTCTTTAATCAGAGGAATAAATTTATCTCATTTGTCTGGAAACAAAGCGGTTTATAAGAGAACCGTCTTTTTAGTCTTGGAAATGAAAAGCAGAAACGTGGTTTCTTCCCCTCCCTGACTGTTCTGGTGTCATAAAAATGTTTGGTTGGTTTTGTGTCTGAATGTCGCAGGTGTTGCTGCTGCCGCCTCGGTTCAGTAGAGCCTTAATTTCTCCTCTTGTCATCTTGGATGGGAGCAGTTCCCGACCTTCATTCTGGAGTGTCTTTAAAAGAGAATTGCTTGACCTCACTCATGTAGTGGTTGTGACCTTTTTTCTTCACACGCACTCGTCCCTCAGGAGCACATGAATGAAAAGGGAGTCATATCCTATTCTGCAGTTCACACAAAGTGGTAAACTGCACCCACTTGTCTTCTGTGAATTCATTTTGTTTCTTTCAGGATACAAGTAAAATTGGTGCCTTCATTTCTTACTATCTTATGTGCTGATGAATATCTCAACCTGAACTGTAATTGTAATTAAAACATTTAACATTGTGCTTCCTGGTGTTGTAAAAGTTATTCTTTGGGTTTTCTTTTAGAATAAACTGGTTGAACTGTTTTAAACTTTGTGGTTTTTGTGTATGCAAAGCWTTGAATGGACTTTTGTTTTAGTCAGCTGTGTTTGTTTGTTATAGTCGGGTTATTTCAGATTAGCTTGCTGTTTGTTTCATCAAATTGCCACATTTGCTCTTATCCATCAGTCATACTGACGCTTGTTGCAGCTCAGGAAATTATAAAACCGCCACATAAAGTCAGGCCTTTGGAAATAACCAATATGAGGAGGGAGCACAACTCTGTGTGATATATTAGCTCTCACAAATGTAATACAGCTGGGGTTAGCATAAATTGTTCCTTCTAGTTTTGCAGCAGCTTCATTGTTTAAACTCAATGTGCAGAATTTACTGATTTATGATGATCAGAAAGGAACTGAACCAGTTTTTTCCCCAGATTTTGTCCAATGACTTTCACAGTACAGAAGAAATGCTTAATTTAATTATTAAACAGTTAATAATAATAATAATAATAATAATAATAAATGTTGATATTATCTGAGCAGACAAAGTAATGCCCCCCCCCCCCATCTCAGACCATTGAGGAAATGCAACCTTTTTGTTGTTTTTTATTTTCCTATCAAAGAGTTGAATTTTAAAAGTTTAGTGTGAATTTTAAAGCACAGAGTAGTTTCAGGTTGAAGCTAAATGTCAACATGAGTTCACAACAATATTTGCACAGTTCAGTCGTGTAACAAGTAGCTCAGATATTTTATTTTAGTTTTGCTGATTTGCTTTAGATTTTCAGTTATAGTTCAGTGTTGTTCTCTCTAAACCAACCAAAAACACGCAGATTGTTGATATAAAATCCTTGTGCTCCTAAACTCAAGCTATTGGATATTTTGATGCCATTAAACTTTGACACATTTTGGAACTTAAAGCATTTTATGTTTTGCCAATAATAGATATGGAATAAGACAATACTTATAAGTTTGCTCAAACTGATTTTTTTTGCACCTGGAATCTCTCTTTTTGTACAAAAATGCGTTCTTTTATGAAAGTTGACATTTCAGTCAAGATTTAAATCACCTCCAATTTTCTAAAATCACATTTATCCATTGTCTTGTAGCGCAGAAAAAAAGTATAAATCGCCTTTTTTTCCCAAATTTTATTTTTTCTCTTCCCACACAAAGGTTTGTCTGTGTCGAGCAAAACCAATTAACCCAAAACTCCAACAGAAGAACTGCGTACAAAAAAGACAAATTGAGAAAAGAGGATTAAAATGTTCATTGTGTGCATAATTGCTCTGCTTGGCAAAATGTCAATGCTCTTCTCATTTACAACAGACAAAATCAGGAATTGCTTTGCTCTACAATGAGGAGACCAACAATACCTATGATGTCTGCCTGAAATTAACCAGAGACGCATTAACCATACAGAAGCTGGACGTGGTTTGCACGAGTGGAACTGAATCCCAAGTAAATGTAAGTGCGCTCGGGACGTGCATTGAAATTCATGCTACGCAACTCCAGAGTACTGTTTCAGTGTCCACGGTATCCCTTTGCCAATAAAAAAACTCCCCCTTTCTAAAGCACAGAACTGTTGTACTACGAAGACAAGCGACTGGCAGCCTGGGCTTAAGCATCAAAGTAAGCCGATAAGATTTCATTATGGAGACACCACAGCGGAGAGGAGAGCAAAAACTCCACATTATTCAGCTTTTCTTTGCTTTGTCTTCTTCAGGGAGGTGCAGAGCACAACGTGCCGGTGGTCATTTCCAAGATTTTTAAAGATCAAGTAGGTAAGAAGTGATAAAGTTTGTGTTGTATAATCTCTGCTCTCATTAGCCTCTCCTAACAGCTGTCAAACCCAGTGACCCGAACTGTAGCAGAGATAAATGGCTCGTCTCCAAACGAGCCTCGATGGCATCAACATACACATTAAACGCAAAGACAAACAAAGTCTTTAGTGGCTGCGAGAGCTTAATGCCCTGGAAATACCGCTGTAAAATGTATGYGTCCTAATGTCTTTATACACACGTCGTTAATGTCTTCAGGACATCATCGCAACAAGACTTCCACTGTTTCCCTTTGCTGCAAATGAGTTTATAATAATTAGTTCCCAATTTCAAGCTTTCTTGTGTTCTTTCCTCAACCTTTAGGATGTTCTCAGAGATGATTCTGACAGACGCTGATTGCCATTTCCACCACATTACCTTGTATGAAATGAGCAATTATTTTGTAATGTTTTCATTAACCTCTGACGATTGATGTCCGCAGCCGATCAGACGGGGAAGCTGTTCGTCGGCGACGCCGTGCTGCAGGTGGGTACATCGGTTTGTGACTTATTTTCCTGGAGGCCGGTTTAGGTCGCCGACGAAAGAGGAAACTTAATTTGGACTCTGTTGTTTTGACAGTGAAATTAATTTAGAGGAAAAGGGAGCTGAATATTGCATAATTTGATTGAGTGGTTGGATGTCTCCGTGCTCTTTTGTCATGCTCTTATCGTGATACTAACCACTCCAGATTCAATTTATCCACCACATTTCTGTCAGTCTGCGCTAAATAATTCAGCAGGTCACTAACAAATAGGAACCAATATTCCTCAGAATAACTGTCAGGCACTGTCTGATGTATATTCACTGAAGTTAATTTGAATCTGTCTGGGGTTTTTTATTGCATGTGCTGTTTATCTAGAATTTTAAACAGGTTGAATGAGCAGCAGAGCTATATAACAACATTCCTGTTGGAGGTTATTGGGAATTAAAATATGAATGGAACCACTGCAGCCTCCAGCTTTGGATCGTCTCTACTTGATATTTATTTGCAGCGTATCTGAATCGTGGCACAGCAGAATTCTGCGACTCATCAGGAGGAGAAGCTCAGTAAATGAGCAGCGCAGTGGTTTTGGCAGCATTTGAAGAGGAGGGACCAGCTGAGAAGGGACAGTTTTCAGGGATAAGGGCGGGAAATTAGGACTCTGTTTAAAAATAAAAGTGGGAAAAAGYGCAGCTCTTTGTCTTATTCTTTGCTCGAAGCCACACCTGCTCCTTAACCTCGGTGGTCTCCGCTGTTCCCACCAGTCCTTCACCCTCCTCCTGTCAACATATAGTTCTGCTTCTGATTCAGTCGTCCTCTTTGACTCGTGAWTCCTGGCTCCGGTTAGTTCTGTGTCTTCTGACTTCTTTGGGTAATTCTTGTTGTTTGCTGCCATCCCAGATCTTTATTTTAATTTAAAATTATTAGTTTTATCTTGTTTATCTGCAAATTGGTTGTTATGTTTCTGGTAAAAGTCTCGTTTATGTACTTGTGACTTAAGTAAACTTCTCATATTTAGCTTTGTGCAACATGTCACTTTTATTAAAATCCTTCATGGCTGACAGCGTCTCTAAACAGACTAAACTCTGTAATTTACCTCCCATTTCACCTGAAACSTGTTTCTTTTTAATCCGTCCAGTTTTATTCTTTCCTCGGTTCTAAGCTATGGTTAAATTTGTTCTTCACTGGTAGAGAAGACGATGTTCTCGAGTGACACCTGCGTGGGAGACGCCATCTAGTGGCAGATTTTGTCATTACAACCAATTCAGTGCCGCTGAAATAATTTTAGATTTTTGTAATAAAAAAATCGAAGAGCTGCTTTGAGTGGGTTATTTTAAGTAGAACTGMTTTTTGTGGGGGTGGATTGGCCGGCCAGTTGGACGACACCTGAAAGCCAGATGTGGCCCGCGGGCCACCAGTTGCTCATCCCTGCTCCAGCTATCTTTTTTTCCTTTAACATCACAAATACAGTATATAAATGACTTATTTAACCCTTTGTGCTCATTTCTTTAGGTCAATGGCATAAATGTGGAGCACTGCACCCATCAGGAAGTTGTAAGTATAAATATTTTTGTTAAATGATGCAACAAATGTCAAAAGAAATGCAGCCAAAGTAAATGTTGACAACTTTTATTCTATATAATGTGGCATGTGCTCATTTTGCCTGTTTTGATGCAGTTTGACTGAAAATGAAAAGACAGAAAATGAGCTGATTTTTTTTTTCAAGCGTCTGTAAAATGGAAGCAGCTAATATCTGAGCTGCTTTGTGAACTCGTGCCGTTTAGCTCCCGTCTTTGTTAAATATCTTTTTTATCGCCTGCCATCCCCTCCTCGTCTCCCACAYGCCCACCCACACTTCTCTCTCCGTGTAGCTCCAAACAGCTGTTCTTCTCACTATCTTCACCTCCAGAGTGTCAGAATGCATAATGAGCAGTTTCTCTTCAGAACACAAGCCAGAGCTTTTAATGGCAGCCTGTCTGTCTGTCAGCAACACGAGCTGCTGCAGACGMGAGGGACGTGACCTCCCATGTCCCATCTATCAGCCTGTCTGCCTTTTTTCTGTCTTCTCTTATTTAAGATGCAAAGAAGTTTCATAAATCTAATTTGACACGAATGCCTCACCATAACGGGGCGTTTTAAGTTTCTTCTTTAGAGCATTTAGGCCCCAGATGATAAAGCATTCAGAGCACAGCTGCTTTGTGTGCCACTTTTCTGCCACTTGTCACCAGAGACGAGCTGACCTTCAGCTCCTGTCCTTTTAATGCATCCAGAGAAAACACTTCAGTCGGATTGTAAATTCTGATTCTTCACACATCTGCTGCGGCCGCGTGCTCGACACAAATCTCTCGTTTGGTTTACGAGATCAGGTTTTATCACAGAGATCTCTCCCGCTAACCGTATCAATCTGTTTCTGCTGGCAGGTTCACCTCCTGCGTACCGCCGGCGATGAGGTCACCATCACCGTTCGCTACCTGCGAGAAGTCCCATCATTTCTCAAACTGCCTCTAGGTGAGCGTTCACCGGCTGCGACGCCGTTCAGGTCCGCAATAAACCTCGCCGGCTATTTTCAGAACGGCAAAGCAAACCCCATTTACGGCCAAGCATTATTCCTTTTTATTTCTTTATTTTGGTTCTGTTTTCAGTCGACGGGCGTTTTTATTTCAGAGATAAATTGCCTTGTTCGGTTTGAGGGAGGCAGTAAAATCAGAAACGGAGATAAGCTGCGCTTCAGCAGCTTGTAAAGATAAAAGTASAAACCCTGAAATCATCTCCAGTTGGACAGATAAAGTTCAAATGATCCAGGTGGGAAAAACTGCACACAAAATATTTTAAAAGCAAAAGTGAAACTAAACTTAGTTTGTGGCACGTTTCTCGTTAATATTAACAATAAAGCTGTTCAGCTGATAAAAGTAGGTAACCAGCTTCAGTACTTATTGTTTGTTATAAATCTAAATTCTGYGCAGTTTCATCTTTTTTATGTTAAAGCTGGAGGACAGTACCCAGACTCCCTGATGAGTTTACTGCAGGGGGTTGAAAAGACGCACAAAACAGATTTTCAAACTTTGAGTTCAGGAGGATCTGTGGCTTTTATCTGTTGGACCACAGAAGTAGGGGTGCTGGGTTTTAAAGGAGGAGTATTCTGTATTTTCCAGGCACATAATTTAATTCTATACCGTTACCTTTAGTTGTTATGAAAAGAAATAAACACCTTATATTTGGCCTCTGTCTCTTTAAGATCCTCCTACCATTTCAGACACTCCCACTTCAGCACGTCTACACAATAATGCTTGGGAGGGGTGGCTCAGCTGCAGACTGAGCTCCAGGCAGGAGCTTTGTACCAACAACCTCCACACAGCTACCCCAGGAGATTCAAGGGTTTCTCCAACATGCATGAATGAGTCAAAGCAACGCTCTGAATGGTTCTGATGAGGGAAAGTCGGAGTTCCTCCTGGTGCAGGTTGGGCTCCACCAGGGCTGCAGCTTCCAGATTGTGGTCTTCATGGAGAGGAGCTGAAGCTGGAGTCATGGACAGGGTGGTCTGCCACAGCTGGAGGGTCTGATGGTGCCTCCTGAAGGTTATGGTCCAGYGTGTAGCTGGAAAAAGAAGGACTGCTCCCTCTGGGTTGGGGCGAGGGATCAGAATGTGTGGTTACTCCTCCTGAGCCTGATCCCTCTGATTTGTTCAAATAAGTGGAAGAAAATGGATTTCTTCCCTTGAGACACTTTTTATTTTAGAGAAAATAATCAGTTATCGGCGCTCATAGATTTCAGTTTAAGTTGAACGTTTTTTATGGCTCCCGTCATTAAACTCTCGTCAGATCTGTCAGATGTTTAATCGTTCGCTAAGAAACAAACATCCACCCCGCTGAGCTGACTCTAATTGTTGTCTGGATTTGCTATAAGCCAGAAGAAGAAATGAACTTTCTTTTGTCAATAAGTTGAGTTTCCACCAGCAAACATCATAATCATTATGTAAAACTGATCTGATTCCTAAGGGCACACAGATGTGAAGTGATTAAAACTACAAGGAGTGAATGAATATTTATGTTTGATAAAATCTCTGAATGAAAAGTGATTGCTGTGAGAGAATCTGTCTTTGTGTCGTGGCTCAGATAGAAATCAGAGGACTTCAGCTCCATGTTTGGCCTGATGAAACAGAGAACGGAGCTTTTTGTTTTCCCTCCTATGAGACAAATCACGAGTCAGAAAAGGCCAGAGACTTCCTGCTCCACTTTAGAGTGTGACTGAACCACACAGGCTCTCTAAATTATCATCAAAGAGCAGCATTCCTCTTTTCCGGATGCTGCCTGTGATCTTTAGTGTTTAGCTTAAAGGCAGGATGCTGCAGTAAAGTCAATAATAATCCTTCAAGTGTGCCACTACAGAGGGGATGAAAAGTGATGCACATGGGCTGGACTGAGCAATTTAACCTAATTCTTTAGATCTCTTAAGATGAATCATTCTCCTCTTTTTGTCTCTTCCTCAGGTTCTCCGGGGCCGGATCACAGCCGAGTGGCCTCTCCGCTCTTCGACAGCGGCTTACATTTAAATGGAAACGGAAACAACGCGGTAAGAATCTCCTCTTTTGAGATTTCATGTTGAGAGGATCGTGTTTGATCTGATCAGGTCTTATGAAGTCTTACCGGTGGTGGAAGTTARATTTTTATGAAACTATTGATGTCACACACGTTATATCTCCCTTTATCTGTCACAACAGTTGATTATAAAAAACATCAGTAATGAATGTTCATCCAGGATTTATTAAATGTTAGCTGCACTTCATCTGAAGCCACRGTCCTCTCACTTCAAACAGAAAAGGTTTGGAAAGGTTTCATCTGCATGTGGACCTGGAGCTGCTTCACACAGTCAGACAATAACAGGTGAAAGAGCCAGATTCTTCTCTTCATTCAGAACCAACAAAAACCTGCCGTGTCAGAGAAAACTGTGGAGGTTTAATCCAACAACACATTTAACCCTCAGCCTTYCCAGAGCCAGGACACCTACAGGATCTTTATTTAGAGATATTAAAGAGACAAACTCATCCTTGGAGCACCAGCTGAGGTGAAGTCAGCCTGAGACACCAGGATTTCTCTGACCCTTAACTGCTTCATGTGGAGCTTTGTCCACAACAGAGCTTCATTAGTTTCTACATGAACACAGAGGTGCACCTAAACAAATCAGTAAATGAGCATTAGTGTTACATGGCAKTACTTTTGCCTTCCTTCACAAAGGTTTGYTTAAATCAGACTTTTGTTTTGAAATATCTGGTTACCAAAAAGGATGTTGCCACAAGTTCAGGAAGTTGACACTGATATTTTGTGGCTGAGTTAAAATCTCTGCATATTACATACTTCCATGTATGGCTGCGTGATTTCTATTCATTCCAAAACAGAGTTAAAATAGACTAACTCCCATTATAATGGTGAGCATGAGAATTTATTAATAAACCAGCAGGCACAATAGAGATAAACGACTTTTAATAAACGACGAAAAGAAAAAAAAGGCCACCATGTCCCCTCGCGGGCTCTATGTCAGAAAATGTTACTTTTTCCCCCCTCTATAGTGGACGTAACAATCAAGAGTTAAAAACAAAAACTGGACTTTCAATTCTAAAGTTGTTGTTAAATTTCAGCTTTAGAACTGAAAGTCCAGTTTTTGTTTTTAACTTTTTGATTGATCATGACCTGGATAACTGAGTCTTCACCAGCGTATTTCATAAAATACAGATGCAGTCTGACAGATGTATTTACTGTTTTTTAAAAGGTTGTTTAAGCTGAAGAATAAATGAGATGTCACTCCAAAGGASAAGCACACATTTTCAGTGCTAGAGTTACGCTGTGCTAACAGACTGAAAAACTGTAATTGTTACCCTGAACAACAAATAATCAGTAACTGATTGAATCCCAACTTTTTTTTGTTTTGACCATTTTAAAAACAAGAAAAACCTGAATAGTTATAAACAATCTGTTCAGCTCCTAACCACATGCTGATTCTTCAAACCAACATTTACTCCCAGTTGTCTTATTCTCCTGCTCTAAATGATTTAATGACCAGTTCATGTATTTAAATATTTTACCTGGTAAAATAAAAAAATAACTGTTTACTTTTATACTACTTTTAAAACAAATTATTCAGTGTCTTTTCTTCAGTATCTGCAAAAGAATCAGACTAAAAGCAGCAGTTTGCAGCAAAGCCCACTGTTTCCATGAATAATCTCCACTTTTCTTTGAAGGGCAGCAGGAGAGAAGTCAGAGTGTGTTTAACTGCAGCTGCCTCAGCAGAGCTGACCGCTAACTGGACAGAAGCAGGCAGYGCTATCAGCCGCAGGCCGAGCCGCTGCCTCTTTGTGGATCCGGACTCGTACAAATCCACTTTGACTTTGACAACTTAATAAATGCCAAGTAATCCTTGATGTCCTCTGCATTAATGCTGGGGCGGCACTGAGCTGCCTGAAACGTGGCTCCCAGCTCTGGAGCCGAACTGCTCCTCAGACTTTATCCCTGCAAACACAAGAGAAAATGATTCTGAGCCGCTCCTCCTTTTGTTTCTGCACCTGTCTGTCATGTCGCAAAAGGTGCAGAAAAAATGGTGATTTGATGCCTTCAGGTCGCTGATAACAGTTTTTTTAAAGCGTGAAAAGGTTTAAAAGGAAACTGGTACAAATTTTGAGCTTGCTGGATCTCCGAGTGGTGAAGGCTGTGATTACAGTGTGCAGCTGAGACCATCAGTCAGAGCAGTTTGACTTCAGAAGGTACTGATTTCACAAAGYAGCATTTCAGTTTTACCAGAGCTCGGTGAGGCTTTGGTCTGCATCCAGTAAACAGTATTTTCACTTACTGCTGCACCTTTTGAGAGGAATATTTCCAAACCTCTTTACCATGAATTACATGTCGCTCCTTCAGCAGGTCTTCAGGTTCTGCAGAAACCTGTTAATCTGTCAACTCAGGTGTCAAAGTAGACAATCATCTCAAATGTTAGTCCCCGTTTACACAGAGCTGGTTTTCAGTGAAAATGTAACATTTTTGTTGCGATCCAGCTGATTACCTGTGATCTGATTCTGACACGGCACTTTTTGAAACAGGCKAAAACAATTACAATAAAKTACAGACARCAGGTGTGTTTTTTATTGTTACTCACCTTTTGCAGCTTGTAGGAGCAAAACCAAAAACTATAAAGTCTGAAGGAACGTTGGTTTATTCACTAGGTTTGGATGTAACTAAGATCCTGCAGCTGCTGCATGATCAGTGCATGAGTGAGCCTCAGGGTTGCCAGATAAAAACAGGTTGTTTTTTTGCCCTTCCTTTTCTGTGCCATTTTCACCAAACACCACACATTTTATCTTAATACTCGGCATAAAAGACAGTTTGGGTCAAAATACAATCATTTTAAAGAGACAGTACAACAGTTTGATGCAACTCTGCCACATTACTGCAGTGGTTCCTTGTACATGAGGGATTTTTTTTACCCCATTAAACACTGAAACACCAACACTTCCAGAGAGCAGTCACATGTGAACAGGGCCTTAGATGTTTCTTTGTCCAGAGGTTGTATTTTTTTATTCATTGGCTGGATGAAACCAGGTTACAAAGTTCTTTGTTGAAACACAAACGTTTGACACAAGYTCACACTCTTATAGTCTCATATGCATCACAGAAATGACATAAGATTTATCACTTAAGTAATGTCGTATTTTACAAGATTAAAAATACTCAGATTTTTATCCCAAATTGTAAAACTGTCTCCCATCAGATGCAGCTCCTCAGTGGAGGACGTCTTCCAGAGATCAGCTACAAAGTCCTGGCCCAGGTTTTTGTCTTTAGGTGAGGTACCAGGTGGACCGTTAATAACTGCTCAAAGAAACCCGTTAACAAAATAACTGTTTAATGTTGCTCAAGTGAATAAAAATGTTAAAAGAATAAGGTGGGAACAACTCAAAGTAAGGAATGTGAACAACTCTGAGGTGTCACAAATATAACTTTGGTGTTTAAAAATAAAAGAAATGTGAGATTTTACTTTTTCATTAAGGCTTTTTGTCTCATGACATTTGGCTGCTGAACTTTTACAGAACTTGAAGACCTGCTGAAGAGCTGTGAAACTAAGAATAGTGGCCCTCAGGGACCAGGAATGGACATGTCTAGAAATTTTAATCATCTTGAAAAGACTCTGTTTAATTTATCCATTTCAGAAGGTTGTATTTTAACAATCAAAGCAGCTGTAAGTCTTTAACTTGAGTTCCTTGGATAAATTAGAAATAACTGTTTCACTATTTTTCTTACAGCTCAGCAATCACATGTAGAGAAACTGTGGAGAGGAGACATTTTAAAATAAAACCTAAAGGCTGGGGGGTGGGGGGCACGGTGAGCTTTTTTACCTGACAGACATTGAGGTTTATATTGTGGTCCAGTTAATAAACGGCCGAGCGATGAAAGGGCAGCTGAGTTTATGGAGAGGATGTCAAAACTTGCTCAGAAAACGAGGGTCGAGACAGAGCAAGAAAGCTGAGTGTAATATGATCCGACAAAATAAATTGCTGTTCCTCTTCAAACAGGAACTCTAACATGGCACAAATAAACATTTTCTTTACCTCAGATGTGGATAAGATTATTTTAAAGTGGTGCACTGATGAATAATTAGCGTTAACCTTTTAATTTAACTGTATTTAAAGAGGACATCTCATGCAAAATGCACTTGTTATAGCCATTAAATGCATTGTTGTGTACTTGGAGTCTCTCATATTTAGTTTTATCTTTCTGATGTTTTCTAAACTATTACATCAAATTATTTTCTGTGCAGCTATATAATCGTAAACCCCTCTATCAAAGTAGAATAGACCACTCTGGAAGTTGAAGTGGGGCAGAGTGTRGAAGAATAGAATAGAAATRGCCTTTATTGTCCTGCCGAGGGAAATTCAGGTGTCAGCAGCATCAGTACAGAGGTTAGCTAGTTAGTTTACGAATTATAGACGGTGCACAAAAAATGAAATTACCACTAACTAGCAATGATACGACTACTACTAATAAAAATGCAATAAAAAGGACTGTGCAGATATTAAAAAATATGTTTTGTTTTAGAGACTGTAGTTACCTATCAGAATTTGACATTAGGAATTAGAATTTGCMTATTTTCAGTGCAAAACAATCGCAACAGACAACTGTAAATTATCACAGTGCAGACGAGAAACACGTGCAATTACAGCAAAATTATTTTTAAACTTTAAAAATAATAGTGTGGTGCAAATGATTGTTCAGATGAGGAATGACAATGAATAGTATCAGTACAAATGATTGTTGGGGCAGCAGCAGGTGTGTAAACACTTACTGTGATTTTTGGGCGTAGTGCAGGTTATAGAGTCCGACAGCTGCAGGGAGGAAGGATCTGTGATGACGCTCCTTTGTGCACCTCGGATGCAGCAGTCTGTAGCTGAAGGAGCTTTTCAGTTCAGTGTGAAGCGCCTTGTTTGGATTTAAAGTGACAGCCTCAAAATGAGTAGATCTGAGACACACCTCCAAAAAGGGGCGGGGCTTGTGGAGTTACTATAAGGAGGAGTTCAGACCAAAGCATTGCAGTTCCACTTTACATGGACTCCAACTGAAGGAAAAGGATTTAAATGCATGAAATGTCTCCTCTTCAAAGGTACCAGTTTGTTTGTATTTACCTGCACAAGTTTAACAAATGACTTAAAAATGTTTTTCTAATGACGTTTTCGACCTGGCCACGTTATAATAGAGACACCATGTCAAACAGTGAAATATTGTTCAGAGCTTTGTCCTCATCTGGCTTTTAAATAATTATTCTCAGCTCATGTCGCCTCAGATAATGCAGTGTTTTATAAAGGAGTGGCTGACTTCAGCAGCAGCTCTGTGGTTTTTAAGTTGGTGTTTTTCAGCTCCGCAGAGGCAGGTGCTCCGTCACTGTAATCCACTCTGACAGCCTGATAGTGCTCCGTTTCCTGCCACACCACTCACTTTGTGCAGGCCTCCACTCCAGAGTTAACTAAAACATTGTGTTCTCACTTGACATAATTGGGGCGAGGGATAATCATTTCTTTAGAAACGTAGTTGTGGGTTTTGTGGCGCTGACACGGGTCTTTATGTAACTGCAGTGGAGCTGGACTCACTTTGCAAAGGTGAGCACTTTTTCCTCCTCACTTCACCCTCAGCTGTCGTCCATCCAGGCGATATTTTATCTTTTTTTTTTAAAACTCTCTGATGCGTTCAACTGTTCAGACCCGACAGACGGCAGGTGATATTTTTATTATTGTTGTGAGCAGACACACACCTGTGTTGCGCCTGTGATAATGGGACTACATCCGATTATTTGGAGCTGTTGGGGGATTTGGAGCTGACRGATAATCTTTTGCTCCAGGAATGATTGGCTGTTTGATGTTCACTCAGCTTCACTCATTTGATCCCTGAGCCTGTAACTCATTAGGTAATGTGTAATGCATCTGTTCTTCATTAAGATGTGCTGCGATTTGCATTTAAATGTGGGAAAACATCCACTTAGAACAGCTTTTGTCAGCATGTTGTGCTTCAGGAGATCTGAATAGATGTTTGTAAGCCCTGAAGTTTGGAGGTAGACRTCATGTGATGCTTTTCTTTTGACATGTTCTACATCATACAGTTGGTGCTGCATGAGTTGTTTGGAAGGAAACATCTTGGCAGACGTCTGATCTCTCAATCCCTACATGTTATCATGTAATSGAAAGGCCTTAACCAATTTCTCCCAGCAATTAGACAGATTAAATCTCACCTTTGTGTCCAAACTCGAAGTCCATCAGCTTCCTAACGATCTCCTTGATGAGTTTCGACCTGAACTCAAACATGGACGCTTTTCCAAAATGACACAAAGGCAGTGGTGGGCACCGTTCTGCCCATCTGCTAACCCGCTATTAGCAGAACTAATATGTTGCTGAGTGGTTTAGCATTCACATAAACTTTATCAATGTTGTATAAAGTACCACAATGTGATACTTGAGTAAAAGTTTAAGTATCTTACCAAAAAATTACTTTGGTAAAAGTTAAAG
>NW_013952507.1:655029-659107 GCF_001266775.1 Austrofundulus limnaeus | reverse complement strand
CACTAAAAATCTTATGAAGTACATCACCACGCTCTTAATAYGCTCAGTAATGTTGACTTTCACGTGCGCCAGCAAACTGTGCCGTAAGAAGAGCYGTATCAATCTGTCCCCACCAGGAATCACACCGTGACCTCATCCCCGAGCTGAGGACAGTTCTGTGATTAAAGTCATTAACTGCTGACTCGTGGTTTCAGGTAAAAACAGACTTTTTAACACATTTTAAACAAAACTGAACCAAAAAAATGTCCACWCTCAAAATTATTGTAAAAGTTTTTCCAGCATCCTTTGCAGCTGGAACGTCATTCAGCCATTTTAAGTTTGTTGCACCAAAATAAAAAAGTGAACAGAAGATGCATATTTATTTTAATCTGTGGTGTACAAAAGTTCATTTTTTAGTGTTAATGTTTGATTCCGTTTCTGCTCATATGTTACATTAAAATGCTGTTTTTCATCGCTGCCTTTTTCCCTCCTGCTTCAAGTCAGCTGGGTTGTAGCTCCGCCTCCTGGCTTTACTTAAACAATTGTCTCTAATTTCAGCTCTAAAAGAGACGGTGTTTTTATCTGTGATCTGTGAAGCTTTTTGAGTTGTGTTGATTTACATTGTCACATTACACATGTAGGTTTGGTTTGATTTCTGTGTTGAAATATATTGACTGTAAAGGCTGGCGCTCTCCTGCTGCTGTGGCCCGGTGACAGCCGTCGTGTGCGATGCGGACCTTGTGGCTCGGAGCGTGTGATTGGTCAGAACTTTGAGTGTGTTTTGGTCATGAGGAGCAAAGCAGCACTGAGCTGGACTCCGAGCAGCTCTTCCTTCTGCAGGTTATTTTGTTTAAAATGATTTTTGTCTGRAGCCAGTTGTTAAAAGTTTGATCCTCTTGAACCTGAGCATGCAGATGTTCACATCTTTTTTTTTCCAGCACCACTGTTAACAAATTTAAAAAAGTTACTACTCCGTTTTACTCTTCACCCAGCACAATACTAATCATTGAGTGGGGAGAAAAAGACACAATCTCCAGCCATTGAAGAATTATAATTTATGGCTCCCAGCATCAGCTAGGGGTGTAAGAAAATATCGAYACACTGAAATATCGTGATATTTCATTTCCCGATACTGTATCGATATTCTAAAGCCCTGTATCGATTTTTTTATTAAGGTTTAAAATGTCAACTTTCCTGCCAGCCGTTCACTTTTATGTTGTAGTTCAGCCTCTGACCACTAGTTGGCAGCAGTGAGCCAGCCATTTGGCTCCTCTACCTCTTGAGGTAGAGGCTTTTGTTAAGTGTTGGGTGACCATTTTGTAAATTGACATTAAAAACTAAAAGCTGCAAAAAATATGTTTTCAAACTATTTATTGGCAAAATTTAGTCTAATAATTGAAAACATGGATGAAATAAGAAATATGAAACGAATAAAATAAAACACATACAAAGCAGAACACAGCTAAATGTATCAAAATGCTGTATGTCTATGTGATAGAATTTTCTGAGACAATGAATTTTGGTTTTTCCTTTTTTCTCTATTGAGGTTTTCATTTAATAGGATTTTTGGACGAAAAATTGCAATATATTGCCTTGCTTACAGTATCGYAATATATCGGGATATATYGTATYRTGASCCCTCTGTCATGATATGTATCGTATCGCCAAATTCTTGCCAATGCACAGCCCAAGCATCAGCCCGTTTATACTTGGTCAGGAAAAAGATGTTGGAAATGACACAATCACTGACCTTCTCTCATGTTGCATTGAGGGAGGTGAGGTCGAAGACTAAACGGAGTGCCTTGTTTGTTGACACATTATGGACTAGATATGTTAAATATTAGTGGTTTAGATAGCTTTCACCAATTTTGTTTTGAGTTTTTTATTGTTAGCTTCAATGCTACACATTTTGCTAACATTTTGGTGGCCTGTGCCGACCGCTTTATTTAAAATCTCCAGTTTTCCCATCGATCCTGGAACCTTTGAGTCCTGYCGACCAATTCCAGTCTGGCTTTTTGTTTTCCTGCTAATAATGGAGATGTTTTTGTAGAAACTCAACCAAGACGAGCCCACAGCGAGGCGGCCGAGTTGGCCTCAGAATACATCAAGACAATAAATGTGGTCAGGATGGGACTTTGGGGGCACGTATCATCCAGGCCACATGGCCGGTGATCTGAAGGCTGCGCAGCAGGAARCTCATTGCATTGTTTCATGTGTTCCACGCAGACGCAGTCACCCCCTTCGCCCTCAGCTAATGATCCAAAGTATGAGAAACGCTGGCTGGACGCCGTCTGCCTGCCCCTGCTGATGGCCAGAGTCTCCAGATACAAAGCTGGCACGGAGAAATTAAGGTAAGGCTAATCCAGCTGGATTTAATCCACCTCTGAGGTGCACGGTTCGCTGAGCCAAGCGGTTAGCTTGGAAAGCACTTTTCATTTAAACACAAGGATGTTAATGATGTCTGTTCAGACATTAATGTCTTGAAAGGTCACAGCAGCAGTCAGGCTCACGGGGTCCAGTCTGTGAGAACGGTGGTCGAACTGGTTCGTGTTTTCTGATTGTTGCTCCTGTTTTTATATCGATTCATTTTACTGTAATTACACAGAAGCTTTTTCAATCAGCGTTTTCCATAATCACCAAGCTGTGACAAAATAACCCTGAGGCGTTGTTTGACATCGTTCAACGTTTCAATTAGAACTACTCACAGCTCCCAAGTAACGTGTATTTTTACCCAGACTCATTTTATAACTGTTTTATAAACATTGAAATATCAAAACTTTGCCTCTGAAAGCACAAGCAGGACAATTTAGACACTTTAAATGTGTTTCTGCTCTTAACATCGTCACAGAACGCTGCTTTTTAAATCGAAATTAGATTTTTTTCTTCAAGTCTGAGCACAGATCTTATGGTGTGACGAGATGCATTTAAAAATAAGACCTGCAGGTGCTTAAAACTTAATTAATGAAGTAATTCTGCTCTACAGTCGATTTAAACTGGTTATTAAACTTGTTTACTGGACACAGTTGGCTATTATCCAATTTAAAGTTTAAATAAGAGATAAGATGCTGGTAAAATGAAGGACAAACATGTTTGTGTGTTTCCAAAGAAGCTGCTCTGATTTTCTGAAATTTTTTTTACAAAAATAGCCGTCAGCTAAAAGCAGTGGCTCAGATTTTATATTACTTAGTAAAAAAAAATATTTTTAATCCTGAGTAGCTATGAGGTGAAGGTTTATTCTTGTTTGTGGTTGAGTTGATGTTTCAGGTTTGAAGATGAAAAAGTTTGAAACTGTAAAAATCAGATTCCAGGTTTTGATGAGGTCGGAAGAAAAAACCGAATTTTATTTTTCAGTTCATTTCATTTTGTTTGTTTCCATACAAACAAAAATTAAAGCACTTTTTCTGTTTGACGTTACAGTTTTTAAACTCAGTTCAGTCATGGTTTTTACACATTCACTTTAAGTTTTATTTATTTCTTTATTGAGAGATTTTACAACAGAATCAGTCGTTGTGCCAGGTACAGATTTTGAGCTGTCGGAACTTTCTAAAGTTTTCACAAACTTTGTTCTTACTGTAGGAGGATTTCCAGTTTTTTCTCAGAATGTAAACATCTAAACTGTTTCCTCTTTCTGAGCTYTAAATGACTCAGTTTTAACTTCTCATATCTAAAATAATGCATTGTTGACAGATAAATATACATATTAGAAGCTTCTGCCATTTAGGACTTTTCGTTTAGTAGTTTTCACAAAACTGAGTGTTTTTAGTTTTCCTGTCCGACTGGCGGTAATCTCCATAACAACCAGTGTCTGACTCACTGGGTTTACTGCAGCTTCTGTTTCGTCTCTTTCCATCACGGCTGCTTCATAAATCCAAAACGTTTCAGCAGCTTWGTCATGATTTAGATCAGTGGTTGTTTTGGAGAACTGATTTCAAAATGAAAGAATGAGTTTTTACTGAGAAACTAAAACCAGTGGTGGGCAGCACTAATCTAAAAATGACTTCCACTAGCCCTAAAACACTAACTCAGATATTTAGGTCTCCTAATTCTAAAGCACTAATGCACTGAAAGTTTAAGCAAAAGCTAATTCTAAAGCACTAAT
>NW_013952507.1:649764-653237 GCF_001266775.1 Austrofundulus limnaeus | reverse complement strand
CACGACTCACCTTGCACACCAGTCAATTCTAACTCCACTACGAACTACTTCCTGCACGCTTTTCACAATAAAACCACGTTTTGTCTCCATCAGCATAACATCTCCATATTAACTAACCGTGCTAAATCTAACTGTGCACGTCACTGAAGAGGTGTTTACTACATTCAGGGACGGCGAAAACGGGATGTTTTTTTAAACGTCAGTCAATATAAGCAGCGGAATCGCCACCTGCTGCTGCAACTAGCTCCAAACATTAGCATGCTAACGCTCATAGCGATGCAGCAAGGAAAAATGTCCCCCAGGAAACAACAGTTCTCTGGCGGCCGCGACGAAACGTTCCGCTATTTAAACTGGAATGTCGGGTATTCAGAAAATTCATATAACAAAAATAAAAACCAGTATTCGGTACAAAACGGTGTACCGCCCAGCACTAGTTTATCATTGTTTGAAATTAATATAATTTTTTATTGTAAAAAGGAGCAGATGTAAGATTTTTTGTCGTCTTCTGCCTTTTTATTTGATTTGTATAGTTTTGYTGCATGTGCTGTTTTTTAATGAAATGAATAAATACATTCSACAGCCRTATTTGGGTTCATACATTGTCACCTGGTGGATCAGTGACACACGAACAAAACGTGCGACAGCTTTCACCCTCAGCTGTTAACATTAACRTTGATCAAYAAMAYTTATAGACCTCAGTTAGTGCTTCTAAATTTAGCCTATAAATGAAGCAAGTGCTAATCCACTAATACATTTTAAAATTAGCAAAAGCCCTAAAGCACTAATCAGGAACAGTTCCTCTATTAGTGCTTTAGGGGAACTGTACGCACCACTGACCAAAACTAAAACGTGAACAAGAGGTATTAAGGAAGTTTCAAAATAAAGCTCATCCTAATTAAAATAAACCTTTAAATTACATTATTAGATGATTGTTTTGCTGTATTTCCAGGCAGATATATCAGTTTAAATGTATCCACCTCTAATTGTTTATTTTTATTATTTCTTCAAACTTGACTCAGAAGAAGCGCCAATCATCATCATTGCTGAATCAAAATGTTTGACGACAGCTCGGCGGCTGCTCGCTGCCAAAGAAATATTCTGAGGAGATTTGGAGCTCAGYTGCAGTAAAGCCTGATAACTCTGCACCGATTCAGAAACAGCAGAGAAGAGTCAATAAAGAGCCCTGGAGGCAGAGTGCACATCAATATCAGAGTTTACTCCCCCAAACATGGCTGCTGTGGCTCTATTAGAATACACAAACACAGATCTGATCAGTGGGAATACTGAAACCATAATCTGACAGCATCTCAGAGGAACAGTCACATTTATGTGCTGCTTGGTTACAGACTTTTTTTAATCCTTTTTTCTGCTTCTAATCTGTGGATTGTGAATAAATAAGCTGCAGMCAAACAAAACTTCCAAATGAAGCTTTTGTATTCATGAGGTTGAAAACCTTTTAAATTCAACAGACTTGAATTTCATAATGAGGATTTCAGCTCCTGCTCGTAACGAATTTTTTTTTTTGCACAACACAATTCAGAATTAAAGAACATATCAGTACAATTGTGAACTTTCTAATTAATAAGTAAAAACAACTAACTGGCAGCACATTCATACCAGTTTCTGTAAGAGTTGAGATGTTTTCTTGTCTCTGTGAGCTCACAGGAAGCTGTCGTCTGTTCACTACGGTTGTTTTCCTCGTTGAGTCTGAGAATAATGTACAGAACGTCCTCTGAGCCGATGGGAAGGAGTTTCTGAACAGAATTAAAACTGTTTGTCTGCAAGAACTGCTCTATAGCTACAAAACTGCAGCCTTGTTCCCCAAAAAAGGAAAAATAAATAGTTTAACAAGTTCAGAGATTCAGTATTTGTATTTTTGGGACTTGTCCAGTTTGACCTCTGGATGTTTTGAAAGGTGGTCTAAAATTCAGATTTACTGGTTTGTTTAAAGTTCCACTCTCTGATTCTTTACTGCTTGTTTAGGTTTTGCATTCAAACACTATTTGAGCAGCTTCTCAGAGTATTGTTTTATGTTCTAAACTCAGATCCAGTATGAATAAACTCAACACAAAAGACTGATTATTATATTCACTATAAACACATGCAGGTAATAAATAATTTCAGTTTGGCAGTGGAGCAGCTACTGTTCCTCAGCTGCTTGTCTCCAGGCTGCTGATTTTCTTTGTGAATGCAGTTATTAGTCAGAGTTACTGAACAGTGGTGCTGATTCCTCTATTATTTTCCTGACTCATGTCTCTGAGTTCACTGTTTGTGTGAGGGTGTGGGATTAAGAAACAGTTGTTCAAATATAAATCCATGATGGTAAAATAAAACTTAAAGGCTTCAATTTGTGTTAATTAGGTTTAAAAAAAACAACTTCTACAATATGCAAACTTTTGATTTGATTCTCAGTAAGTCTAGAAACGATCCATGCAATTCTCTGTAACTGATTGTAATTGCACCTTTCAGAAGAAATATCTAAACACTAAATGGTCTAAATTGCTCAGGCCTGWTTGCTCTGCCTAATGCAATATGCTATAATGGTTCTTAGATTAGTCATTAAATGCTTTAGGCAACTTAAAAAACAAAACAAAAGAAGAATTTTCTTTTCTAAAATAATGGGTTACTTCAAAAGAAAAAAAACTTTTCCCTGATTCTCATTAAAAACTAATTCTTGTGCATTGAGTTTAGGAAAAATAAATAATTCAAAAYTTCTTTTAGCTGTAATTGTCCTCAGAGAATTTTCCAGTAAAACTTAAGAAAAAATGTGGTTCATTTTGTTGCAGTTGACCAAACATTGCTTTTTTTTATCAGCATTTCATTACCTTAGTCATTTAACAAAAGCTTACAATTATAACCCTTTTTTCCTTGCTTGTACAGTTCATGTTCATAGRAACTTTAGGAAAGTTTAGAAAACTGTTGACCACCGTGTCCTGATGCATCGCAGACTTTTTCTCCTCCAAGAGACTTCTTCAGTCYGAGGAGTTTCAGGTGAACTCAGCCTTATAAGCTCCGCCTCCACATGGTGGACAAACAGGTTTAACAGTGACCATCAACACTTGTTCAAATGCAAAAGAGGACCATCAGCCTAACTTGTTTTGGGGTTTGAAAGCCACTGGGATGTCGTGTTTAGAGAATAAACATCCGTTTCTCTGAATTGGTTTCTCAGACAGACCACTGGTCTGGGTTTGGGCTCCTCTGAGTTTACCTGCAACTCATCAGACTGAAGCCTTTTTTCATGTTGAACATTTAGTTCAGAACATTTTGTTTAATTTAAAAGTTTCAGCAAAATTCTATAACCTGCTTTTTTGTCTTATTTTGTTGGATTATATCAGACATTCATCTCCAGTCCTCCCTCTGGAGGTTTTCCAGCTATGGCCCCCAAGGCAAAAAATATATAAATGCTAAAGTATATTTTAAATAGACTGCATTTTACAGAAATATATTTTTAATATACTATTAATAGAATATAC
>NW_013952507.1:627842-649249 GCF_001266775.1 Austrofundulus limnaeus | reverse complement strand
TAAGTATACTAAAGTATACTTAGATTTAGTATACTTAGTATAATATTTTTCCACCTGGGCCCCCTGGGAGGAGCTCCATGAGCAGACCCAGAACTGCCTGCAGACATGTTGTTTTCTCTGACTTGGGATCCTCAAGGAGGAACTGGGGAAGGAGGGTTGTCTGGAACCAGACTCTGGTTTTGCTGCAGAAAAATGGCTGGATGGACTCATTTGGATGAACTCAGATGGTCTGAATGAATTTTTCAGGTCTTTACCCACACAACCTGTCATTATATCAGGCGTTGTGGACGTTGCAGCAACAAATAATAAGTGTTGCTGCAAACAAAACCTCAGTTTAAAATGATTCCCAGTCCCTGATGGAAGCTGCACGCTGTTTTGTCCACTTTCCATCTTCATTCCAACTGTGTTTCAGTGGGAGCAAAGGGTGAAGAAACTGTCAAAGTTTGGAAATGGATTGGATGCATGCATATTTTTTTATTACTCATCCTTATTGTCTGTGCAGAAAGTGCAGAAATTGTAGATTTGCTAACCAATAAAACAGGAAGTAATGAGTAAGCATAAAAACATTGACTGGTTCTGACAGAAAACTGCAGAGAAAACAAAAACAGTTTAAATATGAATTAATGTTTTCCACTTAAATAATCCAGTCTAAAATTATTACTGGAGCCCCTGTTCTGTGGACTCAAAGTTTAAAATGCATTCAGAAGAAAAATGTTTCATAAATGATGCAGAAATGTCCAAAAGTCTCTCCTTATGTTTAATAATCAGCTGTGGCACATTTCACCTCTCGTTGTTGCTCACTTTGGGATAAAACRGATTCCTTCTAGAAACATTTATATTCATGTTTTGTCCTGAATGTTGACTGTCTCAAGTTCTGCCTTGGTGGATTTAGTCCTGCTTAGTCAGCAGGAAAGGCAACAATAATTTGTGCTGTTGGGACTAAGAGACTTGTACTCTTTGTAGATTTGATCTCTGAGGATTTTAGTTCTGCTCGCTGTTAGTGGACGAGCTTCAGCGCTTCCTCCTGACACCGATCCACCAGCTGTCTGCTCCTTTGGTCTCCTTATTTTTGTCAATTTCTCCAGTTAATCTGTGCGCTCACAATTCATTGGTTGTGCTTTTGGTTCTTTGTGGGAAACCATTAATGCTGTGCAGGACACACAAGTTAAACTAATATCTTTGACATTTAAAAAAAATGTAAATGCATAGTTTGCAGATGCTTTTGTGATTATATTTAAAACAAACTTGGGTCAGGTATTTACAATTTTCTTCACGTGAAAAAAATAAAAGTTTGGTTAAAATCCCTGCAGGAGAGTCAGCGGGTCAGAACAGCAGAACATCGGGTTTTAACAARCAACTCATGCCCACTGGAGGATTTGTTAAGAATGCTGACTTTAACATCAAACTTCAAGGAGCTGCTGTGTCTCTTGGTAACAAAGAACTGCTCAGTTTATATTAACTTTATTTTTTATTTCTAAAGGATTGCCCTTCTCAACTSGAGCATTGGACGCCTTGTTTGTTTTTTTAGGCCCCCTCACATCATGGGGATGCTGCTGCTCAGCGTCKCTCTAACAGCCTCGCTCTGTCTAACCCGTCACTGATAACGGCCTCTGCCTTCAGACGGGTTTTCTGGGTAATTTTCTCTCGGGCCAGAAGTGTCATCAGCGTGCAAATGTACTGAAATTAAATGTCAGAAAGTATCACATTCTGTTAATCAGTGTGATTCCTCTGAGATGACCTCAGCGCCTCATCTGCACTGAAACTTAATGATAAAGAAGATTAAGATGTTTTTGTGTAAATGTAGCCAAACATGTCAAAGCTTTGCGACGCCGATGGTTTAATTCACATCAAAGTGAAGGCCCGCAGGCCAGATTTGGCCTTTTGTTGCAGTTGCATCTGGCCCACAAGACATTTTATGTATTAGAAGCAGCCAGCCTGTCAGTCTGTCTGTACTGAATACACTTAATCTGTCAGACTTCAAACAATTAGCCTGTAAAGGGGTGGTTGTGCAAAATCAACTTTTTTGCGCTTTGTCATGTTACAATGCCACTCCCTCATTATAAACATRCCCAGAGTGTTGCTTTGACTCATTCATGCATGTTGGAGAAATCCTTKAATCTCCTGTGGCCAWATGGAGCTGCCTACATGGTTACAAAGCTCCGCCTATTTACCCAAAGCTCCTCCCTGTAGCTCAGTCTGCAGGGGAGCTCTCGCCCCACAGAGCCCCGCTCCCCCGAAGCCTTTCTGTGAAGTTGTGCTGAAGTGACAGGAACGATAGTCACATTTCTGATATATGAAGCATTTTCATAACTGAAAGTAACAGTTCAGTTCTTTACCACAATCAAGTAACTATTTTCCAAAACATTCCTCCTTTTTTTTTTAAAAAAAAAAATTGGTTTAAGAGAGGATTTGGGAATGTTTACACAGGACCAGTGTAATTCTTGWATGAGCTGCGTTTTTAGTTGTTGATGAGCTGAAAACTGTTTTCCTAAGGGTCCAAGGCAAAGGAAATTAATTCTACCTGTGTTTATTTCATTTTTAAAATCAATAAGCTTTGTTTTGTTCCAAGTTTTATAYAATCCCTTGGTAAGAGGTGATATTTCTGGATGAATAATTTCATATCTGAAACACAGTCAGTTCATCTTGAAATTGATTTAAAGGCCCTTAATTAGACCAAGATTTTAATTTTGTCTCCCAATCGAACTACTTTGGACACCCCTGGTCTAATTTATTCATGCATGTTTGCAAATGGAAAGTCTTTTATTTTGACACACCAACCAGTTTTAGATCGTTTCAATTTGAATAGTTTTTAGTTTAAAATGTAACTTTAAATGACGTCTTAAAGGCTGATGATGCACCAGTGAGACAAGTTATTGTAGCAAAAAACTATTTTGTTTTTGTGAACAGCATTAGATATGAAAGTCTTCAGGAGATTAAGGAAAACTGACTTATTTTCYATAAAAACTCATTACAACACCCAGCCAAGTGAGGAACACTCTTCAGGGAATAGACTCATTATCCATGCTGGCCATAAAGAGGGGAAACACACAAAAAACAACCTAAACCACAGGGAATTAGTCACATGATGCCAACGAGCACTGAAAGGACTGATTGGACCAGTTAGTCAAAAACACTTTTTTAAAAGCCTGAGCAGAATTGGACCTGCTCTGTTTGGACAAATAAACTCAACAAATGAGAGCAGAATGTCAGGAAGARCAGGATCCTGGAAAGGTTTGAGCAGAATAAAAGCAGGAGATAAATGTTGGCTGTGAACGGCAGCGAGCCTCAACCGAAATATTTGGGGATTTACAGGAGTGTCTACTCAAATTCAGCCAAATATGGAGAAGTCGATTGAACAGTACTTCACAATGTAGATGGTGATGACCCAAAACCGTCCTGGAACCTCCAACAGCTGAAAGAAAGAACCAAACAGAGAGAATTAATTGATTGTTTGAGCTACTTTCTGCRAAGGATTCCTGATAAAATAACAAATTAGGTTTTGGTTAAAGTTGGGGAACCACTCAAACTGTCTTTACCACCAAAACCGATTTAACCTCTTATTAATAACTGACTGAATAAAGAATAAACTTAAGCCAACATAAATCAGCTGTTTTATTTAAACATACAGTTTCTCTTTCCTTTTTTTGGCCTCTTTTTCTCTTCCAGTGTTTCCTCTTCTGACCTGCAGACCTTCTTATGCTTCAGTTACCAGAAACACCATTTTCTTCCTCACTGACGGCTTGGAAACYAACAAATGCATTGATTAATGGATGCATGTCCGGGGTCTAAAACAAACCCAGTGTTTRTCTGGAAGTGATGCATCGTGCGTCACAACACTGCTGCACAGATGATAAAGGAAAGTTGTCGTCAGGCACAGAGTTTTGGGCTGATTGGTTTTATTATTTCAACATCTTTGAAAKCCGATTTGATTTCCTCCATCGGGAAACTGATGCATAAATTTGCACCAAAGTGTTTCATCCGACATGAAAACTGAGCAGTTGTGGAAAAATAATGCATCTTCTCTGACCTGAGAACACTTGGGATCCCCCAGGAGCTGGAGAATAAAGTCAGGGTCTGCCTCCTGGACCTGAACAGACCTGACCTCAGCTGAGCAGAAGAAAATGAAAAATGTGGCTTTAGTTCAACGGTTTTCAAGCTCTGATTTTTTTTTTTCAAGTGGAGCTTCCTTGCTCATGTTTGTTTCAGGACCTTCATGTTGGTCTTTTTGTTGAAAGTATTTTCATTGAATATTCACTGGTCAGCATTTTTTTTTTCAAAATTCTTTCATGCGATTTTAAACAGTGAAACAGGTTTGTTTGATATAAAATGTAAATGTTTAACAGTTGTTTCTCTTCACAGAAACTTCTGATAATCCAGTAAAATGGTTTTGTACACATGCTAACATGATCTCCTTCAGGAAAACCGGCTTCTGTAACAGATCATCAAACCTGAACTTTGGCTTTGAGTCCTTTCAGCTCAGAAATCACAAAACCTCTGAAGTTATGTAGCAAACATCAACTTCTGTGTTTGTTTTTAATGTAAAGGGGTCACATGCGAAATCCTGAARGGAATTTGTGATCAATAAATGGAAATCTGAAWAAYATAGCAGAAAACCAGTTGAATCTCTTCTAAAGWCTTTCTTCTCGTCTCTGACTCCAGCAGCACACGGTCAGGCTTCAGAAGGCCTCGGCGTCTTGTCTGAACATAAACTAATAAACTCTCAGGAGCAGTGTGAGTCCCAGGCTGAATGTAAGAAGACGCCACAAAACTACGTCAGACAGTGGAACGTAACCAACTTTTATTAAAACCGAAAACATCGATACGACAAACTTATTTTCTGTTTTAAACCATATGGCTGCAATGATCAGAATTCATAAAAATACAAAACAGGATCTAAAATTTAGATAATCAGTTGTGAAATTTCCGTTAAATACATTTAGTTGTGTACTTGGAGTCATCAAGAGGCAGAAAAGTTGAATTTAGTCTCTCCTGATGCTGCAAAGTTTTCTTTATAATGTTTGGGTCATATTTCTCACACTGTTCAGTTTCTGTTTTCTATGATATTTTCTGAACTRTTACATCACAGTATTTGACCAAACTGCCAAATAATGTCTGGATTTACCAACTAGAATTTGGTGGTGGTCTCCTCTGGCTCATGTAAGGCTGGATGGAAGTCTTTTGTTGACATCTTTTAATTCATTTGTAAATAAAAAGTTTYTGCGCAGCTATATAGTTGTAAATCCCTCTATCAAACTAGAATGGACCGGTCTGGAAGCTGGAGGTGGGCGGGGCATGAAGCGCCTCATTTGGATTTAAAGAGACAGCCTCAAAATGAGTTGATCTGAGACATAACCTCAGAAAAGGGGCGGGGCTTGTGGAGTTACAATAAGGAGGAATTCAGACCAAAGCGTTGCAGTTCCACTTCATATAGACCCAAACTGAAGGATTTAAATGTGAAAAAGGAGYTAAAAGCATCACATGTCGATGGTTAATTTTTTACATTTAAACGGTMCTTTTTACCGTCTGTTTTCTGGCTCTACACTCTTCCAGGTCCAACTACTTTGAAGTGTTTGCCTTGGATGGAGCCAGCACCAACATCCTGCAGTTTTGCACCGCAGCAGAAAGCACAGACTGGCTCCAAGCGATCTCCACGAACATCAATGAGCTGACGCAGGAGAACGTAAGTTCACATGTTAACATTAGAAGCTGGATTCACGTGTCTGCAAATGAGTTATATGTGAATGCATCTTTTTATTATTGCTTCAGTTTATTTTACGAAGCTTTTACACTCATCAAAAAAAGAACAGAAGCAAAATATTACAAAGAAAAACCCACAATGTGACTTTGATGGATCCTTCGTGACACTCATGAGTCACAGAAGCACGTCTCCTCCTCCTCTCCCGGCAAAAGAAGCCATCTGTCCTAATTAATGACTCCTAAGTAGTCATTCAGCTCCTGCTCTTCTTTCTCATTTCCTCCTATTTCACTTTGATTAACACACTGATGTGAAGCATTTTTGGTGAGGACACAGCCGTACTGTACGTCTGTGCCAGTCGACTGCACAGCTGCATTTTTTTTAAAAGTGTGATTAATTTATGCCTGCWTCACCTAATTACTGACATGATGAGTGATTGCTAAATGGCCAATCAGGATCTAATTGTGTGGCTGCTTTGGGAGAAAGTGGAACTTTTGTTTTAATGACCTACAACCTTTAAATAGACTCAAACATCCTGAGGTTCYCTTTCTTCATGTGACTGTGATGAAGGACGTTTTACTGTTTGTTGGTGTTTAAAGTCAACCAGCTCCATGTTGTGTTGGTTAGACTGGAAAATGTTTAAGTCGTGCACCGTCAGATTCTCTTTACCACCAAGTTGTTTCTGTTCCTTAAAATTTTGTTGAAGTATTTATTTTAATTATTTACCAAATCTCTCATTTTTCCTACAGATAAAAATAATCAACAAATACTGCTCTGCAGATGATCAGGTGTGTATTACAGTCATARCTTGATGCAGCACTCAGTGGTTTATTATTTTGTTTTTAATGCCTGCTTGCAGTTGTATCAAATAAAAACTTTAATTTCAACACAGCAACTGTAAAATAAAAGTCTGAGTATAGAAATTACCAAAAAGCTTTGAAGTTGTAATGATGAAAGGCAAAACATCAAAAAAATAAAAATAATTCAGGTCTTCTGTGTGCAAGGACACAGAAAAAAGGGCAATCAAAAGAAGTTTAAAGGTGCTCCAATCATTTATTGTGAAAGCCAAAATTGAAGATGAATCATTTTTCTTTCCAATCCAAAATAAAAAAATAAATTAAAAAAACCACTGCAACACCTCTGCTCCTGGTGCGCCTGACAGAAAATGTCTGTTTAAATGAGGAGCCTGGCCCAGTTTCCTGACAGCAGAATGAGTTTTTCACAACAAGAGATCAGCACTTAAAGTAATAAACTATCAGCAGAAAGTCAGAAAACATAGGGGGGAGGCAGCAGGCGTAGTTTAAATAAAAAGTCACAGAATATAGCATGAAGAATAAGAGTCCTGGACTGAACCTGTGGACCGGTCGGCTGCAAAACAAGAGATTCACAGAATTTGATTGAACTCAATCAGACGAGGAAGGAGCGAGTCGTGAAGCGAGCRCAGGAACCGGCTCTGGTCAGAGGCAGACACCCAATTTCCTCCCATGAAACTGAGTCAAAAAGTGTTGAGCACAAAGGAAGAAGCCTTCCAGGGGCTGCAGCAGTAATAATGGACAACACAGGCAGGAAAAGAGGTGTGAGAGGAAAAATAAAACACTTCTGTTTGATGCTCAGTTTAAAGCCTCAGAACACCTGAAACATCAGGTTTGACTGTTACATCTGTGGCAAACACAACAATATTATGATTACTAGTATAAATTATTCTCCATTATTTATCCACTGAAATTCCAGTTGTGGTCCATTAATCTAAAGCAGGGCTATTCAACTGGTGGGCCGTGGGCCACATCCRGCCTGCGAGTGACCAAAGTGTGGCCCGCTGATTAGTTAATTCATCTGTTAAGCCCAATTACTGTAAGTTCTTTTAGTTAAACATRGACATTTTTTTGGTATCTACAGAAACATCAGAATATTGGCTACAAGCTGGTAAAAACATTTTTATGAACACACAAGACAGTTAAAACTACAAGCAGTTCAAGWTAAAACTATGAAAGTGAAAATAAAATTGGTTCTAAAATTTGTCAGATGTCACAATATTTATTAAACAGGAGGAAGAATGTGTGTTTTTTTGTTTTTAACATTGTTTTACCTTTACATAGGGTTGTGTATGTTGTATTCATGATTAAATGCATCAAAACAAATTATTTCAAAGGTAAAAGATCTTTGTAATACTTAGTTTATTTTTAKAATAACTTGAATTGCTGGATGTTGGGCCCCTGAGCTGTCGGCCTGCAGTAACTGTGGCCCCCGGAGCAGTTTAGTTAAAAAGCCCTGATCTAAAACCTGCTTTTTGTTTAGAGCTTCAAGCTGCTTTAGGAAAATAAAAGTTTGGTTTTACTTGGGATTCAGACCGGAGATTCAGTTTTTTTTAAAATGTCCACATGTCCGGTTGGCAGAGATCCTTGATCAGACTAATGTTCTTTGCAAAAGAAACACATTGGAGGTGTTCATCAGAACATCATCTGCATATAATAGCAGCTCTGCACCGACAGCACTGACAATTAAAATTAAAAACRCATCATCAGGATAAACGATTTGAGGAAAATTTGAACAGATTTTGKTCGTTTTAACCAAAACTTTGACAGCAAGATTCAGCAGAGTGAACGACAAAATGCTGCAGATGTTTCTGAGAATCAGACTGAATCATCTGACTTTATATAAACATAAACTGCACCGGAGGACATCCTTTCTGAGCTGCTTCACTTGTAGCTTTTGTCTAATTTATCAACTAAACATGCACTACTTTCTAATTAATTATTATTCTTTTAATTAACTGAAATTGTTTTGTTCCTGCAGATCGTACACATGGGATGGGTCTGTGAAAGTCCTGAAGGCAGAGTCTCTGGTCGAAGATCAGCGTTTAAGTTCCTGGCCCTCAGAGGACCATATTTTTATATCTTCAAAAGTCCCCCGGTAATTACCGTCCTCTTCCTCATCATTAACAATCACTTATTTGTTTAACTCCAAGCCTTCAGTGGCTAACATAAAGCTGATGTCAAAGTTTTTATTAAAACCCTCGACCTTGTGGCTCCGACTCAAAACGCTGCAGCCTCTGTTAGAGAAGAGTTTTGGTTTGTTTGGACAGAAAAACCATGATTTTATGCTGCAGCTCACTGATCTGTGATTGTCTCTTGTCTAAACAAACAACTATCTGGCAGCACATGCTTCAGCTGTAATTGAATAATGGAGGACATGCGTGCCTCAGCTGCTCATTAATTTTTATTTGTTGGGCTGATTGTGTAGTCGCAGTAAAACAAGCTGGGAGTATTTCTGTTTTTGCAGCTGAGTGATAATTGATCTGTCAGCGAGCGTGGCTCCATTTTTGGTCCTGTATGTGTAGGTTTTAGCTTTTTATTCGAGTCCATCTGGACTTGATGAGTCACATCCTTCCTWTTCAGGGATTTGATCCTGCTGGAGAATGAAGAGTGAATAACAGGCTTACATGTCAAACATATGTTTCTTTTATGACAGTTACATACAGGATAATCTCTGATGTGCTTTAAATGCAAAAACAAATCATCTTTTATATTATCCGTTTATCACACTCCTACCAAATGAATGCTTTTTTTGTCACAATGGATCTCAACAAACATGACTATACTCACTCTACAGGCAAAAATGACCCAAATTGATTAAAATACACATATATGACTATCATGAAATGATTTTACTGTTAACCATTTTATTGTGAATGTACCAGGGAATGCTGTATAAAAATAAGCCTTGTTGTTGGATCATATTTTTAGTTGTAATCCAGCAGCAGMCTGGTGTCTCAGCAGGACAGGATGTAGACTTTAGCTGTTCCTCTTGTTGTACGAGAGGCTCTGAGGCTGAAAATGTGCCGTCATGCAGGAAACCGTTTCTGCAGGATGCACATGTCTACGATCTGGATGCTGGATTGGTCAGTCTGAGCGGTTCAGGTTCCGACTGACGCAGGTTTCAAATCCCCGTTGGTGCTGAAAACTGAGGGCAGTTTCCTGAAAATCTGAAATATTTCCGATTATTTCCTGACAAAGTATATTAGTTTTACACTGAAAAGCTCCAAGGGTTTTGTATTTGAAGCATTTTTCACCCTTTAGTTATTTTTTGGCTGCGAGGTGGAGAAGATGGAGGCAGTTAGAAGTTATTGCTCCAGGTTTTAAGTGACGCTTTTTTAAAACCAAAAACATCAAAGAAAGATTAGGATCCATCAAATAAAGAATTATTTTGACCTCCTAAATTCTTATCGTGTTCAAGGTTTGTATTGAAAAAAAAAGTGAACCAAAAGTCCCAATGAGAACAGAGGTTTTTGTTCTGATACAAATTCTTCTTCAAACTATTTTTTTAATAAAAACAAAACAGCAACCAAAAATGTAAAGTTTTTGTTGATTATTTCTTACGTAACAACAGAACCAAGAGTTTTGTCTTCATGGGATCAACAGGAAAAGATTGAGTCTAAATGTTAAGGTTTGTTTTTATTTGCAACTTGAATTTTGGCCATTTTATTTAATTGTTTCTGGTCTTTTTTTGTCTGATAGCCTTTTATTGTGGTCGCTGGGCTGAATTTCATTTCTGACTTTGATTCATGATTTTGWACTAGAACTGGGCGATAATTCAGTAATGGTTTATATCGTGGTAGACATGTTCAGTATCAACAGAAAACACACTTGATATCATATCACTTCACTGGTTATAAAATAAGACCCTTTTAACTAAACACTGGGAAAGCTAAGATTCACCTTCAAAATAAAAGCTTCATGCTGTTAATAGACGACAAATGCCCGCTAACAAAATAATCACTTGCRTTTTATTTTGAAATATGTAAACCTGGTTTTCTTTTTCCCCTCTTGTCGGAACATTTGAGCGATAGAGCGATGGCTTTCTGGACTGGTCCACCATTGTAGAGTTAAATATGAAATTATTGATTCAAGATGCTGTTACACTGAAATGAGGCATCTAAAAACTGAAGGTGTCAATTAGACGCCCCAACAGCTAAAAGCTAGCAGCTAAACAAGATAAGCTGTGGKTCCACCGGGATTTCACTAAGGTCTATGATGTGGGGTCTCTGCAGGTGGTCAGGTCYAGGTTCAGCCCACAGAATGAGGTCAGCTGACCTGAATATACTGAATGAGCAGGTTATTCCRTCAATGRATTGTTTCTTCCCTGATGGTACAATATTCCTAGATGACAATGCCAGGATTAATTGGGCTCTTATTGTGAAAGAGTGGTTCAGGAAGCATGAGACGTCATTTTAACACATGGAYTGGCTCCACAGAGTCCACTGAGAGTCTGGGATGTGCTGGAGAAGGTCAGATTCTACCATCATCAATGCAARATSTTGGTGAAACTTTAATGCAACACTGGCTGAAATAAATCTGACATTGCAGAAACTTCACCAAACAACGCCACAGAGAATGTGTGCCATAATCAAACCTAAAGGTCTAACCAAATATTAGTGTGTAACCTTTTTTTGACCAGACAGTGTAGCAAAAAAAAACCTGTAGATTAACATGTTTCACCTCATAACTGATTAAAAATAAAGAACATTCAAAAAGGACTTGGATCTGTCGTGTGATCGCTGCGGACAATCTCCTGCACACATTCTGGTCCTGTCCAAAGCTACATGGATATTGGCAAGGCATCTTTGACACCTTGTCAGGACTATTTGGACGAACTGTTCATCCATCACCACTCATTTCTCTCTTTGGGGTGGCTCCAGCAGAAGCTTCCCTCAGTGAACATCAGAGGACGGTGTTAGCTTTCTGCTCTCTACTGGCTAGAAGACTTATTCTTCTTCGTTGGAAGGATCCACATCCTCCAGTATATGGTCATTGGTTAAGAGAAGTTGTCTTACATTCATTTAGAGAAGATTAGATATACTGTTAGGGGATCTGTAAACAAATTCTTTGATATCTGGCAGCCATTTATATCTTATGTAGAAAAAATTTCGGCAGATAATTTTRTGTAAAGGTCAAATATTGTTTCATTAAACACAAACCTGCTCATTGTATCATTTGATGAATACAAGATCGATTTTTGTTATTTCAGTGGATCCGGTATAGGAGGGGAGGGATGGGAGGGATTTTGGGTGTGTGTGTTTTGTTTTCTGTTTTTTTAAGTCTGTTCCTTTTTTGTGGTTTATAAAAAAAATTTAATAAAAAGACCTTGATCAAAAAAAAATATATAAAAAAAGAACGACGTTGAGTAAAAGATGATGTTTCAACAGCTAGACAGGAAAATGTGGATGAAGGTTTGACAAGAGTCTGACTGATTTAGTCTAAAACTAATCAATAATTATCAATATTAACTGAAAAATTTCAGCCGTATCTCTCTGCCCTATGTTATACTTTGCACCGTGTCTTCGCCCTGACGTGACCTTCTTACAGGGTCAGGATGCAGTTAATTCTCACCTCAGCATCATGATGCTGTCGCTGCAGGTCTCACACCTGTGTTGGGTTGTTTTGATGGTTCCAGAGCCACCTCGATGTGACCGAAACAATAAACCAACAACCTTGGTTCAGAATCATCTGTAACGAGGAGCCCACTGTCCTTGAAGACCAGGCTGATATTTTTTTTACCTGATCTCAAGACCCCATCAGGTTTTCTGGTTGTTTCACTTTTACCTGTTTTTAGAGCTGGAAGTCATCTGTTCTTCTCACCTTCTGTAAATTATTTCAGTTTCCTCTCCTATACAACACAGAAGGCATGATTTGAAAAGTTTGCAGTGTTTTTTTGTTTGTTTCCAACATTTGAAAAATAACGAGCGACTCTCCCATCCTAACAGTTTATCTTTATCAATATTTCATGTATTTGGAAACATCCACAGCCTGAAGGAGAAAGTAGAGACCAGCTTCCAGCCGCTCACGTCAGCTCCCCGTCCCTGTGGTAATAATCCAGACCTGCTGCATCCAGTCAGGGCTTCTCTGATATTACCAGGAGGAGGGATGGAGATTCTGGGTCAGAAGATGATGTTTGTTTTTGCTTTTTGCATTCAGACCCACAGGAACACTTCAGGGCTGCAGTGAATTTATGAAAACAGATCCATTTGTGGCATTGGAGGAGAAAAAAAAGTAAATCTTCATTTCAAACAAAAACAGATTAAAAAGTTTTAGTGAGTTTAGAGAATAGTTCAACATTCATGGGAATAAAATCACAGTAAATTTGTTTGTGTGCTGAGAGTTAGCAACGTTATACCCACACAATTCTGTCCCATATGCATATTTTTAATAATTATTTTTGTGGGAAATAAACCTAAAAGTTTGCCAAATCTSTCAATTTGTTTAGTTTGTTAGAGCTGAAAAAGAAAAGTCAAAGTTTTAATGAAGTCTGGAGAAGTTTGAGGAGGAAATTGTAGGTTTCTAAACCAAGGTTTGAGTTGCTTCTTAATGCTGTACTGAATTTTATCTTCCCATTTAAATTTATATAAAAACATTTTACATTTTGTCCTCGGATACCGACAGCTGCGCAGACAATCATTTTCATCACGTCTGAGAGCTTTGAGAGAGATTTGAGCAAAGCGATGAGAATGGATCCAAGGTTAAATAACTTAAAACATTTTTCACTTGTTTTGTTTCTCAATAAGTTAATTGTTTGAACAGATGTTTTCTGTTGAGRATTCCTCTCCATCAGTCTGCACCTTGTTTATGTGACTGATCAGTTGTTTCAGAACTTCAGCTGTTTTTACAACATTTACAGCTTTAAAGTGGTAAATTTAACCAGAGGCTCTCTAACCCTGAGTCTTTATTTCTTTATGAAATGATGATACCTCCAGTGAAACCTGTGAAAGTTTTCTTCACTTCTTCACTGACACAGTTGTCAGCTAGATCCTGTATTTCTCAGCCTCCATATATGACCCTTCTCTTTCTTTACACTACTCATCTGTTTATCATCAGTTTGAGCCGGTATCCTTTTCCTTTTTGAAGGAAACAGTTGGTCATATGAGGCCCTCTGGTTCCCCTTTAGAACCCATCCCACCTCACTTGTTTAAGGAGGTTCTTGCAACCATTGGACCAAGTGTACTACAGATTATCAATACTAGTCTTTCATCAGGGACAGTACTTGAAGTTTTTAAGCATACATTTGTACATCCTCTACTTAAAAAAACAGGTCTCAATCCATCYCTCTGCTCCAACTTTAGGCCTATCTCCAATCTTTCATTTATTTCTAAAATTTTGAGAATGTTGTCTATAACCAGTTGTTACCATTTTTAGGCAGCAATGGTATCACTGAGCCATTTCAGTCTGGGTTTAAAGCCCTCCACAGTAAAGAGAGTGCACTTTTAAGAGTCACAAATGACTTATTTTTGTCAACGGACTCTGGAAAGTTTGTTGTTTTAGTGCTTTTAGATTTGTCCAGTGCATTTGACACCGTTGACCACAGCATTTTAATCTCTCGTCTCGAGCACTGTGTGGGCATTAGGGGTGTCAAACCTCGATTGGTTTCGGTCCTACTTGTCTAATAGGAGTTTTTGTGTAAAGATTGACAACTCTATGTCCTCCACAGCTCCCCTTCCACATGGGGTGCCCCAGGGGTCAATCCTTGGCCCTCTTTTATTTGCCCTTTACATACTTCCACTTGGCTCTGTTTTAGGAAGCATGGTATTTCATTTCACTGTTATGCTGATGACTGCCAGATCTATTTTCCCTTTGCTCAAAACAACATAGTCCAACTCATACACTGCTGTACTGCTATAAAAGCATGGTTCTCTCTTAACTACCTTAGTCTGAATGAAAATAAGACCTAAGTTATGTTGTTTGGACCGAGTGGCTCCTCCTCCCCCAACGTAGATCTTGGCTCACTGTCACTCCATCTCGGGGATTGTCACCAATTTCGGAGTGAATTTTGAGTCTTATTTTAAAATTGAGAAACAGATCAGCAGAGTTGTTCAGAAGAGTTTTTATCAGCTATGTCAAATAGCAAAGGTGAAATCAATCTTGGCAAGATCTGACCTGGAAAAATTAATCCATGCTTTTATAACAGTTCATCTTGATTATTGTAACTCATTGTATGTAGGMATTAGTCAGACCTCTCTYGCCCGCCTGCAGCTTGTGCARAACTCTGCTGCTCACCTCTTAACTCGAGCGAGCATATCACTTCCATCATGGCGTCCCTTCACTGGCTCCCTGTTCACTACAGAATTCAGTTTAAGCTGCTGCTGATCATCCCTAAAACTAGGCGGAAACTTAGAGGCGACAGAGCATTTTCTGTTGACATAACTTATGACATAACTTATGTCTTACTGTACAGCACTTTRGTTGCCCTTGTGGTTTTTAAAATGTGCTCTATAAATAAAGTTGATTGATTTATTGTCCAGTTTTGATGAACTTGTGTGAATTAAAGATATTGAGTTGCTGCAATGTGATTGGTTGATTTCCTATTTGGGTTAACAAGCAATTAAACAGAGACTTATTGTCAGGTTCAAGTAAAGCTTTATTATCCCCAAGAGGCAATTTGCTGTGCAGACAGCAGTGGATAAAAAAGCCAACAAAAACCATCCATACAAAACAAATGGCCTTGTCAATGCCGGGTTTACATCGTAAGGATGAATATGACCTAATAGCAGTCTTACAGTATTCTGTGTCTCTGTCCTGATGGTAAAAGGAAGAATTCTGCCTTCAAAATGATCCTAGATGTCTTTATAGGCCTGGATTTATAGAGATAACTCAGGTTGTTACAAGACATTCCAGCAGTTAACCAACAAACCTTAACAATACTTTGCAACTGGTTCTTATTTTTGATAGGAAGTGACCCTTACAAACACATAAAAGCCAAAGTTAGAAGTGATTCACTTGAACCAGAAGAGCTCTTCTTTCACCGTGAATCCTGCTTCAGGTGAATTTTCCTGATGCTGAGAGAAGTTGTTAAAAAATTTGGACAGATTTGTTTTTTTTTTCTAAACACGTGGGTGTTTAAACAAACTGCAGTATTTTCTCCATCTGTAACTGATCCAGACTAAGACAAATAAAGTTTATTTTAGAAAGCAGCCATAATCTGTAATAAACTGCAATAATACTTTTTTGTGTGTGTYGGCGTGGGAGTTATGCTTCCATACCGGAAGATATTGCACAGCTGGTGGGCTGTAAAATGTCAGACATGTCCTCTGGCTTCTGTWAAAACACGGCAGCATTAAATCTCACAGACTGCGAGGGTTTAAACACRCAGAAGGCTTTTATTAGGGATGCAGGTGTCTCAGGTTTTACAGGTCTGGAGAGGAGCGCCCTGCTTAACTCCAGTTTGTTTTTGTTTCTGGATTAAAACAAGTGCAGCAAAGATTGTTTCGACATGTTGGCTCCACAAACTTGTTTTGTTTTTCTTTCTTTTCATGCATATCAGGTCGGTGCTGCTGACTGGGGACAAGCTGAAACATATTATAACCTCTATGAGGTTCTTTTCAAGGTTCATAAGGTGCGTAAARCAAAAGATGTGAGATGCAGTGTTTTTATTCTGATTCAGAAACTGGGTTTAACACATTTTGTTGTTCCAGCTCTGGATGGCAGAGGACTGCTGGCTCCAGGCGAGGCTCTACCTGGGCCTGGAGCATTCACCTGAGCAGCAGGACGGCGAGTCCCTTTGCTTCAGTATTTTGGTCGGCCACGGCCAGAGCCACACCTTCAGGGTAGAGCTGGCCTCTGAGCTGGCCGTCTGGGAGAAATCCTTCCAAAGAGCCGTGTTTCTGGAAGTGCAGCAAATACGAGTAAGTGTCGTGTCTCAGGTTGTATCTTCTGCTGTTTGGGSCTCAACAAGTTATTGATTTGATTTCTTGTTGCTTCACAGTCTCATAAAGTTGATGTTGTTGTGACATAAAACTGCATGAAACTCAAATCCACTGGAATGTGAAATGTGTTTAAAGCGTAACCCCGCCTYCAGACTAATTTAGAAAAATGCCAACAAAGTGGGCGGTGCCAAGGGACACTGAGGGGTAGGGCCAAGTGTGGGGATGRGCGAGGAGGTGTGGTCAGGTGTTCTGTCCCCGAACTCTATGGTGCCAAGGCTCACTGATGATAAACTGATGAGGTCAGTGAGAGACCACTCCACTTGCAGGATTAAAAATCAACAGATTTATCATCGAGGGAACATTGGTGATGATGTGGAACAGCAACTTTGAAGTTGGTAGTTTAAAMAGTGTTGAACCACACATTTCAGCCTGTAGTAAAGATGTTTTTATCATATTTATACAACAGTTAACTCTAGGTCAGCATTGTTTCTAAGAAAATTAAAATTTGTACCAATTTCTTGCTTCAGTGAAGAAACACTTCATATGTTGACACATAATCATAATTCTGCYGTTTTCAGTTTTCTAAGGATTTTAATTGCATCTAAAAGTGAAACGATACCCAAAGCTTAGTTTTTCACAAATGTTTTTGTTRCTTAAAATGCATTTAGCACCAAGAACCTAAAGAATTAGTCCTCACATCAATGAGCCATTAAATTGCTTCTTAAGCAGATATCTCAGAAATTTAAAGCTCTGATGGGTAAAAAAAAAAACTTGAGTGAGCGTTTCTTTGACGTCCATCACAAGGCTCGAATTTAAACAGTTTAACAAGTTAACACGAAAAGTCTGACTTTATTCTGCGTGAAACTTATTTAAAGCTGAAACATCAGGCTGATTCCTGAAAAATGTTAACAAAAGTAAAAAATTAATGTGAAATAATAAAGTCATCACAGAAAAGGATTAATCTATTGGATACATTTTATTTATATGTGTTGCTGTTTCACTTTGTGCCCAGCAGCATGAACGTAAGGATTAAAAATAATGACCTCAGATTAGTTAAAAATGAAATAAAAAAATATTTAAAAACGACAGCCTGCAGTAATAAACTCAAACTTCAAATTAATTTCCCCATTAAACCCAAATTAGATAACGACACAAAACCTCTTAAAAGTTTCTATAACAGTCAAAGGATGTGAAGCTCCCCAGTGAGAAGACTGAACTTTCATTGTGTGAAATATGTTAGAGTTGAGGTGAAGTGTGGGAGGAAGACGAGGGACACGATGAAGCAGCCTTGAGCTCAGAGCGTAGCTGAAGGGAAAAAACAAAAAGCAGCAGAGAGAAATAAAAACCTGGTTCAGGTGAAAATCTACATCTGCTCAAACTGATTCTGTACAAAATAACAGACTTTCAAAAAACTAAGAATCTGTGTGAAAATCTGAGGGCTGTTACAGGACGTTTATTCAGTTTTATTGCTTTTACATTTAAGATTYATAAAACATCTCTGTTCTTCTTACAGCTTATTATTTTAAAATATGAAACCTTTTGAATTTAAAGTAACTTTTTTTGTAAATTTCACAAAGCAAATTTGTGAGAAAATCCAAACGGTCCAATTTCTTTTCACTGTTTGATCCTTTCTTTCATTTCTTTTTCCATCTGAGAGACACTCTGAAACGGAGACCTGCTGTTTCTTTCTAGCAGAGTCTTCTGCGGCGCAGRAACGACTGAATTTAACTGACTTATTGTAACGAAGCTCACTCCCAGGCACACGGTGTCGGCTTTCTGCCTCGGAGCGCAGCTTTATGTATGTGCCGTATCACCGCTTCTTCACTGAGCTTTAAAAGGTCCCGCTCGGCCATGATCACACATTGTATTCAGGAATTAAGGCAGAATGCCACATGTCAGGTCAGACTCTTCATCAAATGGCCAGCGGTGCTTTTTGTAATCCTCTCCATTCTCAGCCTCTCACCCCTTCAACGCGGCCAGCCAAAAGAAAAAGAGTGAAAAWGCTGCGAAGCCCGCAGGCTGCCGAGCTCAGGACACTGAAATATGGACATTTATAAATATTACAAAGCAGAGATCCTGCCACAAGAAATTTGAATCACTGTTTCTTCCAGGTCAATACGGGAGCCTGAACTAATGAAACAACTGTTTCACCTGCAGAACAGAGTGCAGGTTTTAAGTTTCATACCAGCAAGCTGCATCTAAACATCTTTGCAAATGAAATCTTTAAAGCTCGAAGTCTTTGCGTTGACTCACAGTAAACACAAATAGAATAAGTTGATAATTTAGTTTGATTCCATCGTGTCATGACTGATTAAAATGTCTTGTTTTCATTACAGAAGTGAGGTTAGCTTATCTGACTCTTCTGTTGTGCAACTTGTCAAACTAGGATCATGTCCTGCAGGTCAGCTGATCGGCTGCAGGATATGTGCGTGCTTCAACCACAAAAGCTGATTGGCTCATGGGTTGAAATGTGCATGAATCATGGGGCTCAGAGCAAATATAAACTTCCTGTTTGTTATTCTCTGACACAACTAGACTCTTACTATCAAATCATTCCTTTTTTTAATAAATTACCAAAACCGTCGATGAATTCTATTATTGAGTCTCACAATTACTAACAGTAAAATATGTGGCGCCAAGTGCAAATGAAATTCCTTTGCATATTTTTCATTATTTAGCTCACTTTTTGAGTGTTAAAAAATTCCACTAACATTTTCTTGTTATTTAGCTCATTTTTAAGAAATTCTAAACTTAAATGTTAAATGTATTTAAATATGAAATCCTAAATCTAAATGTAAAAATTAAACCTTTAAATATTGAAGTTCACATTTAGGTATTTTGGAATGGAATGCAGCCTTTACTGTTGGTGCTCAGCTCACCCTATGATGTCATCATCCTGAGACAATAGCAACCGCTAGCTCCAACACAGCTAAAGCTTCTCTACAAGACATCAACTTTGCAGATACAGCTGGTGTCTGAGCTGCACTTCAAACTGCTGGACCACAGGGACCACCAATATTGTGTTTTTTAATGAACACAGCAGCGTTAGCTACGTTCGCAAAAGTTGGCGTCAGATAACGACATCATCATCCTGCGACAAACGTCAATTTCCACTGCTAGCCACCGCTAGCTGCTGCTAACAGTGTGACTTTCATATCCTTCAAATACAAAATGTTGTAGAAAACATCTTTATATCTAAGAAACGATATAATACACACAAATTACACATTTTGTCAAATGACTGGCAGATTTTCTTTTGAACTTGGCTCAAAGTGAAACAGGAAGTGACATCAAAGTGGAACTCTTTTTAAGAAAATGAACTCACTGGTTTTTGTTTATTAAAATATTGGTTGAATTCTGACTCGTCATCTTCTTGATTTAAAATAATCTAAAGAAACATCAGATTCTTCTCTGCAGTTATTCTAGCATCGCTCTGTTTTCATGCTCTGACATCACTTCCTGTTACTTCACATGTGAATATCTCAGCAACTGTTCATCTCAGCAGCTTGTATTTTTTTTGCAATATGTTTTCATTGTTCTCTTTCCAAAAACATATATATTTAATATAAAAACTTGATGTCACAGGCACTTTAAGATTAGAATAAATTCTGTTAGTGTTATAAAATATTAGATTTAAACCAGATAAACAGAGAATTTCAGAAGTTCTGAAGAATAATGGATAAACGTCAGAGTCAGATGTAGAAGTGGAAGTTGTGGTGACGAGTTTTTCCCTGTTTCCTTTCAGCTCAGGTTAGAAAATGTAAATCCAGGAGTAAAACTGTGAGCTGCTTCAGAGAGCTGATGAACCACCAGAACAAAGTTCTTTTGGGTTTTGCTCTGCGTGTGCTCTCCCTAACAGCCCACCGGCTCTAACATGTTTTGTCTTGCAGTGAATTTGCATCACTGTAACTTTAAATTAGAAAAGGCAAAATGTCCTGTCTTATAAACAAGAGTTGATGCTTTTTAAAAGGCGGTTTAGAAAATCTGCTGCRTTTCAGAAGGAAGTGTTGCACCAGCAGAGACATCAGGTCCAAACCGACACATTTTTAATGCGCAGTAGATATTAATAAAAATGCATGTTTTGGCCTCATGTCTTCAGTTTGCTCAAGCAGCAAATTAAACACACAGCTTGAACAGAATCTGTGATTTCTGCGGTTCAAATGTGCTGATTAGGCGGTTTGGAAACAGAGTTGTTTTAAAGCTTCTGTGACCTCTGATCTGATGTGCAAAATATGTGATTCTTGTTTGAGTTCACAGCTACAGGCAGGGAATCAAACTGAGCTCATGAAGGGTTCTGAGGGATCTGTGTTGTCTAAACGTGGCTGTTTTCTGGAAATGTGCTACATGGCAACAAAAAAAAAGGATCCTGAGATGGAGAGATCGGGTCGGATTTATAAAGCTTGCGTGCGCCACTTTTCACRYAYRGGTTCTGATTTATAAAAGCCAAACTGGGCGTGAAAATGTGCAGTCCTTTACGCCCACTCTGAGCCATGCGTACGTTTATTTTGGAGACGGGAAGCTGGTGACAGAAGGTGAAGTGAGGAATTATAGYGACACTGCATCATGATCACTCTCATATTTAATTTGACTTCATAATCAAACTTGGATTTTAGATCAACAGTATTATTTATGCCTCTGCTATTGAGCCATGAGGACCTTCCAAATAAGAAAGACCTTCTAAACCAATCCATCCATCCATCCATCCATCCATCCATCCATCCATCCATCCATCCATTTTCTTCCGCCTATCTGGGGTCGGGTCGAGGGGGCAGCAGCTTCAGAAGGGAGGCCCAGACCTCCCTCTCCCCAGCCACTTCTTCCAGCTCCTCCGGGGGAACTCCAAAGCGTTCCCAGGCCAGCCGAGAGACATAGTCCCTCCAGCGTGTCCTGGGTCTTCCTCGGGGCCTCCTTCCGGTGGGACGTGCCTGGAACACCTCGCCAGGGAGGCGTCCAGGAGGCATCCTTACCAGATGCCCGAGCCACCTCAACTGGCTCCTCTCGACGTGGAGGAGCAGCGGCTCT
>NW_013952507.1:623833-627343 GCF_001266775.1 Austrofundulus limnaeus | reverse complement strand
GGACCACATCATCCGCAAAAAGCAGAGATGCGATCCTAAGGCCACCAAAACGGATCCCCTCAACACCTCGGCTGCGCCTAGAAATTCTGTCCATGAAACTTCTAAACCAACTTAAATCTTAAAAGTTCACAAATCTCCATCCCTCTCCTGGCCTCCCTCCTCCTCAGACGACCCCCACAGACCCAACAAGAGAAATGCTTCAGATAACAGCAGGATAATGGCTGGGTTATTTAATTTTATTTATTGTTTTGTAGCGTTCTAGGCTCTGAGGAAAAAGTAAATTTGAAGTTGAGTTTTTGAAAAGATACATGAGATTACTCTGTAAGTTACAATCTGTTGATGTGAGCAGTCATCAGCTGCTGTCCTCCACGTGCCTGAGCCGACCAAACACTTTTGTTGACATTGATCAGCTGACTGATTTAAACACACCTGAGCATTCATGAGGAACTGTGCATTGAGTGTTTATGGTTGAGTGTGGGCGTTTAGAGGGCAGAACCTGAGGCGGGACCTTGTGCTCAAACTCAGCTGTGATCTACGAAGGCAAATTGCTTGAAGGTGTGCGCACGGTTTTATAAATCTGATTTTTTTTCTTTTGCGTACAACATTTTCACCTTTTGGCCATACATTTACTTGTAGTAGGAATTCTACATAATCCTTTATAAATGAGGCCCCCCAAGGTGCTGCTGTGGAAGTTTTGAAGACATTAGTTTTGTTTTTCCTCAGTCAGTAGAACGATGACATTTTAGGATATTTTCAGATTATTAAAACACAAAGAAGAAACGTGACCACTCGTTATGAAGCAGTGAAGCAGACGCTGCACTCCGTGTTTCGATGAGTGTTGAACAAACTGCGTGAAAGAAGTAAAACTGTTTGTTGTAGAAAAAGTCTGGAGTTTTTGGGAGCAAGAAGATTTTGTTTGTCAAAGTTTTGATCCAATCTGTGATGGTGTTTGTGAAGGTTTTAGCTTTGGCTCGAAGATTAAATTGCTCACTTGGCTGTAAATCCATAGAAAGCTGCAGACGAATCCCCTTTGTCAGGATTTCGTCTGTTTGCAACATGATTTTTTCCAGCAGAGCTCGAAAATGACGGCTCACTGAGGCGAATGTGTCATCCCTCAACCAGACATTTACCCTGCATGTATCAGGTAAAAAAAAAAAAAACATTGATGAAATTTAAAGTAACCTGGATTTATTAATGTGTTATGGGTTTAGGGTTTTAATGGCTTACAGTCAACAGAAGAGCTGTGATGGGTTGAAGCAGAAACGTCTGATTTTATTCTGTTGAAACTGAAACTTTTAACAAAATGCATGTTTTTGCATCTCTCCTGTTTCTTTCCATTCTTCTTCCAAAAGCTTTTATTACTCCTTATTTAAATTTGTTAGAGAAAACTTCCWTTAATTAGTACAAAAACAATGTAAAATGACTCAAATTGGTCCAAAAACTGTTTTTATCTGAAGTCATTTTGTTCCAAATATAACAATTAAAATAAACACAATCTTAAATTTGTCACGAAATTATACAATTAGCAGGTCTATTAAATAAGTAATTGGACAAAGATATATTTTTAATTAGTTTTTTTTTTGTTTTAAGTGCTGGTTTTCAAAAGTAACATTTTCTTTTGTTTAAAATCCTTTTAAAATCATGAGTTTTAAATGAGTTTAAAACAGAATCAGCCTGAGCTGCAGGTTTCTTTCCAGGTTTGATTAAAACTCAGTTTAAATAAGTTTTTTATACAAAATTCAACCAATATGCAGAATTATATTTGAAGTAGGGTTGGGCATAATTGTACCGTGTGCAATTAATCATCAGAAAAACATTAGRTTAYTTTTTGGCACTTGACAATTAATACGATTAWTGCCACTAGGCAGGTTGAGTGGATATTTCCCCGGTCAGTCTGCTCGGTGCTCCTCTCCACTTCAAATGTGTATTAATTTATTTATCTATCAACACAATGTAACATTTAATGTATATCCTGAAGTCTGTGAAAATCTGTTCCAAAYTGTGTTAAAATTACAAAGAGCAAATCTTTCCCACTAAATTGGTCATGTGACGAGGACATAAAGGTGTCCAGGGACTCCAGGGGATTAATCGTCAAATTAATCTGTTAATCGTGATTAAATTTTTTGCCAGTATTGCTCAGCCCTAATTTGAAGGARACTAAAATTCAGATTTTCATTCTTGATGAAGCTGAATAAAAAGCTTTGGTTTTTGACTTCCTGAGCGTCTCTTGCCCTCCAGTCTCCCTGGAGTGAAAGCAAAAAGTGTAAAATATGATAATGCAGCAGGTTTTTTAAAAATTTTATAAGTCTTTAAGGATGCAAATGTGGAACGCTGTCCTTTTGGGATGCTTATGAAACTGATGAAGTGTTTCAATTTGCTTTTAAATCCTCTTTTTCTCCAGCCAATTAGGCAGGCCCCCTGTGGTTTGAGTCTGAGTCCAGCATCCTGTAACCTTCACAGCGACTCCATCAGGCCGTTACATAAACGCTGCTAAAGGAGAGAAGAGAGGGATGTGACTCCTAAAACTGCCCAGTCTGCATTTTCCCTCATTTTCTTTTATCTTTTGGTTGTTTGGAGGAGAAACTGAGGAGAACTCCATTACGAGACACTGATAGGCTCTTTTAGCTCCCAGCAAGCAGCAACAATTTGTGCAATTTTGTAATCTTCATTTCTTCATTTTTTTTCAAGAGCTCTTGTTGAGGCGAGGAGAAAGTAACTGGAAGTGGCAAATGTCCAAGAAATAAAGCTTTATCACTGACTTGTTTTCTTTAGGCAATGAAAAGTCAGTTTGCAAGTTTTCTTGTTTTCACCAGACTATATCAGCAAAAGTTGTCAGTTTTTGTTGAAGTATGAAAATAATTWAAAAAATTATTTTTGTCAAACTGTTAGTGTCTAATAGGAGTGCAGTGGAATGTCCTTTTGGTGTTAGAGTCATGGTTTAATACAGCAGGAAAAAGAAACAAATGCTTCTTTAACCAACAAGAATTCTGAGTTGTGAAATAAAAGCAGGTCATGAACAGTTTGAAATGTTTTATAATCATATMATGATTATAAAACAAACTCTTACAGGCCATGTGTCAAAGTTTCATAAACTTCAGAAAGATGTCTCTTGATGTAAAAAGTATAAAAATCTAAATCAAACAAAACATTTTCAGTTATTTAACCTTGATGTAAAAGAAAAAAGCAGCTGAATACCAGCTCCAAATGTGAAAACTCAAAATGTTGGACTTTTAACATCTCAACTAAGTACCAACGGCCTTCCCCAATACGTTTTAAATTTATGACATAATTCTTACCATATGCACCTCTTGTTTGATATCTCTGTAGCTGAGGATCAAAACTTTAGGTTTTGTTCCGTGCAAAATTAAGGAGATCTTTATTAGATAATTTCTTTGTAACAATGCTTCTTGGTAATATTTTTTTCAAACTTTATTCATTTCTTTAAAAATAACTAAATGAATTTATATACAATAAAAATACAAATCACAAATAAAATGAAAGGCACCAGAA
>NW_013952507.1:618484-622687 GCF_001266775.1 Austrofundulus limnaeus | reverse complement strand
CCTAATAAAGTGGCCGGTGAGTGTATAAAGTTATTAGTGAAGAAAACCCGTCTGGATAACAGCAGACTGACTGCTGGTAAAATATACGACAGGTCTGGACCACTCGTGAATTTTGTTCGTATCTGAAAAAAATCTTAGAATACGAAAACATTGGTGAATGTCACAAATTCTCCTAAATCACTCGTACGCACAAYTTAAGAACAAATCTGTGCGTACGAAAGGTTTTTGCATGAGGCCCATTGTTACCACAAGGAAAAATTCTACCACTTTCCTGACTTTTTGTGCTAAGTATAGTTTTTGTTATAAGTATAGTTTCTGTTTTGAAGTGATGTAGAGAAATAAATGAGCTTGTGATTAAAGTTTTATTTGATGTTGCAGTAAAATCATTTTATATTTCATATTCTCTGATGGAAGTAGTTCTGAAACAAATGTTCATGTAATTATTATAATTAGCAATGTTTTATTTGGTAACTAAGTGTAACACCTTTTCTCTTAGCAGTTTTCTAACACACATGTGCTTCTGTTAGATTTTATTGATGAAATAAAATCCATGCTGCTCATAGCTGCAGAAAAATACTTTCCAATTAGTGCAGCGTTGATGCTGCTCACCATGACGAAGCAGTTTCAGGTTTGATGACGAGCAGGCTTGCTGCTTCTTAAATGTGATGTTTCTGTTCGTTACAGATGAATTCAAAGTGCTAAAGATGTGTTTTGGATTGGGGGGTGGGGGAGGGGTGTCTGTGAGCAGAAACACTTTCAGTTACAGGGCTGTACATTGAATGCCCACTGCAGTCTATAATTAAAATCACTGTGCCCCCGCGGTGTGTGTGTGTGTGTGTGTGTGTGTGTGTGAGTGTGTGAGGGGAAATAAATTAAAAATGGAACACAACCAGAAAAATCAGAATATGCTTCTTGGTATTCCAGCACAGTGGATGACACACAACCACAAAATGAAGTCATGAAGCAAGAAAAACCTTCAGAGACACAAAGATGGAGAAATCCACACATCAGAGCTTTGAAAAGAAAAGAAATGTCTGTTTGTGTGGCAGCAGGAAAAGTTGTGTTCTCCTGTGTGTTAGATGTATTCAGACAGCCTCTGTGTGTGTGTACTTGTTTCTACTACAGAGTGAGGATCATTTGCACCATAGTTACTGTCAAAGTGAGGTCTATGATGTAAAGTGAGGACCTCTTCAATGTCCTCACTTTGTTTGCAGCTCTGCTGGGCTTTACTAGTTAGGTTTAGAGGTTTGGTGTGAATTAAGTTCWGGTTCAGGTTAGGGTTAACTACAGACCAGTAATGGTTAATTTTAGGGAAAATGTCTGGCTTAGGCATAAATACAGTTAGAAAAAATGAATGGGAGTCAATACAATGTCCTCAGTTTGATGCAAATACAAGGATGTGTGTACATACTTGTGTCTTGATTCCATATTTTTCCCCTGTCCTTGGTCAATAAAAGTAACGTTCACTGACTTCCACAATGTTTTCTCTTCATTTCTTTGAGTTCCTGAAARCCAACAAGTTGCACTTTGGAATGACCTTATTATTGTATCATGTTTTTGATCTGAGTTTGTTTTACAGAATGAAATGTCTGARTGAGTGCTCATCCAAGACTGGTGATCCCATACTTTTTTGCCAGGGGTTGTAGAATCACATCACTCTATAACTCCACCTTGGCCACTTTATCACTGGTGTTTAAATTGCACAACTCCAACTATATTGCCTTCTCTGATGACTGTATTGAACTGGTGTACATGTTTTATATATTCTATTATATATGTTCCTTTTTCCATTGTATTTTCTTTGTTATATTTTATACATATTGCACCTTTACACCAAAGCAAATTCCTGGTCTGTGAATCCTGGTCCTTGACGATGGCAATAAAACTGATTCTGATTCTCATTCTGATAAAATTACCAAGAAATGAATGGAAGTCAATCTACGGTCCCCACAGAGATATAAAAACAAACCTGTGTGTGTGTGCTATCAGATGAATGTGTGTTCAGGCTAATGATGCACATCTAAGCAAAAAAAAAACTGAGCAGAAAACATTTGGGCCATTCTGACTGAAGATTTATGACCCATTCATGTTAAAAATGTACTACTTTCATTTCTCAGAGCTGAAGAAAACTCTGACCAAAACTTTGAGTAAAAATTGGTTTATTTTTATTTTTAAAAAATAACTCATTGTTTTTGCTGTTTTTAATGGTTTCAACAAATCAGAAAACTTTGTTTGTTTTCTGTCTGCTCTGTGAGGACAGTGTGTGTTTGACCCAAACCAAATCCAGGTTTGTCTTTAATCCCTAACCAAGAGTTCTTTAGATTTTCTCTTCACTGCAAACATGTGGACCAACAAACACTATGAAAATCTGTCAGAACTTCCCAACACTTCTTTCCTTTCTTTGCTGCTCGCGCTTGTTATCGTCTGGAGAAAAACAAACTCTTTTTTTTGTAAAAATGAAATAAAAATTGAAGTCTAGGGGGAAACTCATTATCTCAGCTGGCTGCTGTCGGCGTCGTGGCTCGTTAGGTTGTTTCAGGTAAATTTTGGACATTTTAATTGACAGTTGTTCCATTTAATTAGTTTTGTTTGGATGAGAACATTTACACTGATGTGTGTACTTTTGTGCTTCATCTCAGATATATCTGACATGTTTGCATGACATAACTGACATTTTTAGGGGACTTTCTCTAATTTCAGAAATGCTTTTTTATAGAAGGTAAAACTGGTTTTGGGTTGTTTTAACAGTTTGGATTTGGTGACACTAATAAATCAAAGTTTCTGAATCAAGACCTTCAGATGACTTCAAGTCAGTTTGTTAGGAGCCTCTTAATACTTATTCATTAAATGTTTGTTGCAACATTTTTATTTCCCAGTAGGAATATTATTTCAATCTGTTAAATGCAGTCGTTGACTTTGGTCCAAGGATGGACAGCTTGGTGTCGGACCTCACATGGGTCACTGCTGCTCGGTCGGCCTCCCTCCTGTTTAAGTTGTGCCAGTTGGTAAAAGTTCAGCTTCGTAATTCTACAAACTGGTTTAAAAAGCAAAGGATTGTCATTTTGTTTAACTTTCGTCCAACTTGTAATGTAAAAATCTGCAGTGGTAATAGTTCCATCTGTGTGCTTCTAAATGCACCACAGAGTTTTTTCTTCTGTTGTGTGCTTTTACAGAAACCTGCCAGACAAAATGTTAATACTTTTTTTTTTTTTATCTCTTATCAGTCCAAAAGCTACATGTGCAGCAGCCAGGGGAGCATACTGTGCTTCATCATAGATTTCACTTCAGGCTTCACCTGCTCTGAAAACTCCTCAAAGGTAATGAAGTTCACCATTCTTGCTCATTTCTTGACGTTTGTTGCAGTAATGGCTGCGGACGGTTTTCTCTCCTGAATTGATGCACTTTTCGTCTGTTTGCTTTGTGTTGTTGCTGCTTTATTTTCAACCCCTCTCTCTGCTTTGATCCCAAAAAAATATTTGTTTTAAAACCAATTTGAAAATAAAACACTTTAAATAATTCATGTCTGTAACGGTTAATGTAGTATTTAAATGTGCTCATTMTAAAAAGCCCTGAGCTGTTAAATAATCAGTGTTTTTTTTCCTCATAGACGGTTCTGTGGCGGTATAAGTTCTCTCAGCTTAAAGGCTCCTCCGATGATGGGAAAACCAGGGTAAAACTGCTGTTCAAGAATGCAGAAAACAACCAAATAGAAATGAAGGTAACATATTTTTCTTAAACATTTGATTGCATGCAGAGGATGCTGTTTATACAGCAGGTAAAATAAGTATTGAACACGTCACCATTTTTCTCAGTAAATATATTACTAGAGGTGCTAATGACATGAAATTTTCACCAGATGTCTTAAGAAATGTAATTACTGATAGATTAGTACTGATATTAGAAAACTACACCAGAGTATAGAGTTTCATTACTTTATAATACTTGTATAATATTTGATCTATTATGTGTTAGCTGAAATAGAGTAGATACGTGTCCGAATTATAAACAACACATACAGTAAGTGAACCGTTTTAAAACATTAGGGTGAGGTCTTTGTCTGAATGCCTGTGATTCAGCTGTAGGCCAGCAGAGGGCGAACTCAGGCATTGAAGAATGTGTACGGTATAAACGGGGACTTCCTGTTTTTCATTCAGTGTGGTTTTGACTTGTCAGCCGGTGGCAAATATAAACCTCACTCGCTCC
>NW_013952507.1:578488-617819 GCF_001266775.1 Austrofundulus limnaeus | reverse complement strand
GGAGCGAGTGAGGTTTATATTTGCCACCGGCTGACAAGTCAAAACCACACTGAATGAAAAACAGGAAGTCCCCGTTTATACCGTACACATTCTTCAATGCCTGAGTTCGCCCTCTGCTGGCCTACAGCTGAATCACAGGCATTCAGACAAAGACCTCACCCTAATGTTTTAAAACGGTTCACTTACTGTATGTGTTGTTTATAATTCGGACACGTATCTACTCTATTTCAGCTAACACATAATAGATCAAATATTATACAAGTATTATAAAGTAATGAAACTCTATACTCTGGTGTAGTTTTCTAATATCAGTACTAATCTATCAGTAATTACATTTCTTAAGACATCTGGTGAAAATTTCATGTCATTAGCACCTCTAGTAATATATTTACTGAGAAAAATGTTGATGTATTCAATACTTATTTTACCTGCTGTATTTAAAGTGCTGAACTGACAAACCCAAAGTTACTGATTCAACATGATTAAATCAGTGCTGCTTGTACCTAAAGTGTCCAAAACAAAATGTTTTATTTCAATTTATAGAGTTTAAATCTAGAACCAGATGTTTTTATGTCAATGGAAAAGTTGGATCTGACCCCATTCTGGTGTTAAAACTGATTTAAACTTTAATTTAAAACTCCGGCAGATTTAGGTTTTCAAATTTAAAATTAAATTCATACAACTATAGCCGTGTTTCCATCCAATTTAATGTGCATTTTGGGCAAATTTTTAAAATGTTGCAAAAAAAAAAAAGAAATGGGAATCAAAGGTGTTTCCATCAGCTGGCTTGGAGTGAATCAACCAGGCGATTACATCAGATGTTGACATTAGGCATGGCTGTAAACAGGAAGTAAAGTCACAAACTCACAGAGACACRTCTCAGGACAATGGAGAGAAGTTATCAGGAATGTGTTGCTACTATCAGGAAAGTCGTACTTATTCTGTCATATCAGCTAGTGTTGGTGATGTTACTGCTGTCTGGAGACGTAGAGAAAGAAATGTAATTTTCTTCACGTTACGGGAAGATCTGGGAAGATGCTGAGAGCGGGAGGAGGTCCAGCTGCAGCCGCWACAATTATTTATTGGACAGCAGGAACAGCTGATCAATCATGTGAGGTACATGTTTGTTACGTCAGAACTTATTCTTAAATATTTCCATCTCCCCTTTTGCACATTATCTCTYTTTTTWAATCTAAAACCCACCTCAAGTGAGCGTAAAGTGTTTTTTTTTTTTKKYTTTWWTTTTTKSMAAMYKRARKTTTTKSMAAWKKTKSCMWTTYCMWYCMMCYTTTYYWAWKKKRWKSYTYMAAWTKSCYWAAAAATTGTTGATGGAAACATGGCTGAAAAGAGGAGCAGGTATGTACTGAAACAACAGCATGTGTTGTTGTTTGACATTCTGGTGGCAGTTCTGTACTTGTATCGTTGAATTACTTCATGTCGTTGAAGTTAGCAGAAGTTTGTTGAYGATTCAATAATTTAAATCAGGTGTGCTGAAACAAGGAAACGGGTCCGAGGAGCCCTGAAACAAAGCTCTGCAAACAAGCAGAATTAATGAGAAAATTACACTTGAAGTAACCAAAATCAATCTTTATTTTTTTTAAAATGACAACTAATCCATGAATATTTTCTCTTTGACTTTCAGGAACTTGAGTTTGCTAACCTAACAGCAGTCCTCCACTGTATACACTCTTTTATTGCTGCCAAAGTGGCCTCCATGGACCCTCTGTTTATGTGCAGTCACAGCTTCCCTGGAAGCTACATGAACAGTTAAAGACTCGTCCTCAACGTGGCGATGAAATGATCTTCTGTATTTTACACACAGATGTTTGTGTCGCTCATAATATTTTTCTACAAACTGCTGAAAGTCTTTGTAACGGACTGTGGAGGGAGCTCGTGTGCGAACCAGACAGGATTTWTTTTTATTTTGAGACGGCAGCTAGAAACGAAGGTTCTTCCATTTCTTTAAGTTTATTATTTTTTAGTTTTCTCATAAAAAAGTAGCATTAATGAAACCAAATGGTGTGAAGCTGCTCTTCATTTTGATAAAACAGAAAAAAAACAGTTTCAGATTCATATTTAACTTCTGTTACAGCTTTGTTTTCCAGCTCTGTTTTTAGTCTGAGGACTTTGTGTTCCTGGTGAACTGAGTCACCATGGATCTGATTTGAGAAGCATCAACCTTTTTCTTTAAAAAACACRTTTGTGCCAACATGTTTGTCTTAATCTTCTGTATGTGAGAAATGAAGAAATGTATCAGAGGCTGTAACTGTTGTCAACTAGTTTTCAAATTAAGGTTCAGGAGTCTCCAAAATATCTCAGATCTTTATGGCGATTCTCAGTTTTCTTGAGTCACACAGGCAGCCGGTCAACATGCTGCCGACATTTCACACACATTGAATTGTTTTCTGTAAAATTTACAGCACTTCAGCTGTATTTGGATATTGGTGTCGACAGAAAACCTTCAAAACGTCCAGGTCCAGGCAGCTCCGTCGCTCCTACAGCCTGTCTTTTGCACACAAAAACAAACCTTGATTTTCCAAATCTCACTGCTCGAGCTGTGGCCTCACAACTCACATGTTCCCACTCAGAATTCAGAGACTGCAACTGAAAATGTACTCTTGTAATATTGAACAGACAGCTGGTCTCAARTAGTTGCAGCCTCAAAATGTTTTTAAAATCTCATCCTAACAGATGTTTGGCATTTGTTGTTTTTAATATATTTCAAATCTCACTCGTCTTTTATATAAAAAAAAGAAATGTATCCTGACTGCTTGTAGTTTATCTGCTGTTTCCTGTAAAGTTTTTTTAATTTCCCTCTGAAGCCATTATTTACTTTTGCCCCGCTCCAGGAAATTCACTTTCATTCTGTTAAATGTTCCTTAACCTGTACACGTTTCACGCCTCGCGATCCACTTTTCTTTCTTTTAGCTCACAAACTGTCTGACCTTTTTATTTTTTAGAAGTTGCTGGTTTTTACTCATAATATATTTGGTGAAAGAAGGAACGTCTCGGACTGAGAGGAGCTGCTCCAAAAATGTTCTAATATTGCCATGTTTCTAAAAATAAAACTTTTATTGAAACCAAAATCTTTTGTATTTGTCTTCCCTCATGAAATCTCAGGCCAAAAGCTTTTCATAAGATCTTGTTTTAGACTAAATAAAGTTTGGGTATCTTTGACATGTTCCTTTTTTAAAAACCTTTTTTGACTTTTTGAAATGAAGTTCTAGTTTTTCAGAGAGACATAAAATACAAGAGAGAAGACWGGAGGTGAGAGTCTAATGAGTTTCTCATTCCTTGTCCAATTATTTTACATTTTGAATACAAAATACAGAAAAGTGCTGTCTTTTTCCTGGCAGCAAGGTCTTTTAATCATGTTCCACCAGGAGAAGACCTCAGGGCAGGTCCAGGACTCAGAGACCTGTTTAGGAGCCTCCCAGTGCTCCCTGAGTGGGGACCAGGTCTGGGGATCCCCCTRAGCCAGCTTCATGTGAGTGGCAGAACATTACTGTGTGGAAAGTTAGAGAAACGGTTACTTCAAGTTGTATTCAAATGAAAGAACTTGAAAATAAAAAGCTTTTTTGTTGTTTTTTGAAGGAAYTCATATCACTCACTTTTTGTGTGTCTGATCATTTCATGCTGAGAAAAAGAGCTGTTTTGTGCCTCTCATCCAACACCAAATCTAAATTTAAGCTCAAAATCTTTACACCGAGTTAAATAAAGCTCTTTGTTAGCTTTGCTTTCTGCAGGTTTCACAAAAATCTGACCACTGGTTGTTGTGACTTGATTTAAATGTTASACATTGCTGTTTTACTGGATTAGACATTGCCTATTAGCTGCTATAGTGACGCGCCTTCATAGGTGCCATTACTATACACTGAGTCATGTCAACCAAACGTTTGTTCCAATGAGGGATCTGCATCTGTCGTCACAAAAAYATTCATAGTGCCCAGATTTCTTATCTGATTTCTTTACAATATGACTTGTGACTGAACACAAATTCTTACAGCTGATCATAAAATAAATGCAGTTGACCCCTCTGCCACTTAGGAAGCTTACAAAATGTACAGTGGGTAGTTTTTTTTACTCTATGATTATATATGTGTAATATATATATAGATAGATAGAAAGAAAGATGTAAAGAAAGTAAACTACGGACATAATACATGCTGACTGGACAAAAACACTGGTACCAACAGTTCAGCCTAGTAGTAGTAAAGGTAATTTTACTTTTGTACATATTTACAACCTCCCACACCATTATCCTATCATGACAATATTGATAAAAAATTAAAATTTGTTGGAATCGTAAATTTGTCTTTGAGTGGGTTTACCTGGMATAACCAAGCTAGCATAACTGACCTACTTCCTGCATCTTTGCTTTTTTTATACATTTTTTAAAAACCTGTGAAATGTGATACCTTTTGATCCTGTGATCTTGTCATAGTGTTGACAATTTAAGGCAAAATATTGCGTCCTTTTTGATATTCCTTGCATGACTAAATCACGTGATCCAATAATAGATCAATGGTGCCACACACTCAAACTTATTTTCTTTTATATTTGCAAAACATTAATAAAGTTTAAAATAAAAAAAAAACCACATGGAGCATAAAAGTGCCAGACTTTGTAGTTTTTCTTCCCCACAGATCAGCTTTATTACAATATTTAAAGAAGTCAGCAGACTGCAGAGGCAGGAGTTCCAACATTTACTCRGCGTCCGCTGAGCGTTAAAGGCTGTTGAACCTCTCGGTGACAGAGCTGCTGCTGGATTTCCTTCATCTTCCCAGTGGCAGGGTTTTTCCTTGCGAGGCGTTCTGCGCTCCTGGMTGAGGCAGCCGCCGTGACGAGAGGATCCTCGGCTCGCTGCTGGAGCCACGCAGCATCATCAGGTTGCATCAGCACCATGTGAAGCGTGAATCTCAAGCACTCTGCTCGACTCTCAGCGGGCCGTGACTCTCGCAGTTGGAGACTCSAACTGGAGTGTCTGTGATGTTTCCACAGTAACCGCTGCACTCCTACAAAACCGTGAACCCATTAAAAGTGTCCTGACACTTCTGCTGACAAAGATTATTTTTTCATGTCCTCGATTTTCTCCAAGTAAATGCAAAAGAACAAGTACTTCTTCAGTAATATGAGGTACTTAATGTGTTTTCAGAATAAAGATTCTGTTTCAGCTCAATGATCTGTCTGTAATAATTTTATTTACTCAAATATTTGGTAACAGGAGTGCATTTTATACATTTATTCTGTCTTTGCCTCAAAAAACATTGGTACTGCTTTGAGATGGGTCTGTTAAAGGTTTCTATTAGGGTTTTGTAAATTAAATTAAACATTAATTGGAAAAAAGAAGCAWATTCTCCAAACTGGTCATAAGGTTTTGAAAATATCTAACTGTAAAGTAGAAGCATGAAATGACACCATTCTCTTCAAAAAAAATTAAAAAAAAATCTCTCCTTAAACAAAAGCTCAGTTAATCCAGTAAAACTTGTCCCCTTTAAAGAAAACCCCACAGCAGCTCCTGTTTGTTGAGAAACATTGTGAATAAACCAAACTGATGGTGAGAGTCACAAATCTTCAATTCTTMCTGAATGCTTATGTTAAAACAGAAAACAGTCAAATCAGTCACCTGAGACGAAAAGAAACTTCAAGTATGTGAGTTAATCTGCTGTAACACACCTCTGCTCTCAAGAGTCTCTCTTTACGTCGTCGTATAAAGATCGTTTCCTTGGTGAACCGCAGAACTTTCCTGCGGTCGTATGTGAAGAAAGCCGATAAAAATGACAATTATCTGTTTGCTTTTCTTTGTAACGTCGGTCTGCGTCGTTCAATCGAGGCTTTCTTCTGATGAAGTCACTGCTTTTAACTGTGAGTATGTATTTGTGCTGTAAAATGCCGCAAAATGTCTAAAACCTAAATCACAGCAAGGGAAAAGAACTGACCGCCGAAAACAACTCTTTAAACTTGTTTGATTAAAAACATGAATGTTAACATTGAATTAGTCATTTTAACTCATTTAATGACTTTTATCTCCCAGCTTCCACCATCAGAGAGCTGCTGATCTTATCTCATGAAGAAAGCCTTCAGATTGTGGAGGACACCTCCCATCAGGACAGACGAAGGTGGYTCACTCTCAGACCGGCTGGAGGGAAAGTTTGCAGCCGGTCCAATAAAGGACAAAAGGAATCAAAATATCTTTTTATATAAATGTGTTTCTGTTCACAGACGGAGCACGACTCACGCTGAGCCTGACACTCTGGGGGTTTCCAGAGCAGGAGAGCTGTTTCACACGGCCCTGCAGCTTCTGAAGGACAGGGCGAAACAGAAATATAAAAGGACTTTCACTGCTTCAGGTTAGTTTTTTTAGTCTTAAAGTTAAACAACTTTCAAAAAGTACTGGCAAAAAAAAAAAGATTATAAAGCAAACTTTTTAAAAGCATATAGAGATTTGCAGCATTAGGTTCAGGTTATTTTCTCCAGACTGTCCTTTGGTTTTAGACCTGTTGACGTGGGAAAATGTGGCGCTGCTGGCGGAGCTGTCTCAGTGTCCAGATCCAGCAGGGCCGGACCTCTGTGAGCAAAGTCGCCACAACAAATACAGAACTATATCTGGAGTCTGCAACAACAGGTAGCCTGTTTATTTCTCTCTACCAAAGAGCATCACTGTCTAAKCATGTCCTCTTTCAGCTTCCATAGTTCTGCTGCGCTCACATTCCTCTTTAAACTGTCAGCTGTGAGTCAGAAGATGTCAGGATCGAATGTGTGGAGTAAATTAGCAGCATGTGATTGATTGTGCCGTTAACTATAATTAGCTGCATTTTGTCAAAATCAAAGCAGAAACTAATTGAACCCATCAATAAGTTGAGAGTGATGGGTTTTATTTAATTGATGGTAAAAATGTGGCGTTTTAAACACGTTTGAATGATCTGGATGGAAGCACAGAGCTCTGTTTTCCTCTGCAGTAAATCTGGACACACTTCATGATTCTCTTTTGTCAGACAAAATCCTCGCTGGGGAGCGGCCAACAGCGCCTTGGTCAGATGGCTTCCAGCTGAATATGAAGATGGGGAGGGAGAACCCAAGGGCTGGAACCGAGAACGGCTCCATAATGGATTCCAACTTCCCCCGGTAATCTTGAGTCTCGGCTGCAGAAATAAAGTGAGCTGACCCTGAGAGTCGATGTAGCTTTCCATTTATTTCTCCGGCCTGTTTTAAAGTCGATAAAGTCCACAGCTGTTTAGGAAGAGGGAGGAATAATGTGAGCGATGACACATATTTCTGCTGCCTGCGTTTTAATGGAAACTGTTCCGACATTTTGATTAAACTTCTGTAGGTTGATAAACCTTTATTTTTGTTTCRGTCCAGAACATTTTCTGTTCTGATGAGGAATTTTAGCCCAACGTTTTTCTCCTTATTGATGAATGTGGAAACCTGTTTCATCCAGCCAAAGTTTTACCAGGACTTATATTTTATTGTCCGTCCATTTGTCCCTCACTCATAAGCAAAACCTCAACTTAAACTCCTTGAGGCAGCAGATCTCTCCCAACCCAGAAAGGGTCGGTCCACCCGTTTCTTGATTCTACATAAATGAGAACAAGCTTTTTTTTATTTTCAAATAAATGTATCTATTTTAAAACGTTAGTTAAAAGATGAAAGAATGGGCAGGTATGGACGCACAGAGCACCTCAGGGTTTTATGTGAAACTAAGTCTAAAGGAGATGTCCTCCATAATAATAAAAGCAAATCAAAATGTGTCAACAGCCTCGGAGAGTCAGCAGGGAAATAATAAGGAGCTCCTGTAAATGGAGAGAAGATGACTACTCTCAGCTGCTGGTGGACTGGGGACAGTACATTGATCACGACATAACCTTTACACCTCAGAGCATCAGAAGTGCTGCTTTTTGGACGGATGTGGACTGCTATAAAACATGTGAAAATGTGCATCCCTGCTTCCCCATTGAGGTAAGAAGAACAAAAATATCTGCTGTGCTGTATYATTCTTCCTTTCTCCCTCTGATGTTAGACATAATGATGATCAATACGTGATGAAATAGTTATATTAGTGCTAATTAGAAAGCACAAATCTGCACACAGTTCAAAAATATTTAGCAAAAGTCCTAAAGCAAATGAGAAATTTAGGTCAGCAATTAGCTATAGCACTTTAGGGGACTAGTGCCCACCACTGTTCTTTGGACATTTAGCAGTTCTAATTTAAAGTTTTGTTGTCTGATTTTAAATGAAGAGTGAAGAGCTTAAACTTAAATAGCCACAAATTAATAACTAAATTAAAATCCAGGCACTGTTGGCTTCAAATGTTGCTAAAAATAAATGAAACATTTGCAAACCCAACGTTTAAGGTTTTGATGTTGAGGTCTTGTAAAAGGCAATTTACTTTGTTCAAACTGTTCCTTTAGAAAACCTCTTGGATTAAAACCTGTCGTTGTTCCAGACTGAAGAGTCGCTCTGCATGTCTTTTCGCCGCTCCTCGCCGGACTGCTTCGTCGCTTCTGGGCCTGATCTCCAACAAGTCCTGCAGCGACAGCAGCTGAACGCCATCACGTCGTACATCGATGCTTCTCTCGTTTACGGCCACATGCCACAGCTAGAGGGAACGTTTCGTGACCTTCCTGGCCTCAATGGGAAACTGGCCATCAACGATCGGTTCAAGGAACAAAATGGACGATCTTTTCTTCCTTTTGTAGCCAAGATCCCGTCTGCGTGCCGCACGGACCAGCAGGGAGAACGAGTGGAGTGCTTCAGTGCGGGAGACAGTCGGGTCAACGAGGTTCTAGCACTGATCGCTTTGCATACACTGTGGCTCAGGGAACACAACCGAATCGCAGACACACTGAAACTCATCAACGACCACTGGAGCCCTGAGATCATCTATCAAGAAACCCGCAAGATTGTTGGAGCCCTGCACCAGGTTTGTAACAAAGAACTTTGTGTCTGGTTGTTAATTACTTAAAACTAAATGAAAGAAACCAACTTTCTTCTTAGCTTTTTTTTTCCTGTTGTTTGAAATTAGTTTTCCTAACTCATGTCCGCTTCGCTGAAACATTTCCCACAACGCAGCAGGTGTTCAAATCAGAACAACACTGAGGCAGGTTTGAGAACAAAAGACAATAGAGCAACAGAAAGGAGGTGGGGGGGATTATGGCTTGATGCTGACAGAAAACAGCAGTACAAACATCACAACAGGCTCAGGTAAGAGGATGCTGTTAAACTCCACAGCCATGGAGTAGCAACATCGCTGAAAACGACACTGTTACACCTCAGTGAGGCTGTAGTACGCTGAAACTTCCCTTTAACTCTGATACCTGACAGGAACAGATGAGGGATGTCAAACGTTTCACAAAATACAAAAGAGTGAAGCAGGACCAACAGATGCTGCCATGTAGTTGTTGTTTTGCACAAAAAATGTCTTTCATTTTAGCAATATTTCCAAACCGTATGGTGCATTTACAGTATGAACTGATGACGAGATCTAAACTGGCTTGTCTACCAAAAACGCCAGCATTAAAGGAAATTAAAAACTAAAATTAGGAAAATGCAAAATAAGTAGTTCTATTTGAATTAAAGTAAAATTACACTATAATTTAGTTTTATCTCTCATTTGTTTCGGGGTTTCCACTGATCTGGAAATCTGCTTGTTTTTGTTGCCCTTTCTGCAGCAGACCAGACAGATGACAGTGATTGATTAAACTGACTCCTTTTAGCTACAGGCTGAGAATTATCAGCGATGAGGAAATGTTAGGTTCATATATTATTCATGAAAAATCTTGGGGRAAAAAATATATTATTACTTGATGCAAATGATTCATTTAATCCACTAAAGTTCAGAAGTGACCCTGCTACAAGGCCACAAAGTAATATTTGAGCAAGGAGAAAAATAAGCCTGTAATATTGAGTGCAGAAGCAGATCAACAACCTCCTTTTTTTCCCAGGTAAGGCTGCTGATGTGAAAGTGGAGAGGCTTAAATTGTTTTGAAGAGCCCAGCTACAAAAACAAGAGTTTGTAAAAAAAAAAAATTAAGGACAAAGAAGAAAGTGAAGGTGCAGTGACAGGTGAAAATATAAACCTGGTCTGACCAGGTTACAAACTGATGAAGTTGTCTTTAAAATTAACAGTATTACAAACTCTATTTTTAGTCTGATTTTCAGAAATGCACTTCACCCACCCCCTTTTGTTTTAGACCAAAATCTTCTTATAATGAGGAGTGGACCAGGTTTTGGTCAAACCTTCATAATGTGACGAGGATGACTCTCAGCTACTAAAAACAAATCCAGAGAACCCAAGAGGAAAAGTAGCCAAAATCCAAACGGAAACTTTTCAAACCTTTTCAAAGTTTGAAGCATTTTGATTGAGACCACCTTAAAAGATCACAAACGCCTGTCTGCTTGGAAGGAAAAGAAATAAGGGATGGACCAAGAATTCTGCACAGAACTGTCCACAGATAAGACATTAGAGTTTTGTTCTATTTATAGATCTCAGTTCTTCAGTGTCTGTTTATGAAGTAAAATGATTCCCAGTGGTGCGATTCAACTGGGAAAACAGCATCCAACGGCAGCCCTCTGCAGGTTCCAGCAGCTGACAGCTCTGTTGTGATTTTCACTCTATATGGTTGAGTCCTAATGGAACCCCACCACACAAACACACACACTCTCTCTCTCCATCTGTTCCCACAAACATGCTGAGTTTATTCTCTGCATTATTCACTGAAAGCATCAYTTTAACACATAAAAATATGAGCTGCAGCAGTAATTGGAGCCCAAAAAGCCTCTTTGTTTCTAGGACATCATGCGGTTGACAGGAAATGAAACACAACTGTTAAGTGTTTTAACTAAGGCTTGAAGCGGGCGCCAGATGTTTAATTAATGATGCAATTTGTTACAAATACAACTTTAATTGTTCTCGGTATGTTTGTCACCCACTGATTGATGCTTTTTTCCATTTAAGTAGGTTAAGTTGTGAGTTATCACCTGCCACTGAACGAGAGAGGCGATGGTGCTTCTGCATGTGTGTGTGTGTGGGGGGGGGGGGGGGGGGGTGTTTTTGGTGACATTTGGGGGCAATTTTAAGATAAAACACCTACATTTGGGGACAACTGGTGCATTTGGGGACAAAAGTTGAGTCCMCATTTGGTTTAAATGCCATTGRTGGGTTGGGGGTTGGGTTTAGGACCAAGGTGTGAATTGAGTTTAGGTTAGTTTTAGGGTCAGGTAGGTACATGTGAGGTTAGCCTTARGGTTTGTGGTCAGGGTTAGGCTGTAGAAATGTCATGGAAGTCGATGGAATGTCCCCAATTGGATAGCTGTGCAAATTTGTGCGCGCGCGCGTGCATGTGTGTGTGTGAGAGAGAGAAACCTTCTTAATAATAAATAATGACTTGTCTAATGATTACTGGAGATAGGCACCAGCTCCACATGACCCTATTACAGAATCAAGTAACTGTAGAAAATGGATTAACCATGAAGTAATAAACATGAAATTGTGAGTTTAAACCTTCACAGGATGGTATTTTTCTTTATATTATTGTTAGTAGGTGTGAATTTGTTAAAAATTAAAACTCAGATAATTATTGATTATTTTTCTGCTTGTGATGCTAAATTTCAGATTATAACAATGAGAGATTATGTCCCCAAAATAATTGGTTTGGAGTCGTTCGAACGTTTCGTCGGACCCTACAGGGGATACGATCCAACGGTGGATGCCTCAGCCTCCAACGTCTTCGCCACTGCAGCGTTCAGGTTTGGCCATGGGACCATACCGCCAATCCTCAGCAGGCTGAACGCAAGCTTCCAGGAGCACGAACAATATCCCCACCTGAGAATGCACGAGTCTTTCTTCAGTCCTTGGAGAATAGTTAAAGAAGGTCAGTGCACTCTTCTCAGGGCTGTCTTATGAAACTAATATTATACCTGAAAACTCATTGGAGAAAAAAAAAGAGGAAGATGAGGGGAAAAAGCTGTATTTGGGTCAGCTGTAGTATCCAGAGTGGTTTTTAGTTTTGATTAGTTGCATGCAGCTCTTGTGATGCACAAGCTGTCAACATTTTTATGTCTTTAGAATGAAATCCTGCACMGATATGTTGCAACAAGCACGCGACTCGTTTATCTAGTCCCTGTTTGTTTCTTGAATCAGAATCTGCAACCTGAGCAGGTAGCTAAGATAAGCAAATGATCTTTCGGCACACATGCATCAGCTCCACAAAGATCATAAAATATCATGGTACCATTTAAAGAAGGTTAAACATGACCAGCTTGAAATTATGATTTTTTTTCTTTTCCATTTTCTTTAAGATGTCTTTAATGTCTCGGTAGGATCAAACTTGTTTCAGTTTTTGCTGCAGWGAATTCCAGGAAGATGGAGCAGGAATAGGAGGAGGACGCTTTTTTTTTACAGGACGAGACACTGAAGGAGATGAACTCTGTAGATCATAGGCTATGACTTTAGCTATGATCTGTTGATGAACTGCAGAGAACCTGCAGGACAAACTGGGTGATTAATGATGTGCAACAGGTGAGCTAATTAGAGAGTTGGCAATGAGCAACTGTTCCACTGTTGTGTAAACCAAAAAAAAAAAAAAAAACAGTTGTTTTTAAAACATGTAAGGCTCCATCTTCCCTCTGGCTTGCCCACAGAATTGTTCGGATGGTTCTGTGGGATTTCTGTTTTTATTTTTCTGTCTTTGTCACATTCATATTAGTTATGTTACCATTAAAGATAACAGCTGGGATGCTGAACTGATCTCCAGCGGCTGAAGCTGGAGAAACACAACCTTCTGTGTCCAGAGGCATGGCTTTTATGAAATAATGCTATATTYGTTCCTGCAGTTCAGTCATTGTATTTCCTAAAATAACTTGTTTGAACACCAGCCAGCCAAAAATAAATAAATAAATACAATAAAATAAAATCTGCACCCAGAGAAAGCTGTACGTGTTGTGTTAAGGCTCTAAATTATAGACAGGCACTGCAAATATTGATGTTTTTGCTAATTGTGTAAATGCTGAGTCAGCATTCAGTGCATTATTTTATTTTGTTGTAYATTTTTTTGCAGTCTAACTAGTTCTGCATATTTTGAGCTATTTGAGACGTTTGTCAAAATGTAAATCTTTTCAGGAAATGGGTGCTATGACTTTAGGTTTTTATAACTTTTGTACTTTTCAAAATATTTCACTGTATGTATTCTATAGAATTTTGTCTACTTTTGCTACTTTTAGCTTTAGCTAGCCTTTTGCAACTATACGCTTTTAGTGACTGTTCCTTTAGCTTTTCAGTGGATTTCCTCAGTCATTCAGCTCTCAGCATTGGTTTTTCTCAGCTACTGTAAATGCTTTTGTTTTTGTTTGTCTTGGCTGTTAAATTAAATTAATGTAGAGCAGCAGATTTCTATAAAGCTACATAAAATAAATGACACGATGATGTTTGTAAGAAAGACTGCATCTGTGTCCAGGTGGGATTGAACCGACTCTGAGGGGGATGATTGGAACGGCAGCACCAACTCTTCATGCAAACTCGCTGTTAGTGGAGGAAGTAACTGAGAGACTTGTTGTTCTGGACACACATCAAAACATGGACCTGGCTTCCCTGAATCTGCAGAGAGGGCGAGACCACGGACTTCCAGGTGAGACACCCCCCACCTAGCAAAGATTTAACCCAGGGGTCCTCAACCTTTTCCTGTGAGGGCCACATAACTTTTCCCTTCTCTGATGGGGGGCCGGTGTCCGTTTGTAACAGAAAAAGTGTGACGGTTGCAGGGGTGCCTTAATATAAACATTTTATTTTCCAGGTACCAGGAAATAAATAATAATACTATTAATGAAATATAACAGTATTTATGAAATAAATAATAACAAAATAACCCTCTCTGGAATCTTTGCAGAAAAGAAAGTCAGGAAATAAATGCAACTATCTGTGAAATAAATAATAAGCAAATAACCCTAGAGGAAGAGGAAGATGCCCTTCCTCTCTAACTCGGGACTGGCAGGGCACATTATTTCCTTATTTGACTGTTTTGCTTTTTTTACACAGACAGAAAAATCTGAAGGCCGTCAGTCATTTTGACAGATTGCAGTTAACATCCCTGACCTCTTAAGTCTGGAAGACTTAAAAATTAAGCCATGTGAGGAGGAGAAAAAAAATTCAACAAGGCTTCGGTAGACGGCTCTGTGGCATCACTCAGCTTTATGCACAGAGTACATCTACATCATGGATGTCTTATTTAATCTAAAATAAATAAAAGATTCCAACTGTTCATCTCAGATCTAGACACCATACTGAATGCATCTCCAGGTGCTGACAGCACATTGAGGACAGGAGGCTTTGGAGTGTCTGTGAGGTGCAGCTGAACCAGTGGCGCAGCGCAAGTGCGCTGCTGGATTTCCTCCTGCTAAAGCCACAGCTCGTGGGATCTGGAAATGAAGTCTTGCTGACTTCTGATCACTTCGACTGGAGAAATGTTTTCTAATTTTAAAACTTTGGCTGAAGTGGTGCTTGTTATTCCAACAGGGTTGCAGCAGAGCGTGGGTTTAGTCTTCAGAACCACTGGCACCTGCAGATGTAGACTCACTGTGCTTTCCTTACAGTTTTTTTAATCATTAGACTTTTTATTGCACAAATCAAATTCATATTCTTCTTCTGTTTTTATATAATAATATTTTTAACACAGTGGCAGCGGTGTGTTGTGATTACCAGCTGACTGCATCTCTGCCTTCTTGCCTTTCTTTCTCCTCTACTCTCGTCCTCCTACAGAGGAGGCAGAGACAGAAAATAAGGAGGCATTATCTAATGTTGCAAACTGCAGCAACTAAATAACATTTGTAGATTATTAATTAATTTATTTTTTTAACTTTTCGTAAGATAACTGGGTCAAAAGCGGGACAGTGTGTGCGTCACATTGTGTGTGATGGGCCTGGTGTGGCTCAGATGCGCTGTTTTTCAGCACCATGTGCATCGCACTCATGTGGCCTGTAGTGTGAGATGCACTGATGAGATTTTCTCTGATAAAATCCCATAAAATAGTCAAGGATTCACGGGGCAGACAAAAAAAAATCATAATGCCTCTCTGGTATTGTTCAGGGGGGCAGGCCAAATGTGGAGGKGGACCATTGATTTAACCCATCACTACAGTAGGTGGGTAAATATCAATAACTCATGCTTTTATAATCCTAAATTCTGTTCTACCTATTTAGAAAGTTTGTGTCATTTTTCATACTTATGAGACWTGGAAAATGTTAACTTCAAATTCTATACTTTTAAAATTGCTTTCTGTTTATACCTTTCAGCTTGACATTTAACAAATCAGTCTACCTCCACCTTAAGCTCATAAGAGGAATGAAAGAATCYCAGTTCAAGCCTTTTATTTTCAGCAGGCTGGAATGTTGATTATTTTTCTTGTATTTCATTCAAAAAGCTGCTGCCTGATTTCTCACTAAGACAGTTAAAGTGGAGCGTGTTACAGCCGTCCTAAAGACACCGCAAAGACCTCTGCACAACCCAAAACAGATTTCTTTAATCCCACTGTGTGCCTACAAATCCTCTCAGATTTACACAGACCTTATGAGGCGTTCAGGGCCCTCGGGTCATTTTGGACTCGCTCAGTGTTCAGAAACAAGCAAGGTGATGCAACTTTTATTTACTGCATTCCCCCCAGTCGTTCAAGATTTCTAAACACCTGAACCAGAAAAAGCATAAATTTTAAATTGTTGCATTTCAGTTTTCTTCAGCAGTTCATCAGTTTTTCTTTTTTAATGCAGCCTAATCTTTAGTTTTTGTGTTTTCATGTCTCTGTGAATCTGTGTGAATAATTGATGCTATAAAAATAAAAATAACCTTGTGTAGTTAAAAGGAAACTGATGGTTTTATAGCACTTCTTTACAAGTGTAAAAACTTTGAGTCTGCAGGGAGAACTGATGCGGTTTTAAGAGCGTTCGTGTGAAAATAACTTGGTGTGTTGCACTCCAGAAAAACTTCACACCACTGATGGAGAGGCCAAAGAGTTGTTAAGATCCCCATTAGTCTGTGTCTCAGAAGAGACCACTCTTCATGGGGTCCAAATAAAATAAAATAAAATAAAATAAAAACATAATAAAAACAATCAACATAAGCACAAATCAAAACAAGTAGCTCAAACAATCCAAGATCTTAAAATACAAAAGCCAAAAAAGAAACACTCAATTAAATGACTAAATTGATAAGTTAAATGATATTTCATTATGAATAATATATTTGTTTTAGATCCTTTTTAAATGCATCCTAATTATCCAAATTTGTTAATCCTGAGGGGAACATGTTCCAGTGAGAATTGGCTCTATACACAGTGCACTAGTTCTGGGCAGAGGTAGTGTGAAAATAACAAGCATGTCCTGTAAAAAAGAAAATGTGTTAAAGGTGGTTAGTAATTGTGAGAAAAGGTCAAAAGGTTTGGGATTACATTAACAGCTACACATTTATGTTCAGGATAAACCTTGTGTGACTTTTAAATGCATGCTTAAAAGAAAATGTGTTTTTATTTCTGCAGCTTTATTAGCCCGAGCCTCTCTGTGAAGGACAGGTTCACGATGCAACCTGCAAAACATTCCTGCCTTTTCTGAACATTAAAATGAAATTTGGTAAACACAGTGAAATACTTCACAATGCTTCACAGAAGTGTCAGGATGGAATAAGGCAGAAACATTTAGACAAAGACAAAAAGTCATTTCTAAAGTGACCACTGGATTTTTGGGGTTTTTAATCTGATCAGTGAACTGTTTCCTGTTTCACATAATAAAATCACGACGATTCATCACACAAATTCAGCAATTCTTCATCCAAAACGTGACAAAATATAAATAAAACTTGGCATTTTGTTGTGGCCTTTATTAAAGGCTAGGTTGCAGAATAATTTACTCATTTTTATAAAGTTATACTAACAGGGAGACCTGAATCATTTTATGAAAGGCTTATTTATTCTGATCAGATGTTACTTAGATACTGTTGTGAAACAAAATTATTTGTAAATCGGGCTAAGACAAACTTGTTAAAAAAATCTGTTGTCTATAGAGCTGTTCAGAAATGGAATAATTTACCTTAAAAAAACACACTTTCTTTTAAAAGAGCACTGAAATCTTATTTGTATTAAACATTTTTTGCTGTTTTTTTCATGTGTGTAATTTTTTAAAATGTGATGTTTGACTAATCTTGTGCATATCAAGTCTGTGTCAAAATGGTTTAGTGTGTTATATGAATACTGTTTTATCAGTTGGACCCCAGGAAGATTAGTAACCACTTCAGTGGAAACTAATGGGGATCCTAACAAATAAAGAAAACTTCAAATCTTGTTTTTGAGGCTACAACAAGTGGAGGGATTTCTGTGGACTGACACAGATTAAAACCTTGGATGATCTCTCGGAGGCTGTGGGAGATGCAGGAGTCGCCGAGAAGATTCTAAGTTTGTACAAACATCCAGACAACATTGATGTTTGGCTCGGAGGACTCGTTGAAAACTTCTTGCCCAGATCCAGAGTCGGTCCGCTGTTTGCTTGTCTGATCGGAAAGCAAATGAAATCAATCCGTGATGGTGACAGGTACGATTGAATTTTTAATTAGAATTTAAAGAAGAGAAAAAGAACCCCAATTACATGTTTACATGATTTGATTTATTTTGTAGGTTTTGGTGGGAAGCTGATGGTGTTTTCACGCAGCAGCAGAGGAATGAGCTTCTGAAAGCTTCTCTGTCTCGTGTTATCTGTGACAACAGTGACATTGAAGAAATTCCTCCAGATTCCTTCAGATTTAGGAAATATCCTGCAGATTATGTCAACTGTAGTGAGATACCATCGATGAGTCTGGAAGCTTGGAGAGAGGAGAAGAGTCGAGGTGAACCTGATTTGTCTTTTTTAAAAACAACAGAAAATAGTTTTTAATTTGTTTTATAAAATATTCAAAAACTTTTGTTGCTCAATTTCAGACCTCCAGGGGTGTGGCTTGCCAAAACCAATAAAAAATGGAGATTTCATATTTTCCTCCAAATCTGGCAAACTGACCGCTCTCTACTCCTGTTACCATGGTTTCAAATTAGAGGGGGCTGCTGAAATCGTTTGTGAAGGAAATCAGTGGAGTAATGAAGCACCTCGGTGCGCACGTGAGTGAGTGTTCCTGATTTGTTTCATCCCGTCTGTTTGCAGCACCAACAGCGTGGAGCCGTTTAACATTAAGGACAGATTCCACTGCTTCCTGATTAGTGCTGAATCCTCAATGATTGAAGTGCTACGGTCTGAAACAAACTGTTTGATGGAGATCAGTAGGATTTGGGTTTTATCAATGCAGAGCTGCTGTCCTCTCTGAGCGGGACTTTACTGCTATCTGCTGGTCTAATGGAGGACCACCAAAGAGCCTCAGAGTCGATACCTCACTGCAGTCAGGAAACTATAAAACATGCTGCACAAATACCAGACTTCAGCTTTTATCTGTTTGAAATTTACTTTTGTAGGTTTACTTATTCATTTATTTGTTTGTAAGGGAATCAAAACAAAGCAAAAGCACTTCTGGAGAAAAAAAAATAACTAAACCACGTTCTTATTCATAAGAATTCTGTGTATAACTGACAAGTTTAACAATGATTAGAAAATACTTTGACTCATTCTTTAGAACATCGTCCTTTCACACTGAAAAAATTCAAACCTGCGTCACAAAATGTTTCTTTTATGTTTGGAGAAGTAATGCATTTGTGAGATTTCATCATTTGAAGAATTTGATTTGCTGTTAAGAGGAGAAAAGAATCATTTTGGCAATAAATGCAAAAAGGGAATTGGTTAACGTCTACCTGCTTTGAGTTTTATTTTTCACTGATTTCCTCTGAGGAACATTGGTGGGTGTTTTTAATAAACATGTTCAGGGACAAAAAGACTGACTTATCTTTTAAACAACAGATAACAGACAGGATGAAGTCAAATGATCCAAATCTGGAAGAAAAAAATGAGACCTGATATGACGGTTTGATCACAACAGCTCAGTGTAATGACGCGAAAAATTGAATGTTTTTATTTATTCTCTACTGCAACTCATAATACTGTCATAAATGAAAATGCAGCGAGTCGTAAAGCAACTCTGATCTGGTTGTCTCCAGTAGGTGTCACCTTTAGTCCATTTTATTTTCATCCATCCATCCATCCATCCATCCATCCATCCATCCATCCATCCATCCATCCATCCATCCATCCATCCATCCATCCATCCATCCATCCATCCATNCCATCCATCCATCCATCCATCCATCCATCCATCCATCCATCCATCCATCCATCCATCCATCCATCCATCCATCCATCCATCCATCCATCCATCCATAAATGTAAGAACTACAAATGAGAAAGATGGAAGTGAGAAAGAGAAGAGAAAGTTAAAGCTTTAAATTGCAAATTTCGTTCTGCACTGCATCTTGATGTGTGAATGACAGTAAAGATTCTGATTCTGAAAGCAGAAATCTGTCCCATTTGTGCTATCATCTTTAAAAACTTGAAGAAGGAAAGAGGTTTGAACAGAGAAATGTAGAAAAAATCCAAACAAATAAAATTGTCACAAATAAAACAGCCATGAAATGAATGTTGTTTTTTATTTTATAATAATAATAATAATAATAATAATAATAATTAATAATAATGCATTTTATTTACAAAGCATCTTTCAGGACACCCAAGTACACTGTACAATAGAAAAGAAACAATTGTATATACATAGAACGATGCAGGAGAAACATCGAAATGAGGACTACAAAACAGTCATATACTTAGGTACATTGACCAGTTAATTGGAGTTAGCAGTGATAAGCTAATCTGAAAAGATGTGTCTTCAGGCCAGTCTTAAACAGGGAGAGAGAGGATGTATTGCGTAATGGTAATACAAACTCACTCAAGTGGTTTGCATAATAAAAGACCTCTCTAGAAAATAAGTTATCTGTTTTGTACGGAGCCCGCGAGGGGACACGGGGGGGATTTTTTTTCCCTTTTGCGTTCCCTCGCAATACCTTTACGTTCCCACTCAATAATGTTTTGCGTTCCCACGCAAAAGATTGTTTTATATATGAAGTGAATCAAATCAGACTTTTATTTTTGAAATATCCGGCTACCAAAACAGGATGTGTCGCCACAAGCTTGTGAAATTGACATTGATGTTGCGTGGCTGTACTGTATTAAAATATTGGCATATGACATACGTCCATGCGTGGCTGTGTGATATATTCATTCTGAAGCTGAATTAAAGCAGTAGGCTAACTCGCTAATGGTGAACATGTGAGTTTGCTAATAAACTGGCAGGCACAACAGTGATAAACTACTTTTGCGAGGGAACGCAAAAGGTATTGTGAGGTAACGCAATACTATTGTGTGGGAATGCAAAAGATAAAAAAATCTCCCATGTCCCCTCGCGGGCTCCGTAGTTTTGCCCAAATTGTGGTAACATAGAAAATTTAAAAATGGGTATGAGAAAAAGGATAAGCTGTTGTACACAAAGACTCTAATAGATCTGTTTTTTAATTATAGGCTGCAGATGTAAATATGCTGTACAGCACAAACATTCCTGCTTCGCCTTTGTCAGCCCCCAAGCTTATCTTTGTTTCCCAACATTCCACATTACATTTAGAGGAGGAAAAGTTTGCTTTTTTCTCCTTCCATCTTTTGCCTCTGCCTGAAACCTCGGACACGACCTGTTAAACTCGTCTGATATTTGAAGCCTAATTCAAGGGATTATTCAGGTTTCTAGCTTCAGTTTAACAGCTCCCCATGGGGGCACTGTTATCCTAACACAAGACAAAGATCTTAAGCAGAAATGTTGTAACCTCTTAACAATGCCTGTGTCTATGATTACACAGGCACTGAGATGATTTTTCTGCAGCAGGCTGATGATAAGGTCCATAAAACCCATGTGGATTAGTTTCTACGTAAACAACACAGTTATGGTCAATACTCCAGAAAAAATCCAGTCTGTCCCTTTATGTGTCAAACTCTAAATTAACTGAGGTGTATTTTAGCATGTCCTGCAAAAGAGACGTTGGTCCACAGTCCTTAATGTTTTTTTAAATTTTATTTCTTTGCTGCTTGTCAGTTTCTTGATTTTCCCTTCTCTAAAGTAAAATGTAAAACCAAACCAGGATGTGACTAACCTCAAAATTGTTTTTTCTTACTGTAAGTGTGTGGCTGAGTACAAATTATCTCAAGGACGTGAATCCTGTGATGCATATACAGTGGTTTGCAAAAGTATTCATACCCCTTGAACTTTTCCATATTTTGTCACATTACAACCACAAACATAAATATATTTCACTGGAATTTAATGTGAAAGACCAAAACAAAGTGGTATACAATTGTGAAGTGGAAGCAAAATTTTACATGAATCAAAACATTTTTTACAAATAAAAAACTGAAAAGTGCGATGTGCAAAATTATTCAGCCCCCCTGAGTCAATACTTTTTGGAGCCACCTTTTGCTGCAATTACAGCTGCAAGTCTTTTAGGGTATGTCTCCACCAGCTTTGCACATCTAGTGACTGCAATTCTTGCCCATTCCTCCTTGCAAAACAGCTCAAGCTCAGTCAGATTGGATGGAGAGCGTTTGTGAACAGCAGTTTTGAGATCTTGCCACAAATTCTCAATTGGGTTTAGGTCTGGACTTTGACTGGGCCATTCTAACACATGAATATTCTTTTTTTTAAACCACTCCATTGTAGCTTTGGCTTTATGTTTAGGGTCGTTGTCCTGCTGGAAGGTGAACCTCCGCCCCAGTCTCAAATCTTTAGCTGACTCCAACAGGTTTTCTTCCAAGATTGCCCTGTATTTGGCTCCATCCATCTTCCCATCAACTTTGACCAACTTCCCGGTCCCTGCTGAAGAGAAGCACCCCCAGAGCATGATGCTGCCACCACCATATTTGACAGTGGGGATGGTGTTTTCAGAGTGATGTGCAGTGTTCTTTCTCCGCCACACATAGCGTTTTGCATTGTGGCCAAAAAGTTCAATTTTGGTCTCGTCTGACCAAAGCACCTTCTTCCACATGTTTGCTGTGTCCTCAACATGGCTTCTGGCAAACTGCAAACGGGACTTCTTATGGTTTTCTTTTAACAATGGCTTTCTCCTTGCCACTCTTCCATAAAGACCACTTTTGTGTAGTGCACGACTAATTGTTGTCCTGTGGACAGTTTCCCCCACCTGAGCTGTGGCTCTCTGCATTTCATCCAGAGTCACCATGGGCCTCTTGGCTGCCTCTCTGATCAGTGATCTCCTTGTTCGGCCTGTAAGTTTAGGTGGACGGCCTTGTCTTGGCAGGTTTACTGTGGTGCCATACTCTTTCCATTTCCGGATGATGGATTGAACAGTGCTCCGTGAGATGTTCAAAGCTTGGGAAATCTTTTTATAACCTAAGCCTGCTTTAAACTTCTCCAAAACCATATTCCTAACCTGTCTGGTGTGTTCTTTGGACTTCATGATGCTGTTTGCTCCCCAATATTCTCTTAACCAACATCTGAGGCCGTCACGGAGCAGCTGTATTTGTACTGAGATTAGATTACACACAGGTGGACCCTTTTGAGTCATTAGCAGTCATCAGGCAACTTCTGAATGCAATTGGTTGCACTCAGGGAAAAGGGGGCTGAATACTTTTGCACGTCGCACTTTTCAGTTTTTTATTTGTAAAAAATGTTTTGATTCATGTAAAATTTTGCTTCCACTTCACAATTGTATACCACTTTGTGTTGGTCTTTCACATTAAATTCCAGTGAAATATATTTATGTTTGTGGTTGTAATGTGACAAAATATGGAAAAGTTCAAGGGGTATGAATACTTTTGCAAACCACTGTAATCATCATCATCGTAATTAGTTTATTATTTAGGTGTGGTTGAAAAGGACACGGTGGTGCAGTGGTTAGAGATGTTTCCTCTTGGCAAGAAGGTTTTATTTTGTCTTTTAGTCTTTCTGTGTGGAGTTGGAATGTTCTCTCCATGCACGTCAGGTTTTTATGGAAATTCCAGTATCCTCACACAAACCAAAATCATGCATGTTAAGCTCGGTACCCATTAACTTTCCTTATGTGTGACCGACTGCGTGAAAGCTTGTTTGTCTCTGTGGCCCTGTGATGGACTGGAGAATTGTCCAGGGTGTCCCTCACCTCTCACACACTGCTGGAGACGGGACTGCACGTGACTCGGACAGATGGATGATGGGTGTGGTTAAAATAAGTTGCCCTTCAGTTCGCATCAACCTGCTGACTTTGAGGTTGGTGTTTACATACCAAAGTGTTCTGCCAAGCAGGTTGACGCTTATTCTTTTTATTATATTTTTCTAAGAGTCATGCTTAATTGAACAATGCAGCAGATCCAGAAATGAGTCATCACTTGTGACCAAGCTCAGCAATCCGTTGCCATAACTGCTTTGTTTATTTGTACAGTGGTGCTGATTTAGAGGTCTGGTTTTTGAAAAGTTAAAGTGATCCTTTAGTTTAATTCATTTGTCTCACATCATGGAATCAGTTAATGTTTGGTATGCTTTTGTTCTATTTTATAAATTGACCCTAATCTAAATTTTGCTTAAAAACAAAATAAAAAAAAGCATTTACAGTAAGTTACAGCACTTTCTTCATTCTTCCCTCCCATCAGACAACTAGACATTTCTTTTAAATTGTCTTTTTAGATTAACTTGTCGGGAGAAATTATCAAACAACTAAACTAAAAGGCACAAAAGTATACTAATGATTGTTTATAAATTTCACAAAAAGTAGAGTTTAAAATAGTTACTCCATCCAAAATTGATTAAAAACATTTTTGACATAACCAAATGATTGATGCTTGCCACCTCATTCCAAATTCATGGGACAAATGTTCAAAGTACACGGTTACATACCGATCTGCCCTGACGCATAACTTAGAAATTACTCAACTCAGTGACGCCTTAGAAAAATATTATGGCACCTTACTTAACTACAAAGGTTATTAAAGCAACACGTTTCTAAAGTCTGAAAAAGTGAGGCGGACACAAAAATGAAAGTCTTCAATTCACTAAAGTTTCATTTATCTTTACCTTTTTAAAAGAAGACACAGAGTTTGACTGTAAACAACGTGAACAATAAAATGGGTCATGTGCTGTTGAAATAATTCCATAATCTAAAGTTTGCCTTGTAAATGTACTGTATTCCACTTTGTCCAGCTTAACTTTAATTACACTTAAGTTTCATTTCTTTTGTTTGCTGCTTCCCGTCAAGCTTTTATTCTTGACTGAACTGGAATCCACTTGGATTAACTCCTTCTCTACGCAGCAGTTCAAAGTTTGCACTTGAAAGTCAACCTCAGCTGTTAATTTACTCTCAACTGTTGCTTCTTTCAATGAGTGAAATATGATAAACAGATGGACTTTTATGTGCCCAAAATAAAAGATTTGTGTTTTCAAAACAATTAATTTTGATAATATTCAGAGAACAGGATGAAATAGATTGTAAAACAGTTTTTATGTATCCCTGGAGTAGCTTCAGAATTGTCTGTGTATGGGTGGACCCACAGGCCACCTTATTCTTTTGCATTGAGGACTTACTGCGCATAGCAGCGAACACAGCGTGACCCAGAATTGACTCACACGAAAACGCTCATGAGTAAAATGGAAGTTTACACAGCCGTCGTCGTCGTCATCGTTTATTTATAAAGCACAATTAAAAACCAAAGTGCTGCACATGAACATAAAATACAAACAATGAACAAAGTACAGTAACAAAATAGACAATAAAATCAAACAAAACAACAAAGGCTGGCCTAATGATCCTGCTCTTCAGACTCGCCTGTTTAAACAGATGAGTTTTAACAGAGACTTAAACTCATTTAGAGATCCAGCTGACCTCACAGACAGTGGGAGATTGTTCCAGAGTCCTGCAACTGAAAAGGCTCTGCCCCCCCAGGTCACAAGCCGAGACCTGGGAACAACTAAAAGCTTTTGATGTACAGATCTTAGGGATCTATTTGGAATGTGAGGCTGTAAAAGCTCAGTAACGCAATGAGGTGCCAAACAATTGAAACATTTAAAAACTCAAAACTAAATCTTAAAAACATTTCTAAAAGAAACAGGCATCAATAACTATAAATTATTTATTTTGTTTATTAGAAAACATATATACAATGTTTTGTCGAAACATTTATAACATTTTATTTTATTTTGTTTTATTTTATTTTATTTTTGTGTACCAGAAATAGCGGGGTGGGGGCAAACTTGCTCCCCCTATTGACCAGCCGCAACCGATAGTGACGTTAAAAATGATTAAAAAAAACCTCACCAAACAGTAAAAACAGAAAACACTTGCCTCCTAATAAAGTGTCAGTGAAAGTTCATGAAATCTGTTTAAGTTTTTAACTGCAGAACACACAAAACACAACAACACAAAAAATCTTTAACTGCATGTTTAGAACAAAAACTACTTTCATGCATTTCTTTAATTCTGAGACTTTTTTTTGTTACTTTTACTTGTTGTTATTGTCAAATAATACACTGTAAGTTAAAAATCCACGATGGGAGAGCTCCAGTACGGCCAAGATTAAAATAATGAAGACATATGTCAAAGAACAGACTGCACAGCAGTTTGCTTTATACTTTTTATATACATCTTTATTCTGGTAATTACTAATACAGCTGAAATGAAAATGTTCCCAAGAAATAGTTACCATACCAGAACAACTTTCAGCATCATATGGCTGCTTACCCAAAACTGGGCTAATATGTTTTGCTGACTTATGTAGCCGAAGACATCTGTACCATATTAACATACAAGATGTGAAGAATTAGTAATGTCTGGAAATATAAAACAACTTTAGAAATTCAAGAGGTAAAATTTGAAGTTTAAAATGTAGTAGAGCAAGTTTTAGAAGACATTAACTTCAAACGTGGGAAAATTCTGTTTAACTTTTGACCTGCACCTAAATATTTCAGACATCCCTTTGTATTCATGGGTGGAAATCCCTGGGTGGTCTGTGGGGTCTGGAACCATAGTATTTATTAGGAGACAAAAATTGGAAACTGAACCTGAAATTAATAAAGGAAACTATTTCAAGCAATAGGCATTAAAACAGAAAGTCTATTCACTATATTTTGTTGTAACATCCCTCATAGGATTAACTCAAATGCTCAGCATTAAAGATCATTTTACAAAAAAATAAATAAATTAAAAAATCTGTGGGCACCAGTGACCCCCGTGACCCTGAAAGGAAGAAGCAGGCAGATAATGAATGGATGGATTAAAAAAAAACCTTTAACTTCGTTGCATAAACATGCAGTAAGAACTTACTGCATTATTTTAAGAACTAAAAACACCGAGTCTTCATTCAGATGTACCTTTAAAGCTGGTTTTGATTACTTAAATGCTCCAATGTTCAAACAAATCAGTTATTCTCTTCTTCCAGGTTCATCATGCAGAAAATCTGAGCCACAAAGCAGAGTTCAACTAATTTATTGTCTGACACGCGAAGGTCACTCAAGGTCACGTTTCTGCTGGAATGATGGGGAAAACAGGTTGAACAACCCAACAGCTGAGAGGCGAGCACACACACAGCAGTTAACACCAGTTATTAACACCAGTTAATAAAAATAATGCAATAATTACCCTTTGCTGTTTATCTCAATGCATTTCTTATTTCTGCTTTCTTGTAAGTTACACTTATAGATCTTAGCAAAACAGATAAAAAGTGAAGAGATTAAGAATTTTATATACGTTTAAGTTTTTTAGAAAAATATTTCTGCCCTTGTTTGCTGTTTGTTATTTACAGACCATTAAACAGCTATTTCCTCATGCATTCTTTCACACAAACACTAAGGTAGCATTTAATAGTTGTACTTCATTTACAACCCGAGTAAAAATTTCTCCATTTCCTTTCCAAACAGCCACATTTTCTGATAAACATTTTGATAAATAGTTTTTCAGACTTCCTAAAGTTTATTTAAATTAATTCTTTTTAACTTTGGCTGCTTTCTCCCTCTGTTTTAGTTCAGTTATTGTACATGTGTAGTGTGCGACTTAGAATGTTTGCAAACTTGATTAGGAGGAGGAAAAAACAGGTGTCAGGTCTAAAATTACTATTTTAATCTGGCAAACCATTTCTGAAAGTTGTCTTTAAAACACAAGAACAATTTCAAAGACCTGACACGAGACCAGAATGATTCATCATCCTTCAATTGATCCAGCTGATCATCAATACATCAAGATTTCTGCTAATAGCTCCTTGAGAATCGGGATTGAACCATTAATGTTTGTAGGTTGAACTTTTTTTAATCAATGCATTGGACATGTGTCTTAAATGAGCAATTAAACATAATAAGGTTTGTCTAATAATCTTTAGTGTAGTGTTGTGAATGTGAAATTTAGTGATTTATTAGTGGTTTTTGTTTAATCACTGTGCTTAATTAACAAGGAAAAAAAAAACAATAACTCTGCATTAAGAGTTAGTTTTTTTTTCTTACTTTGTCCCCAAAGCTTCTTATTAATTCTTAACTGCAGTTGTTCCACATATTTTCAACATGTTTATCACTTCACATCTGTGCAGTTATTTTTTTTTTCATGTTTACAGTACCAGTACAACATTTAGGCTCATCTACCTGCTTTTTTTTATTAACAGTGCACCAGATGTTTTTTTTTCTTTGCTCCACAAATGTGTCTTTAGGTTAGGAAGAAACCTTCAGATTCTAAACTTTAATCTGTCTTTCTTGCCTTGCTTCTGCAGCTTCTACTCATTAACCGTTCCATAAAAAATACTTAAAATTGGAAGTGAAGATATTTTTATTCTGTTAACATTTTGAACACATGGTGATGCACCCAAATTATTAAAACCATTAAGTACCACAAAGTGATACTCGAGTAAAAGTACAAGTTTCTTACCAAAAAATTATTTTGGTAAAAGTTAGTCGTCTTTAGGAATATTACTTGAGTAAAGATTTTAAAGTATCCAATCTTTTTGTACTTAAGTATTAAAAGTAAAAGTATTGATTTAAAAAGAGCAGTTAGATTTTTCTGTAATGACATTTATTAGGAGGTGGCCTCCCAAAAAATTGCAAAAACGACTGTTCTATTAAAATAATAAAATTTAGGATGCACTAGTCCAGCTGTTTCAGTTTATATACATATATCAAGGCTGCACAAAGCTTTTCCCCAAAATGAAAATCTATCTGAGGGCTGCGGCCAAATGTAATAATATAATTTATGAAATAAAAATACTTCTTAAGTCCTTTTATTTTAATGATTATGTCCTGCTACACTGTGACATGATTTGTTTGTGTACAAACTAATACACTATCAGAGTTTTATATATTTATACTTCTCATTCAACCACAGTTAAATTCACTCTATCTAGGAGGCTCAGTTTATATGGATAGTATTTATTTTTTACAATAACAAGCTGGAATGAAAACAAGCAAAAATGAAATAAAAGTAACGACTTTCTACTTCTTGCCTTTTTAAAAAAATGTAAGGAGTTGAAGTAAAAAGTAGGCTGAAAATAATTACTCAAGTAAAGTACAGATGCCCAAAAATTCTACTTAAGTGCAGTAACAAAGTATTTGTACTTGGTTATTTTACAACTCTGCCATTAGAGCTGCATGGAAACAGTAGTAGCTCCGCCATTTAGAGGAAATTAGACTGTGAAAAAAAGCTTTCTCATGTTCATATGTTTAAAAATAAATTTTATTTTTCTTCCTTATGTATTTAAAGTCTGGAGGCAGCTGTATGAGTCAACTCACTAAGCTCCACACAAGATGAGATTAACTTTCTCACAGTATCAGATCTCCACCCATTTGAAGGTTGAAACATATTTTTGGTTGGGTAATAAATGCCAGGACAGCCCATAATGTCAATCTAATGACTTATACGTCATTAGTCAGTCAGATGAATTTTAAAGCTTTCCCATCAACTGCTGCCTTTTTCTGTTTATTGTAAAGGGTAGAAACATAATTAAAGTAGTCTTATATCCAACTGAGTCTGAGGCAGACTTTGTTGATGTGGATTTTTAGTCTCTTTAGACACAAATGGGTTTGTTATTTAAAGTTATTTCATGTTTCGTGCAAAACATTACTTCAGAAGCTTTTTAAACTTAGTATTTGTTGTCCGGTCTCTAGGTCTTTCACATGTTGAGAAGAGAAACATCTACAAAAAATAACAGAAAAGGGCAAACTTTGTAGTTTTTACACAATATTTTCTTTCTCTGGTAGAGTTGTTAGGTTAGATAAAGCCATTCTTGGAGCATTTTGTTTAAAATACACATTCTTGTTTTGTGGTTTTCTCATGAGACAACCTTGAATCATTTTGGTGGTATATATTTTAGCACCTAGCACATGGAAGGATGCAAACAGCTGCAACACTCATAGGAGGTTGGCATACCACTGTAAAAAAACACAAATGAGAAAAGCGTGTGATTGTCAAGGGCCACCATCCTGCACACTTTAGGCTCCTGCAGAACTTAGAGGTAATTTAATCATGGATGGAGCAGAGAAATAAGTAAACTGTGCAGGATAGCGATGCTCCATGACCAGAATGGGGTCTCCTATCACTCCTGATCAGACACCTACTGTCTCCAAAAATGTCTTTTTTCAGGAACCTCATGATACAAAGCCTCTAATTTTTTAAATAAGGAGCAAAGTAAACACTAATATGACAAGAATCGTCTTTCTCAAAAACACCTGAACACTGTATGATAATGATGGTGATGCAGCAAAACAACACCTTCAGGCAGGAGAAGCCATAAAAGAATAAAATGTTTGAGTTGTATAAAAGATAATGGTGTCACATGGCAGTTCTCCATGACAGACGGGAATTACCCTTTCCTGTAGAGCTGACTTACCGGACATAATTAACCATTTCAGCCTCATTAGTGAAACATCTTTAGTCAAATGCATCAGGCTCATAGAGGTCATTATTTTTACACCTTCAAAATTATAAAACGTAAACCAGTAGTGAGATTCATAATCTGTCTAAGACAGCTAGGGTATTATCTTTGCTGTTTTAACTGTTTGTTATGAGACCAAATTAGCTTCTTGGATACAATTAGATCCTTAGGAAGCTTTTTCTGGTCGCTTTGGAAAACTATCAGGTGCGGTAAAATCTAAAATGTTCACCAAAAACAATATATTCAGACCTAATTTGACATTATGCTTTAACTTATACAGCTCAATGTAGCATTCACACGTGTATCAGTCTTTTCAAGACAAATGCTTATTTATAACATGTAAATAATTCAGTGTGTGAATGTGTGTATGAATGAATGATGCATGAAAAACTGTAAAGCGTATGAGTGTCTAGAAAAGTGCTAAATGAGACTAATGCATTATTAAATATAAATGCAAAAATTTTCTAAATATTCAGCCAAAATGTGCACCATCCATTTAAAAAGAATGCCACCAAGCTTTAAAAAAACTTACTCAAAGAACCTGCAGGTAAATCTTGCAGCTCTTAGATTTAATGTTTCAATTTTGCTCCAATAGAACCCCTTGGTGGTCAATGTGGACAAAACTGTCCTTGACTGGAGTAAACTCACAAAAATGCAGTTTGGTACATTTTAATTACAGTTTGGAAATCGAGATGTGTTACTGGAAATTTTGCAGGAAAAACAAGTCAGTGCAGTGCTATCACAACAATGAAACTGTTTTGTGTTCTCCATTGTGTTGTAGTTCCTGCTTCTCACCACTGAATATCTTTTTTTGAAAACGAGATGGAAGCGTTTGTTTTAACAAGACAAACTCATCTGAGGCCACAGTTTTCTTTTTGCCTGAAGGCAGCTTGAACATGCATGTTTTTAGAATGTGGGAGGAAACCAGAGGAAACATGAGGAGAATGTACAAACACAGGCCCAACCCAGGGGCTTGGACCCAGAACAGTAATGACCTCCAATCCATCATGCAAAGACACAGAGTGTACAACATTAAATCATTTGTCCAAGTGTCTAAAAAACATACTGGTAATAAAAATGTTCAAACATTTTCCTAAATTTCTCATCATGTGTCTTAATGCTGGTATAGATTCTTTAAAATCATTTAAGAACAAAAATAGCCAAGTTCATTGCAGTGTTGTACAAAGTAAAGGATTTATTTAATGATAAAGCTCTGTTTACATTATATAATGCAATAATTGTTCCACACTTACATACTGTATTGATGTTTGGGGGGAAATCATGGAAAATAATTACAAACCCAAATTATCACCAGAAAGCATTACTATCACCCATCAAATTTGTTGTTCCATCAGTTGAAGTTATTGAAATTCTATAATTTGGTTGATTATGGTATTTTATCAGTTATGTATAGGGCTCATAAAAATACATTACCTTCAAACATTTAATTACTTTGTTAAAAGAGAAAGTTGTTATAATCTCAAGTGGATAGAAAATTTTATTAAACACAAATTTAGAACCAGTTTAAAGGAACGGAGTACTTTAGTCCAGGGTATAAGATTAGGGAATAATCTGGAATATGACATTAAACATGCCAGATCAATGTGTATATTTAAAAGAATGATAAAGATTAATTTGCTGGAGAAATGTGCAAATGTATGAATTGTTATTCAAGGAGTTAAACCTTTGTTATTTTTTTGCAAACTAAAGATTATTTTTGATTGAATTTATTTATTTGAGGGAAAAGGGACAGATATAAGATTTTTCTTCTTCTGCTTCCTTTCATTTAATCTATAATTTGTATTTTTGTTGTTTGTTGAATTTATGTTGTTGTTTTTAAAAGAAATAAATAAACTAAATTAACAAAGGTTAAAAACCTGATGGTCAGCGCACCATCATAGGAACATTAATAGAAGGCAAACAGACTTTCTTTTTTAAATAGACCATTCTGATTTATGCATAATGAACCAATTCATGCAAGTTTCCCTTAATGATTTTATTAATTTTTCTCAGCTTTTATTTGAAAAAAAAAATGAACACATTAATTTCTCATTAGGTATTTAATTTTATCACTACATCAGGAAGTTCTAAAACTAATTTTATGAATCGATAATGATAATGTTTTGATTTTGTAAGGCAGTTGTAAATGAGTGAGTTCAATGGGGATTAAAAAACAGCTTTGTTCAAGAGATAAGTGTTAAATTGTCATAGTATGGCTGCAGATTTATTGTCTAGGTGTGTGTCAAACATCTGTCGTTAACAACAGGTGTGGCTGACAAGTGTTGTCGTTGTGAAGTGACAGGTAAAATACCACTGATGAAGTGACTTTCCTTTCTGATTTAGTAGTATCAGTGTTTTCTTCACAAATCTAAATGCTTTTCTCAAAATAATAAATAGATCAGACGGAAATTGATAAATATTACAAGTAACTAAAAATCCCAAATGTTTGGATTTAGACAAAGAGATCCAAATCAAATGTTTCTTCTGAATTATTTTTAAACTGATAAAGTTCTTTTTATCCTACATTTTGATTATGAAGGCAGCAGCTCCAATTACCTTTTTATGTACATTGTGCTAATAAGAACCCACCTGTGATATACAGTAGATGCTGCAAACCACTGGAATACTACACCCTGGTAGTACCAGAGTATCCTGTAATTCTGCTAAACTGTCCTGGAGTCAAAATCTGTTTGTCAGGTTTTGTTTTCTCAGAAAATCTCGAAGGAAGATTTGTGTTAAAAGAATGAGTGTGAGTGAAGAATACAATTATGCTGACATTACCCCCAAATAATTACACTCACTGGTCACAGCTATACAGAATTCAGTGTTGGAGTCCAAGTGGTTTCTTTTTGCATATTCTGCATCAAAATTCTACATGGAAAAAAATCACCAGAGGGGCTGAAAAGCTCACCGCAAGTTCTAACAGTTTGAGTCAGAAAAGTCAGAAATCTATCCAAAATGTTAAAAAAAAAAGTGTGACCGAGCAAATTATGTCAACTGACTTGAATCATTTAAAGAATGCCTCCAGAATTTGGGAGGAGAAACGAAACGTTTAAAACTTGAAGTAAAAAAAAAAAAAAAAAAAAAAAACCCTGCAAAACTTTGTCATTACTTGTATTTTTGTTCATATGTACTGTTTGTTGATAAAATATCTCATGAACCACTAGATTAATTCTTTTTCAATGAGTTAATAGAAGCTGAGTCATTCCAAGCACATCCTCTAAGTAGGAACCACCCTCTAAGTGTTAACATATCTTGTAAGATATTTTTTAGGTTTAATCAAACTCCACAATTTTTCAAAAATGATAATAACTAAATAAATAATCAAACTCATAAAATGTGGTGAACGATATGCATTCCTTCAAAGGTGCTAGGTCTTTTTGATTGATGACTGATGATGCCTTTATTGTCATTGTATGGAGCACAATGAAATTACATTTAAGAACACCCATTCAAGAAGACACACATGACAAAAACAAGGGGGAACAGGTGAACCGGTCATGCAGCAACCAGCAGGGGTCCCACTACCTTTAAAAAAACAAGGGTAGATGAGGAAAAAAAACAAAGTTGACGTAAACACCTCAGAGAATTTAGATCCACAGCCCTCTCAAGGTCACGTAGGGGGCAGAGAGACGGGTCTGTAATCAGTTATTTGGGAACAGAGAAAATGTTTTCGGTCAAGCAGACAATAATAATTTTCCATCTGCCTTAATGTCTACTGGTACATCCGATGTGGTAAATTCAATCAGACGATTAGTGTGGACAATCCCGCCGAGCTATCAGCTTCTCCAAGATCAATTCCATCTGGCCAGCACAGTCCAGGGACCACAGTTGGCCCGCGACCCTCAAGAACCGCTTGCAGACCAAGTCCAGCTTGCACAGGGTTAGAGTCTGAGTGCTGATAGCATGGCAAGCCTTCATACTGGTCAGGCAGCCAGGAAATGGCCTGAATATCCACCGACGCAGTTTTGTAGAACACCAGGAGACCACCAAGCCAATCTGTAGAAATCCAGTGATCAGAATCCAAATATATATCCAGCTAATTGAACAGAACAGAACAGAGGTCTCACCTTTGATATGTCTTCCCATGTAAAAAAAAAATGCTCAAAAAATTTAAGAGACCAGCTAACCAAATCCATAAAAACAAATCCATAATTTTGGTTTCAGATGAAAACAAAGAGGAGGCTCTGAGCAGCAAAGCAAGGAAAGATAAGGGAGGGCAGGAGAGAGGGAAAAAGCATCCTACTCCTCTGAGAGCAGAATAAAAAAATATTTAATATTTTAATAAAAATATTTTTAATTTAATTAAAAATATATATATTTTCACCTGGATACATGTTATCGTATAGAACAGGTCTTCATCAGTCTTGAAGATGGCTGCCACAGACATTCGTTGAATCTTGAGCGTCTGAGGGATGAAAGGTTCACAAACCTGTGCTGCAGATAAACTCAGCGGCTAAACTCGGGGGTGTACGACTCATGAGGCGGGGATAAGGAGCTCCAAGAAATAGAACAAGTGTATTAACACAGGCTTGCTTCAGTACATGCTGGCAGGTTAACCAAAAACTCATGGACTTCAAAAACTGAGTTATAAAAAAATGTTCAAGACTACTCACATGACAGAGACAGTGACAATGCACCCACAAATAACAGACACAAAATAGAACTTAAACACACTGAGGACTAAAAGGGGAAGAGGAAACACCTGGGGAGATGAGGGCGACAACAGTCACAACTAACACCTGAGACAGACAGAAAGGAAACTCAAACAGAAACCCCACAAAACCCAAACCAAAACAGAACCCAAAAAACCCACTATGACACATGGTGACCGAAGTGAAGAAGGTCCAAATAGTCATAATATCTTTGAAAGGAAAATCCTTTTATATCCAGCATACACAACAGCAATATGTATACTACTTTAAATATTGTTTACTTTATTTATTACCCATTTCCTTTTTAAAAAAACTTAAATTAATGACAGTATTCTTTGTATTCAGCTTGTTGAATATCCAAAGAGGTGGTAGGAAAGTAGGTATTTACAGATTCCATAAAAGCAGTTGTTTATGCATCACTTGTGCATTACCACTCAATAAACTGATTTAATTATCTTGGAAAGCTCTACTACATAATTTATTGTTTTGTGTATTCATAACTTTTTTATTGAGTTCTAAAACTGAAGAAAAAGCTAAGATGATTTCATCTAATGGCCCCAATCTGCTAATGTGCTGCGCAGAGCTAAAATGATGCATGCTTTAGTCTTTCAGTTTACTGTCTCTCCACCTGTCTATCTCTCTGCTCTTCTCTATTATGATGCTCAGTCAATAACCCCTTTCCTGCCCCTCCCCTGCTTATAAAGGCTGCGCATTTTCTTTAACTTTTGTTCATTATAAAATATTAGCCTCATCAGTCAAATAATAAAACTAGCCTGAATAAATTTTAGCTCAATATCTGTAAAATTTATTAAGTTATAGGCTTGGTTTTAACAGCTATGGTCATCTTAGTCTTGACTGAAGATTTGATTCAGTCCTTGATAATATTTCAGAACTCGGGGTTGCAGTAGATCAGTGGTCAGTGCCACTGTCTCACATTCCTGCAGTTACAGGTTAGAGCCCAGGTTGAATGGGAAGGGCATCCGACAAAAGAAAAATGCCAAATCTTTCGTGCGAGTTGACTCGCTGTGGCAACCCCTGAAGAAAGGAGAAGCCACAAGAAAAAAAGCCAACTTTATTGGAGTTTCATTAAAATCTCTCAAGTGGGTGAGGCAATATTTTGCTAACAGACATGCAGGGTCGACTCTAACAGCTAATGCCAAAGATGTCACACAGTCTGTTAGCACTTTAGCCCATAGTAAAACAGACTGAGTTGTGGTCATATTTGTGTTCAGTTGTTTTGGCAGCCATCTTGAAGTGAAGTTGTGGATCTTAGCCAAATACGGGTCCTTCTCAAGGGATTGGCATGTTGTGATGAAGTTCATTGTTTTCTGTGGTGTGCTGATGGACGTTGAACTTTCATGTGTTTTGGATTCGTTGCACACCAACTGAAGTGGTTCAGGCCTTTTGTTGTTTTGAAGATTGATGATTTTGGCAGAAAAGTGGAGAGGGGCCAGGGGTCCCTATCTCAAAAAATTAGCATATCATGAAAAGGTTCTCTGAATGACTTATTAACCTAATCATTTGAATCAACAAATTAACTCTAAACACCTGTAAAAGATTCCTGAGGCTTTTAAAAACTCCCAGCCTGGTTTATTACTCAAAACCACAATCATGGGTAAGACTGCTGACCTGACTGCTGTCCAGAAGGTAATCATTAACACCCTCAAGCAAGAGGGTAAGAAACAGAAAGACATTTCTGAATGAACAGGCTGTTCCCAGAGTGCTGTATCAAGGCACCTCAGTGGGAAGTCTGTGGGAAGGAAAAAGTGTGGCAGAAAATGCTGCACAATGAGAGGAGGTGACCGGACCCTGAGGAAGATTGTGGAGAAGGGCCGATTCCAGACCTTGGGGGACCTGCAGAAGCAGTGGACTGAGTCTGGAGTACAAACTTCCAGAGCCACCGTGCACAGGCGTGTGCAGGAAATGGGCTACAGGTGCCTCATTCCCCAGGTCAAGACACTTTTGAACCAGAAACAGCAGCAGAAGCGCCTGACCTGGGCTACAGAGAAGCAGCACTGGACTGTTGCTCAGTGGTCCAAAGTACTTTTTTCAGATGAAAGCAAATTTTGCATGTCATTCGGAAATCAAGGCACCAGAGTCTGAAGAAAGACTGGGGAGGAGGAAATGCCAAAATGCCTGAAGTCCAGTGTCAAGTACCCACATTCAGTGATGGTCTGGGGTGCCACGTCAGCTGCTGGTGTTGGTCCACTGTGTTTCATCAAGGGCAGGGTCAATGCAGCTAGCTTTCAGATTTTGGAGCACTTCATGCTTCCATCTGCTGAAAAGCTTTATGGAGATGAAGATTTTGTTTTTCAGCACGACCTAGCACCTGCTCAGAGTGTCAAAACCACTGGTAAATGGTTTACTGACCATGGTATTACTGTGCTCAACTGGCCTGCCAACTCTCCTGACCTGAACCCCAGAGAGAATCTGTGGGATATTGTGAAGAGGAAGTTGAGAGACACAAGACAAAAAAAAATATTAAAAAAAAATAAGATGATTTCATCTGAATGGAATCTTACAGAACACGTTAGGTTCTCTGTGAACGCTTTTGTTTCAGCTTAGTTTCTAAAAAACTGGCAGATAATTAGTTTGCTCCTCCCAACACATAACTCTTTCACCTTTAATGGTTGCTCCTCATTTTCCTCTGGCAGAGGAAAGGAGTTAGACAGGTGAGCTTAACCTGCAAGAATTTATTTATTTTATATTTCTCTTCCACAAACTTTCAGTTGCTAGCATGATCATACTCTGATTGTGCATATCACTTGATGAAAATATTACCAACTTAGCGAAATGCATTAGATCTGGAAATGCAAAAAATTAGAATTTACATGGCTGCACCAAAGAAATACTAATAATAGCTGTATTTAAAATAATTGTGGTCAACGTTTTTTTTATTCCTAATTTTATTGAACCATGCACTTCTTATCACAAAAAATTATAAAAACATATGCTTAAAATACTTTTTTTCTACAACCCTAGCATTTCTGGCAATTCATCTTGTAAAATGTTGTTTAATTAAACTGAGGAATACTAAAGTGAGCAGCGCTGCACTCTCAAAATGGGTGTCCAGAGAACTTTTCTACAGGTTCTACTTCTCTTGGCAGCACAGATTGGTGAGTGTCTTTAAAAGTTAAAATAAAATGTAAATGCTTAAGTTTTGATTTAATTAATTTACATAGGAAAAAAGTTAATGTAAAATTTAAATAATTTTTTTCATTTCCTCAGTATTTATGATTTCACCGACCTCTGCACTCGTAAGTTTATTTCAATATTTATACATTATAGATATTTTACAAACATAGTGAAATCCATATTTTCTTTTTTTTTCAGTCCAACACAACAAAAGGTAAGAAAAATCATGTCTTTAAAAAAGATGGTAGCAATTCTATTAGACAGAAAAAGAAATTTAGATTTGAACTAAATATAATTATTTTCTTTTCTTATAATTCTGTTGCAGCTTTAGGTTTGATGACACTTGAGAACAGGTTAGTATCCAATTTTTCCTTACATTTTTTTTCCATACTTTGACTTAACACATTACTGATTAGAAGGAATTGTTTTTTGTTGTCAGAATTTGTAGATCAAGTATTTCTTTTTATTTAATTTTGTTAAAGTACTGCTTCCATTCTAAGCAACGGTTTCCAGGAGTCAAGTCGAGGAGTAAATCTGCAAGACACCAGTCACTGTGTGAGTGTTTCAGAAATCATATCAAACTGATCAAAAATTCATCCTCAGCACAAAAATTTGTGCAATGTTTCAAAGTTGGCATAAAGCAGTTGCTGACTGACGCCCTCTTGTGTTGTTTGAAGACATTAACATTTCCAGTGCTGCTGTTTACTTTATCCCCAGGTATCTGTAGCTGTGGATACTTTTCTAGGGGAGCTATCTTATAGAAGAAGCAACAATGCAAGCCTGTCAGAGGTGTTTTTCAACAGAGTGGAACAAAACCTCAGGGGGATGATGGAGTCATCTTTAAAAGTCTTCTTAGACCTAGTAATTAAGTTCTTCGTTTCTGTGTTATTTATGATTAAACACATTGCTGTAACTCATGGTTAATCCACTTTGACATGAGGAACATTTAATGTAGAAATATTTAAAGTAATATTCACCAAATATCAACTCTGCATTAAAGATGTGTACACAGGATTTACTGTAGTTTTATCTGATAGTCATTATTTCTCATAAATGCTAAACGATGCATCCAGAATAATTAAATACTAATGCTTCTTAAGATCATTCAATAACATTTAAGCTGTATTCACATGGCAAAAATACATCATAGCTTTAGACAGTGTCAAACTGAAACTCTGTTTAATCTTAGAGCCCCACTGAATCTGGATCAAATATTCTGGATATATTTGGAGTCCTGGACAGCCTGAATCTGGGTAACCTCAGTGACCCTGCATATATCAAACTGTGGTTCTCTGTGAAGATGGCTCCTCTGTTGCCCTATGTCAGCCAAAGTTTCCTGATCCAACTGGGGAACCAGAACTTCAGCTGCAGTTCTTACCAACAGCTGTAAGTGAAGTACATAGCTGCACTTAACTTTTTAACAAAGTTAAGAAGTCTGTACATGTTTGTCTTTAATATTTGGAATCGTTGCATCAAGAGTTTGAGAATGAGTTTATATAAAAGAAATAACACAATCAGCAGGGGGTTTTGCAAATGCCATTTTTGTTTACTTCTTTAACTATATGACAAACTTGTTCAAATCTTGTACCGTACCATATGGTGGAACTAATACTTTTAGGTTAAAGCCGCATACATACATACATACATACATATACATATACATATACATATAC
>NW_013952507.1:575693-578353 GCF_001266775.1 Austrofundulus limnaeus | reverse complement strand
GTTGAATGTTTATCTGATACTCTCTGAATGAGTTCATACTAAAAAATTAAATGTTTGTTGCAAATGTAAGGACATTATCATTTTCTTGTTAACCCAGAGCTGATTTATTTTGAATAGGAGAACATATAAAGTATTTGTTGAGAATAAATGTCTAAAATGTTTATAACTAATTTGTTTTAGAGTGAAGTCAATGACTGCAGAAGTTGAGATGCTACAAAAAGTGGAAAGGAAACTAATCTACAGCAGCTTTATCAAATTGTATCTGTCAAGAAAGAACTTGGCAGGTAAAAAGAAATTATGAAATTTTTAATTGTTTCAAAGAAAAAAATGCATTTTGTTTAAAACCACTATAACGCTTGCATGGTACAAAGATAAATACTGTGTGCAAAAAATGTACACATTTGAACAAAGATGAAAAATGAAAAAAAAATAGAAAATAAATGATTTTAGTTTTTAACATAGTTTATGATTTTTAATTTTTACAGATCCTGGATGCAATCAAAATGTAAATGGAAGTGAAGAATGGCTAAATAAAAATATTGGAAGTTTATTTTTCTTTGCAACATTTGAGGAACTAAAGAATATGAGCAACTATTTTTCTGACGTAAGTGATGCATTTAAAAAATGTTGGGAAAAAGAAAACATGTAAAAAATATTTATTTCTGCTGAAATTTTTTATTGAAAAAATAATCTGTTACAGGAAAACCAGTGGCTTGTGCTTCTACCAAATAAGGACATCACAGTAACACAGGATGTGCAAAGTGTTTTGGAAAATGTCACTCTTGTGCAGGCAGTGCTCACACAATTGTCGGAATCAGACGATATTGAGCATCTTCATCTGTTTTTCAGCAGACTAACGGAAATAACACAAGAGGTGACTTCTCAGAATATTCTGAAAACAACAGAATTACTATATTAGACTATACTCATACAGAATTACTATACCATGACGACTGATATAAATGAAAATTATACAAAACAGTATATGACTTAAAATGTTGATGATACATTTCTAACAGAAAAACACAACAATCATCAGAAATGGAGATGTGCGAGACATCATCTTGAACGAGACYTTAACAGCCCTCGCACCCAGTTTTGTGGACTTTGAGACTGTGGACTATATACTGTGGTTCCAAGTTTACTTGGGACCTGTAATAGCCAGTCTGCAACCTGGCAGCTTGTCAGATATACCCAGGAACATCAGCTGTGCATCCTACAAAGCCATGTGAGTAACACTTCTTAGAAAAAACTGAGACATTTTGGGTTCAAATGATGCCAAACTTTGGTTACAAACAAGTTGCAACAATTACTGTTTTTTTTTTTTTTTTGTTTTGTTTTTTTTTACTCAGAGTCACTGGTCTTCGGGATAGTTTGACATTTTTGCCTCTGGACCTTGCAACTGGTGTGAGATCAAGCTTGGAGTCACTACAGGAGATCTTTCCAAGTATGTGTCAGGAATACTTTGCTGACAATTTTTTTAGAAAAGCCTGGTAACATCTGGTGCTAACAAAACATATTCATGCCTTGCCTAACTCCATTTTTTCTCCCAAACAGATTGCTCATATTTGGAGTCATTTGTGGTAAGTTCACTTTGAAGGCTGTWTTACATTGATTATACAGCATTGAAACTTGATTTACAGGACAACAGTAGGCACATTAACCCTGTACTAGCAACAATACCAAGGTCTTTTCATTTTTGTGAAGCTTTTTACTCTAAATGAACATTTCTTGCTTTCTCTGTCTCCAGTGCACGCAGTCACCTGTTGATGGTAAGTCAGCATTTTATCTCACATATCTGTGATGATGACACATATCTTTTTGTCAACTATCCATATCTAATACAAAATATGACCTTATTACAGTGGACCTCATTTGTGCTGCAGTTAATAGGCGAGTATAGTCCTGTTGTACCTGCTGCAGTGTCTACAAGTCATTTTTAACCCAATGTAACTAAGGCAAATTGTTTTGATCATGTTTTGTAGATCTAAAGTCCAACAAACACTATCAGCAGACAACTCCTCAACAGCCTTGTGTAATTTTACCATCACTGAAATTACCTGTTCCTCGGTAAGAATGCTGGGTGCAAGCAGTGAGTCCCAGCAGAACACTTACTCTTTCCTTTAGAAATAATATGAAGCCACATCCTTGCATGTTCTGCTGTTCATGCTTCATTTCTTCTCATGTACGTTCTCACCAGCCCACAAGAATAACTCAAGACAACGTGGTCACTTTGCTGAAATGCTCTGTGGAAAGCCGAAGGACATACCCAGTGGAAGTTTGGAAGCTTTTCTTCAACAGAACATCTGGTTTGGACAAGGCTCTTGAGACATTCAGTTTGACGGTAAACCCAATACCTCAATTTCAACAATATGATTGCTTATCTGTGCAAATGTTATATCCGGCTATATCGTCCCATGTTCTAGGCCCCCTACAGCAGCAACGCTGTCTTCACAAATGCTCTTGAAGCTCTCGGAGAAGTGGAACCAAACAGATTCAGCCAGGAAGACCTACAGAATGCCACTTTAGTTAGCAGTTGGTTCCAGAATAGGATCCGTCCATTCCTTGCTTCCGCATCCACAAATTTCTTGATTTGCCTTAGCGCCAAAAACTTCAGCTGCCTGACATACCAAATTATGTAAGTACATACAGTGAGAGAC
>NW_013952507.1:563955-574465 GCF_001266775.1 Austrofundulus limnaeus | reverse complement strand
CATCAGTACCCACTTCATAAACTTCACTACAGAAGAGTTTCATCTTTGGTTCAACATCAAACTGGTCCCCATCCTTGCAGGTTTCACTACAGAGATGCTCCAAATTGCAACCTCAAGCATCAACTGCACAAACTACCATGTCATGTAGGTTACACATTAGCTACCACCAAGTACTGAATACATCAAAATGAAAAGTACTTTAGAGGAGCTGTGTATGACAACTTTCTACCAATCTTTGCAGTGTGAGCGGGCTGGACAAAGTTTTTTCAGACATACCGCAGGATAGACAGCAAAGACTTGCAGACGTACTGCTTGACTACCTGAGGAGATCTGCCAGTGTCATCAACCAGCCAGGTAGGCCTGGCAAAATGAAACTGTGGCCCATGCACACTGCCTTGAARTCTCTGAAGAAAAAAAAGATCATTCAGACACTCCAAACAAAACTGGACCCAAACTGTCYGATTAAAACCGGAACTTGCTTTGTTGTGCTAGTTCTGACATTTGTATGTACGCTTCAGTTTGCAGACCTGGAAATCAGAGTGATGACCGAACACTTCAAGTCAACTTGGCTCAATTTGCTACATTGATACCATATTCTGACCTGAAATTCCTCAACCTCTCCCAGGTAATTTTTCAGTTTTCATTTGTAACTTTTATTTTTCTTACATTACAAAAACAAATGCTTTGTTTTAGGACCTAACAACATTTTTAGTTTTCATTGTTATGTCTTTTTTCTTTTTCAGACTGTCATTTTAGATTCACTATCATCTGAACAGAAAGCTGAACTACTTCTTGAGCCCAACAATTTTGCCAATGAAACTCTCATAATTTTTGTATTCAAACAAGTCACTTCATCTTCATCTCTGCAAAATCTTGTGTCATTTTTTGACACTTTTGTGAATGGTATTGAAAAGGTAAAAAAAACATATACATATATATATACATTTAGCATGTCTGTTTTTTGACTTTGTAAAACAATAAACCTTTCAAAATATTTTTTTATTCAGCTAAACATGACAACATTCAGCTCTGGACTACGTGATACCATCCTTAATCTGACATTGACAACACTTGGCCCACAACTGACTCATTTTAGCTCTGATGAGATCAAGTTATGGTTCCAAGTTTATCTCCAACTCTTCCTCCCAAGTGCTGACTCAAGAACCTTTGAAGGTTTTCCAAGAAATATCACCTGTAGCTCATATCAAGAGATGTGAGTGAAAACTTTACTCTTCTACTAACAGGAATATTTCTTCATTGTTTAGTTTTTTGATTATTTTTTTTTCAGTGTCAAAGGATTTGACAACATTTTCATTCAGCTCTCTGAGCAACAGATTCAGCAGTTTCTCACATTTATATTGGCCTATCTCAAGGGACAGCTGTCTTCGGGTAAGCTGAAAATCGTAATTTTCTGGACACTGATTGCTTTAAATGTTCAAACTTCTGTTTATGCTTCAATCTTAAGAGTAAGTTGTTTATTTTTCAGGTTTTTCATGTGCTGACTCTGCAACTGATGACAGAAATTGGCTTGAAAACAATTTTGGTCGGTTTCGTTTTCAAGCTTCTTTAAATGACTTTTTGACATTCAAGAACAATTTCAATGGGGTAAATACTATATTTAAGATCCTAAAGACGTTTTCAGTTAAGTAAACTACAAGAAATATAAACACTTGGATAAAAATTATAAAAATGTTTTGTTCTCTGGCTGACTTGGAACTTTGGACACTAATGGGTGTATTATTTGAATGCATTACCTGACATATTTCCCACCAGCTCAGGTAAATGATATAGGATTTAAAAAGGTGAAGTTTTTTAAACTACTATAAAACAAACGTTTTAAGTGAAGTAACAAATACTAATTAATACAATTTTTAAGTTATCTTACCAGTAGATTGAACAGTTACTGCATTAGGTCTGAGAAAGTTAAATGTGCAGCATGCGGTTGCACCCTGAATACATTGTGCTGTTTGTATTAACTTGTTGTTTTGTTTAGGTGGAGGTTTCAGATCTTCTCACCTTCTATCAACTGAGTGAGCTTGCAGGAATTCCTTCTCAGCTAAATGGAACACATGATGTGACAAAAATTATGACATTTATCAACGCTTCTGAGTTTGGTGCTTTCTTTGACAAAGTCTCACCAGCTATTGAGGTAAACAATGTCAAGATCTTCTTTTGCTCTGTGATATTCTGTGATATCATGTCTGAGAAGTTGTATATTGTTTTTGGTATTGATGTTTTTTTATTTATTTGTGGATTTTGAAATAAAAAAACTATAAAAGTTATAATAAATAAATAAATAAATACCTGCCATTTTATTTCAAGAGTGACACTATCAAAAAAAGTATTAACATTTTCATGACTATTTAAGAAATAATTTTTAAGATAATATTTTTAAGCCAGAAAACAAATAAGAGGGTTACTTTAAGTTCCATCAATTTGGGAAAAAAACAAATTTAAAAAATGATTGGATTGAAACTGACAAATATTTGATATAAACAAATTAATGTCTCTTTTTCACACCAAGTATATTTCCCCACAGGCCCAGTCAGCCAACTACACACAGGAGGTGAAGTCTGCCTTCCTCCAGGGAGTTTTTGACCGAGCAGGTCTCGCCTCACCAGTTGTAAGTGATGGAGAGTTCCTGCTGTGGCTGAAAGTGCGACTGAGGCCTTTACTGGTCGATCTTTCTCCAAGTTTGGTGGCACAGTTTTTCAGCATTGGGACAAACAGGAGCTGCAACAGCAGCCAAGAAATGTATGTATTTACCCTATACAGGCAAACCAGTTTGAAAAAATAAATAGATAAATAAAAAAATATATATAGTTTTAAGGCAGTCTTAAAATAATACAGTGAATAGTAGAAATATTATTTTCAATTGATAACAGCTAATTTGTATGTATTAATCATTTTTAATTTTTTTAGGATTAAAATACTTGATACAATAAACTCAACTCTCAGCATCAACACACATACAGAGATCTACAAAAACATTGTCCTCTTCCTTCAAGGTTTGTGGAAGGCATAATGCCACACTGCAAAAACTCTATCTATAACAAAGAAGTGTTTCTTTTTCCTGCATATTTGTCTCTGTTGTATTTGTTCACAAAATAATTTATTTTATTTTGCAAAACAGGTTCAACTCCACTGAAATGTTACACAGGGGGAAGTTTCTACATCTTTCTGAAAAACACCTTCCTCAGTTTTGGCTTTCCAGACGTGTCAACATTGCTATCTCTTCTGCCACCAACACGCAAGTCTGAGGTAAATAAACAATTTAAACAAATAGATACCTCCCCCATAAATGTAGATGGGGCAGCAGAGTTTTAGATGCACTCGGAGAAACAAAAAATAAGAGAAAGCTACAGCTATGTAGCTGCACTACAGAAACCCAATTTCTATGCAAAATATTTTATTTTTTCTTTTTCAGCTCCTAAACACCATCAGCACCTCAGAACTGCATCAGTTCCTCAGTCAGCCTGGTGTAATCAGTAATGCCTCAGACGTCTGCATTATCTTCAACAGCTACAATAACACAAATGACTTCCTTCAAACTGTATGTCCCTCATTTCAGATACAAAGCCAAATACAATATGCAATTTTACAAGCTCATTATAGCAAGTTAGAATCTGCCCATGTGTCATTAACGCTGAAACTCCATCCATAACCTTTAGGAGAATGTTTCTGATGATCTGAAGAAGGTGATCCTCCCTTGTGTTTGGAAGTTTGCTCTGAGCAGCACCAGCATGTCTGAGGCCAATTTGTGGTTTGATGTTCGGTTGAAAAACTACCTGGGATTCCTCACCAAGAGCCTCATCAGCTCCACTGAAGTGCAGAACGCCTCGTGCTTCGCCTTCCAGAAACTGTAAGTCTTTGTCTCAGAGTCTTAAAATTGACAAGAAGGATCGAACGCAGCTCAGTTAACATTAGTTTTTTTCCCCACTTTCAACAGAGTGTTCTTCATGGGAAATAACTTCACGTACAATAGTTCTGATTTTGGACAGATGGATGTGTACGCCACCATCAAGAGCTACTTGAGTGCTAGTATGAATGTTTTTATACAAGTGCAAAAATAGATTAAAATGATTGAAAATATTTTTTTATTTATTAAAATGTGCAATTTTTGCTTTTATGAGACATGATTAAAATTAACTTTAACTTTACTGTGCATATAGTAGTATAGTGTAGTATAGTGACAAGAAAACTGCATCACTCTCTTCTTGAAACACCAGTGAAAATTTTGATAASAATCTGTTTTCCTCAGGCTCCGGAGTCAGATGCTACAATCCCAATGATCCAGAACTCAACTCTACATCCTGGTTTGTCAAATACATCAACAACTTTGTGACGTTTATCACTCTGGATGACTTCACCAACTTTGGTTCCTCCACTCAGGTATGCTATTAAATAACCCCTGGCAAAAAGTATGGAATCACCAGTCTTGGATGAGCACTCATTCAGACATTTCATTCTGTAAAACAAACTCAGATCAAAAACATGATACAATAATAAGGTCATTCCAAAGTGCAACTTGTTGGCTTTCAGGAACACTCAAAGAAATGAAGAGAAAAAATTGTGGAAGTCGGTGAATGTTACTTTTATTGACCAAGCACAGGGAAAAAATATGGAATCACTCAATTCTGAGGAAAAAAGTATGGAATCATGAAAAACAGATAAACAAAAGACCATTCAAAATACATCACTAGTATTTAGTTGCACCACCTTTGGCTTTTATAACAGCTTGCAGTCTCTGAGGCATGGACTTGATGAGTGACAAACAGTATTCTTCATCAATTTGGTGCCAACTCTCTTTGATAGCAGTTGCCAGATCAGCTTTGCAGGTCGGAGCCTTGTTGTGGACCATTTTTTTCAATTTCCACCACAGGTTTTCAATTGGGTTGAGATCTAGACAATTTGCAGGCCATGACATTGACTGAATGTGTCTTTCTCCAAGGAATCCTTCACTGTTTTTGCCCTATGGCACGATGCATTATCTTGGAAAATTATTTCACCACCTCCAAACATCTGTTCAATTGAAGGGATGAGAAAACTGTCCAAAATGTCAATGTAAACTTGTGCATTGATAGAAGAATTAACCACAGTCRTCTCCTCAGTGCCTTTGCCTGACATGCAGCCCCATATCATCAAGGACTGTGGAAATTTGGTTGTATTCTTCAGGCAGTCCTCTTCATAAATCTCACTGGAACGGCACTAAACAAATGTTCCAGCATCATCATCTTGTCCAATGCAGATTCTTGACTCATCACTGAAGATAACTTTCATCCAGTCATCCACAGTCCATGATTGCCTCTTCTTAGCCCATTGTAGTCTTGTTTTTTAGGTATCAATGATGGTTTTCTTTTAGCTTTCCTGTACTGAAATCTCATTTCCTTTAAGCAATTTCTTACAGTTGGGTCATGTACATTGGCTCCAGCTTCCTCCCATTTATGCTTCATCTGTTTAGTTGTACTTTATCATTCCGTGCTGTTTGCATTTGGTCCGTATCTTGGATACAGCTGATTGTGAACAGCCCGCATCTTTAGCAACCGTGTGTGAAGAGTAACCTTCAAGAAGTTTCACAATCCTCTCTTTTGTTTCAAGAGACATTTCTCTTGTTGGAGCCATGGTTCTTGCCCCTCCACTTCATCCAGCAGCCCTCCAAGGTGTCATGACTGCAGGTGTTTTTAACTGCAGACTAACAAGCAGATCTAATCTGAGGCAGGTGTCCATTTAGGGAAAGAAAATTGACTGGGTTTGTCCTTATTTTCTACCTCCAATTTGAATGATTCCATACTTTATTCCACAGAATTGAGTGATTCCGTATTTTTTCCCCTGTGCTTGGCCAATAAAACATTCACATTCACTGACTTCCATCATGTTTTCTCTTCATTTCTTTGAGTGTTCCTGAAAGCAAACAAGTTGCACTTTGGAATGACCTTATTATTGTATCATGCTTTTTGATCTGAGTTTGTTTTACAGAATGAAATGTCTGAATGAGTGTTCATCCAAGACTGGTGATTCCATACTTTTTGCCAGGGGTTGTATATTAAAGTTAGTACACCAAGTCGGCATAGACCCTTCATAAGGCTGCATCAAACTGCTGTGGTCACTGAAATGCTATGTTTTAAAATTTCTTTAACATCTGATTCATGAAATTTCATGCATTATTTTACCGTGATAAAAATGTTTATCAAAAGAGATGAGAACAAGACATTGCCAACTCAGCTTTATGAGGGTTTTGATGGCATCGTATTTGTGGCCAGCTTGAATGAGTTTTTATTCTTTCAACAAAACATAATGAAAGTGGGCTTTTGTACTGACATGTATTTTTTTTTTTCATAGACTAAGGTGTTCTTGGAGGATCAAGCCAATCTGGAGCTTTTCAGTAATATAGCAATCCCAGAAGATGTAAGAAACTACTACATCTCACAGCTTTATATGTTCAACCCAACCTACAGTGTCACCATGTGAGTCACCACCACTTTCTTAAGAAAATCCCACAATTTGAATGTTTGCAAGTAAACCTGTTTCTTTGGCATACTTGCAATATATGTTTATTTATTTATTTATTTATTTATTTATTTATTTATTTCATTTAGGCTCCCAGGTTATTTGTTGTGCTCCCCTGACATTCCAAGTTTAGCATATACTGCTCTTAATGACGCTGACACCATGGTCATTCTGGACAGGAGGAAGGAATTCTGCAATGGAACCAATTATCCTGAGGTACCAGCTCAAAATGTTCCTACTTAAAAACATAACCTGCCTTTAAAAGTTCCTATCAGTGGCCTTCCCCAAAGCCAAATACAGTATTAGTTACAGCAAGTAAAACCAGTATCACCTTGTATAATATAGCGCATTTATGGTTGTTTCCTTTGTCATTTAGCGTTTAGATGTTTCTTTTATTTGCCTGAGGTTTTTGGCAAGCTTACCCAATGTAAATTATTCTAACAAATCTCATTTTTTTTTATTATCCAATAGGTTTCTGCTGCTTTGGCATCCAACTTTCAGAAGTTCTCACAGCAAACAATTGTAACTCTTGGGAGTGCCTCTTCAGGCCTGACCAACACCCAGCTCAATTCAATCCTCCCAGAAGTGCTTCTGTCTTCTTTGCCCACCCTGGGCTCAGTGACAAACTGGGGTCAGGACCAGGCCAACACAATCATCCAAGTCCTTATCTCTTCAGGCTTCCAGGTAGAAGTTTGAAAAACACTCCTTTGGTTTGCCTAAAAACTGTGGAATTTTTATGCTTTATAGAGGAAGCTTAGTCTAGTTATGTATACTATATTCTTTAATATAACCATGACCCTGAACTAACTGCCAGTTCATTTAAAAATGATCTAACTGATAAAAGTGTATTTGACAGCTCAACAGTACCGCCTCCCTGGAATCCCTGGGCACTCTTATTGCTGGAGTTCCTTCAGCAACCATCTCCAGTATTTCAACTACAGAACTTCTCAGCGCTTCTAAAAACCCCACCTTTGTTTCCAATATTGTGGGAGCTCCAGCAGTTCTCCAGGAGACTTTTGTCAATAAGGTTAGCTTGTTATCATAAAGCTGAGACATATTCCTTAAATGATCTCCTCACTTTCTAAGTCTGAAATAGGAAAATCTAATCTCCCTGAAAGAAATCTTCTCAGATAAACCTATATAATTATCCAAAAGCTGTGTGGTAGCTAAAACTGCTGCATGTAAACTTTAACAGTTTCCTTAATTCTTTCTGTAACAATGCCGAAATTGGGGATTTTTCTTAAACAAATTTATAAATAACTATTATAAATATAAATTATAAATAATATGATATAAATTATTAAGACACTAGAATTGTTTTTTTTTTATTTCTACCCTCACCATTGCACATGGATTGAACAAAAATAATTTTATTTAATTACTCAACAGGTCATTTCTGTGGACAAAAGTCCATCCAAGGTGTTGCTGAATGTTCCAGATGCTTTAGCAACTGAGATCCCACCAGTCCTGCTGATATCTCCTGATATGACTTCAAATATCAGCTTGATAAACAAGAAGACATGGACACACGATCAGGTTAGTACTTGGTATTGTCGTACATGCAGAAAAAAGTCTGTTGATAAAAGATGTAAACCAGTGACACATATTCTGTGTAAATTAAATCTAAAATTAGAATTATTTAATTATTTATGCCACTCTTATTAGGTTAAAATAATGACTGATTCCCATACACACACAATGGGATGTTGATGATAAACATTATTTAGCATTTTCTGAATTCAGTCAGTGTTTAAAGTTGTCAAGGATTTTTAAACTTTCATGCAAATAATTAAATATTTTAAAATTATTTTGTTTTTTAACAAGATTATAAATTTACAGTGGTTCAGTACGATATTCATGGTTTATCCACCTTGTTTTCAAATTAAACATTAAAAATGCTAATATTTTTGCATTCTTTCATTTCAAGTGATATGATTTTCTCCAAAAATGGTCACAAATATGATCTGCTAACTGAATCAACATCCATCTCTTTAATAAAGGAACTTCAGCATAGGATCTGAAATGTTTGTCCTTAAGTTTACTAGTTCAAAGTGCAAAAATCTCTTTTAAAATGCTCTTTCTTTCATCTTTTTTTGTAGTCTGTCTTGTTATTTGGGGCTCTGGCTGAGGGCAATTTTGACATTGAGCAGTAAGTAAACTTGACACCTATTTTCCCTTTTCTTACTAGAGATGTTCAAAGATGTGTTTATTCTTTCTGTTTAACATTTTTACAGGCTTTCTCCGTATATGCTGCAAGGCTTCACATGCACAACAGCCAGCAAAATGACAAAAACCAGAATCCAGCAGCTGATCCATGCTTCTAGGCCAAGAATGGGCAGAGCCAAGGTGCAGCTGGTGGAACCACAGGTAAAAAAAAATGGATTTACACAAGTTCTTTATCTAAAGTTGCTGATTAAAATAAAGTGATGGAGGAATATACAGTGCCTTGTGAAAGTATTCGGCCCCCTTGAACTTTTCAACCTTTTGCCACATTTCAAGCTTCACACATAAAGATATAAAATTATTATTATTTTTGTAAAGAATCAACAAGTGGGACACAATCGTGGAGTGGAACAAAATTTATTAGATATTTTAAACTTTAACAAATAAAAAACTGAAAAGTGGAGCGTGCAATATTATTCGGCCCCTTTACTTTCAGTGCAGCAAAGTCACACCAGAGGTCCAGTGAGGATCTCTGAATGATCCAATGTTGTCCTAAATGACTGATGATGATAAATAGAATCCACTTGTGTGTAATCAAGTCCTCGTATAAAAGCATCTGCTCTGTGATAGTTTCAGGGTTCTGTTTAAAGCATAGGGAGCATCATGAAGACCAAGGAACACACCAGGCTGGTCTGAGATACTGTTGTGGAGAAGTTTAAAGCTGGATTTGGATAACAGAACATTTCCCAAACTTTAAACATCTCAAGGAGCACCGTGCAAGCGATCATATTGAAACGGAAGGAGTATCAGACCACTGAAAATGTACCAAGACTCGCTGTCTCTCTAAACTTTCATCTTGAACAAGGAGAAGACTGATCAGAGATGCAGCTAAGAGGCCCATGGTCACTCTGGATGAACTGCAGAGATCTACAGCTGAGGTGGGAGAGTTTGTGCGTAGGACAACAATCAGTTGTACACTGCACAAATCTGGCCTTTATGGAAGAGTGGCAAGGAGAAAGCCATTGTTAAAAGAAAACCATAAGAAGTCCCGTTTGCAGTTTGCCAGAAGCCATGTTGAGGACACAGCAAACATGTGGAAGAAGGTGCTTTGGTCAGACGAGACCAAAATTGAACTTTTTGGGCACAATGCAAAATGATATGTTTGGCAAAAAGCAACACAGCTCATCACCCTAAACACGCCATCCCCACTGTCAAACATGGTGGTGGCAGCATCATGGTTTTGGCCTGCTTTTCTTCATTAGGGACAAGTAAGATAGTTAAAATTGATGGGAAGATGGGTGGAGCCAAATACGGGACCATTCTGGAAGAAAACCAGTTGAGAGTCTGCAAAAGACCTGAGACTGGGATGATTTTTCTTCCAACAAGACGATGACCCAAAACATAATGCAAAATCTACAATGGAATGGTTCACAAATAAACGTATCCAGGTGTTAGAATGACCAAGTCAAAGTCCAGACCTGACTCCAATCGAGAATCTGTGAAAGGAGCTGAAAACTGTTGTTCACAAACGCTCTCCACCCAACCTCAATGAGCTCGAGCTGTTTTGCAAGGAAGAATGGGCAAAAATTTCAGTCTCTCGATGTGCAAAACTGATAGAGACATACCCCAAGCAACTTGCAGCTGTAATCGCAGCAAAAGGTGGCGCTACAAAGTATTAACGCAAGGGGGCCAAGTAACTTTCCATGCTCAATTTTTCAGTTTTTTATTTGTTAAAAAATTTAAAATATACAAAAAGATAAATTTTTATAGGTCTTCTGGACGGGTTCTTCTCTAATGAAATGTTTCGTCTCTCCTCCAAGAGACTTCTTCAGTCTGAGAG
>NW_013952507.1:550559-562120 GCF_001266775.1 Austrofundulus limnaeus | reverse complement strand
CTTTAATTCCCTATAGCACCAAGGATGTCCAGAAAAGCAACTGCAGATCCTACTTTTCTGCTCTGGGTGCTGCACAGTTTACGGTGCCCTCCAGTATTTTGAACAAGGGCCAACAGCACTTCAATGATGCCAGGACCTGCTTGGTGAGTTCCAGTAAAATGAAATATATCATTATATACTGTGCTGTAATCATGAGAATGTTAAGTAGCACACACGAGGGTGTAGTAGTCATTTCATGGAAACACAAGCTTCTCTTATTCACTGTATATTTGAAATCTTCAGGGTATAAATGGATTCAGACTGAGCAAAGACAACCTGAATGTTCTGGGGAACATGGTCTGCATTCTGGACAGTGCTTACATACTGAACTCAGATCCACTCATCCTGGAAAATTTGAAAGCCTGCCAGAAATTCTCTGACAGCCAAGTCAGTGCTATGGAGAACCTGCTGCTATCTGGGAACACAAGATACGGGTACAAAAACTAAACCCAGTCATTCAGTCTGAAATATAAAAGAAACTGCTAATGATGTACAATACTTAGCCCAAAGTTGTATTTATTGACAGAAAAAAGGGAGTTTTAATGTAGGACCCAAAAGGGCTAAATACATCATATATTAATTTGTATCACAGCTAATTTTTACAAGCTAGCTAGCTTGTGCTAAACTGAGGATAACAGGCTATGTAGTTTTGTAGCTGGTTTACTACAAAAGTAATCACAAACAGCAAATATGACTATTTATCAACCACAGCCAGATTTGTCAAACTTCTTAGAGTGGAATTTTAGACTTAGATGCTAAAAATTTCTTAAATTTAAACTTACTTTGAACTTGATCTGAGTTAGCTAAAGTTATCTACACAAGACATATTTTCATCCTTACAAGCCTAGTTGTTTAAATTCTTCTTCAGATCCACGCAGGCAAGTTAAGTTTTCAGATAAAAGGGCAACAGCTCCTGATCACCAAATGCTGTATTTTATGAATCTTGACTAGTGAAAAATCTGAACACTGTTTGAAAAGTAAATGCAGAAACTTTGTAAGGTATGCAGATTCACTCAACTAAGGCAGGAATGTCTAAAATGAGAAAACATGTGAATTATAATTGCTTGGATTTTAAAACTTTCTACAAATAAGCAATTCCAATTTAGTCACAAATCAAGCAATCTGCTATACTGTATTTACATGGTTTCAGATGAAGTTTTATTAAACTTGTTTCCACTCATCATAAACACACAACCAATCATATTTTTTGCAAACCATACAAATCCAGCTTGTGGTTAAGCAAAAAAAAAATTTGTTTCAAACTTGTTTAATCCTAAAGGGAAAACATGTTGAGTGCAAACAATGTAAAATTAAACATGCAGGGTTGTCCTTTTCCCATAATCTATAATTAAGTATTTCAACATGACTAGCATTTTGTTAATGTATGTGCCTGCACAAAACTTTGACTTTTCAGAAATGTTTCTACCTGGAACCTGAAAACACTACAGGACCTTGGAATCCTTCCTCTGTACCTAACAAGAAACGTCTTGGGCATGTTCAAAACAGTAAGCCTTCAATTTATTTCTATGACACTAGGAACTTTGATGTTAATTTTATTTTATAAAATAACAAAGCAAATTTAAATTAATTTCCTTTTGCATGATAAGTTCTTTTTTTTCCTTATTATGCAGACAACAAAGAAAATGTTCCTGAAAGGTTTCATGCCACAATTAAGAACAGAAAAAACACAGAAGTCTAAGCTGAAGAAGCTGTTTAAAGAGGTCACCGCCCAAGTGGCAAAACGAGGAGCAGGTAAACATTTCCTGTGAAAGTAGCAGTCATGGAAAGTAATGATGAAAAAGATTTGTTACCTGGAATATATGAATGTATACACTGGTATTATTTATTTACACGTGTGTGTATGTATGCGTTAAAACAAAAAACTATTTTGGATGATTTAATACTTTGCCAGGATAATACTTTAATCTTTTTGCTGTAAACATATATATAGTGGGGTGCGGAAATTTGGGCAGCCTTTTTAATTTTCCTGATTTACCTTTATAAATCATTGATTGTTTGGACAAAAAAAATCTGTTAAATATATCATATAGGGGACAAACACAGTGATATTTGAGAAGTGAAATTAAGTTTATATGATTTACAGTAAGTGTGCAATAATTGGTTAAACAAAATTAGACAGGTGCATAAAATTGGGCACTGTTGTCCCTTTATTGATTTCAAAAACTTTAGAACTAATTATTGGGACTTAAATTTGGTTTGGTAAGTTCAGTGACCATTGGCCTCCATACACAGGTGACTCCAATTATGAGGAAGTGTATTTTGGGGGGCAATTGTACATTTTTCTCCTTTTTTCATCTTCTCTGAAAAGTCACAGCATGGGAGTCTCAAAACAACTTTCAAATGGCCTGAAAACAAAGAGTGTTCACCGTCATGGTTTAGGGGAAGAATACAGAAAGCTATCTCAGAGATTTCAGCTTTCAGTCTCCACTGTGAGAAACGTGAGAAAATGGAAGACCACAGGCGCAATTCAAGTCAAGGCTTGAAGTGGCAGACCAAGAAAAATCTGGAATAAACAGAAGCGAAGGATGTTGAGAACAGAGTCAACCTGCAGACCAGCACCAAAGACCTCCAACATCATCTTGCTGCTGATGGAGTCCCTGTGCATCATTCAACTATTCAGCACACTTTACATAAGGAGATGCTGTATGTGAGAGTGATGCAGAGGAAGCCTTTTCTCTGCCCATATCACAAACAGAGCTGCTTGAGGTATGCTAAAGCACATTTGGACAAGCCAGCTTCATTTTGGAATAAGGTGCTGTGGACTGATGAAACTAAAATAGTTATTTGGGCACAACAAGTGTTGTTATGCATAGAGGAAAAAGAACACAGCACTCCAAGAAAAACACCTGCTACCTACAGTAAAATGTGGGGGTGGTTCCATCATGCTGTGGGGCTGTGTGGCCAGTACAGGGCCTGGGAATCTTGTTAAAGTTGAGGGACGCATGGATTCCAATCAATTTCAGCAGATTCTGGAGACCAATGTCCAGGAATCAGTGACAAAGCTGAAGCTGCACCAGGGCTGGATCTTCCAACAAGACAATGACCCTAAAAACTGCTCAAAATCTACTACGGCATTCATGCAGAGGAACAAGTACAACATTTTGCAATGGCCATCTCAGTCCCCAGACCTGAATATTATTGAAAATCTGTAGCATCACTTAAAGAGAGCTGTCCATGCTCAGAAACCATCAAACCTGAATGAACTAGAGATGTTTTGTAAGAAGAATGGTCTACAATAACTTCAGCCACAATCCAGACACTCATTAGAAGTTATAGGAAGCGCTTAGATGCTATTTCTGCAAAAGGAGGATCTACTAAATATTGAGTTAGGTGTTTTTTTTTTCGTACCCAAATTTATGCACCTGCCTAATTTTGTTTAACTGCACACTTACTGTAAATCATATCAACTTCATTTCACTTCTCGAATACCACTGTGTTTTTCTCCTATATATTTAACTGATATTTTTTTATCCAAACAATCAATGATTTATAAAGGTAAATCAGGAAAATTAACAAGGCTGCCCAAACATTCGCAACCCACTGTATTAGCTATAGTTATAGCTTGAATATTACTCACCAAATTTTGATCTCCATAAGGCTGCACAACGGGAAACATCACTTCAGTTATTGTCAGCGATCCTTCCTTCCCCTTCGGCTACGATCTGACTCAGTTTGACCTCTGCCTGGACATCCCTGTGCTGAAAGACAACCTGAATGCAATCTGTGCGAAAGTGGATGATAATGACTTCCAAACTGTCATCCTAACGAAACTCAATGAGGTAATTTTTGAAAATGTGATTGTGATTTTTTTTGTGGGGGGGGGGGGGGGGTTGGGCAAAGATTCAGTGATGTAACTTCAACATATACTGCAGAACTGACACGCAGAATGTTCATCAGGTATAACTATCCTCCCTACTGATACGCCAAGCTCTTAGAAAAGCTGGGGTCTTTGTGTTTCTCATATGAATGTGTGACTGTATGAAAGTGTCCACTCATCTTAAAGCAGATCAATTTGCTGCTCACTGGAAAGTTTATTTAAAAAAAATAAACCCAACAAAGTCGGGCTACCTGTCTCACTTATTATTTCTGTGTATGTTTCTGCCATGACAGTAGTAATTTAAAGGAAACAGAAAATGTATTTATGACCATAAAGTTATATTGTGAATTAGTGGTTCTCAACCCTTTTTGCTTATATTTGTTATTTTTACATAGATTTGCTTCAATTCAACCCATTTCTTAATACACATCATTCATTCTTCTAGGCATACCCATCTGGAGTTTCTGATCAGGTTGTACAAAATCTTGGTTCAGTGTCTCGTGTTGCATCACTTGAGGGCATCTCTAAATGGAACATCACTATCATTGACACTCTGGCATCTCTAATGGACACTGACAATGGACCCTGGGACACAGCACAGGTATGAATATACTGATAGTAAAACTATAATATCTTTATGGTGGGTGGCACGGTGGCTCAGTTGGTAGAGCTGATGCCTCTCAGCAAGAAGATTGACGGATCAAATCCCAGCCTGGGGACCTTTCTGGGTAGAGTTTGCGTGTTCTCAGTGCATGTGTGGGCTTTCTCCGGGTACACCAGCTTCCTCCCACAGACCAAAAACATGACTGTTAGGTTAATTGATAACTCTAAATTGTCCTAAGGTGTGCGTGGGAGAGTGAATGGTTGTCTGTCTCGTTTGTCTCTGGGGGGGATGGATGGATGGATGGATGGATGATCTTTATGGTATTCAAACTTGTGCATTAGTATAAATGTTTGATGTGTTTTCTTTCATGATCAGAGCAAAGAAATCATCATGAAGTATCTGAATACATCTGGAAACTCCCTGGGCAGCTCTGAGCTGAACTTTATTGACTCCAACCTGTGTTCACTGGACACCAGCACTTTGATGACCATCACACCAGACAGTATCAGGTGAACATCAGCATTAAAAAAAATAAAAACTGTAGTCTCTGTGAAYACTGTTCTGGTTTTTAATGTGACTTTTTTTTCTCTTCAACAGGAATGCCAAACTCCTGAATGTGTCATCTTGTTCACTTGAGCAGAAGGCAGTCCTGTATAACATCAGTAAAGCCTCCTTCAGTTCACTAAATGCCACTTCACAAGACTTTTATAATTTRATAAAAGGCTACTTAGGTAAAAATGCTTGGATCTTGTATTTCTAGTCATTTATCAGAGAACTTGTTCCTAATTTGATCTTTTCTCTGTTCTTATAGGTGGAGCACCTCTGACGGACATTGTAGCCTTATCAACACAGAACGTCAGCATGAGTGTCGACATCTTTGAGAGTCTGGATCCTAACGTGATCAATGTAAGCATACATATGTAAGAGGTAATGAGTATTAACATGGTTTTGAATATTTGTGGACAATACTATGCAATAAAATGGATGTGGTATTAGTGATAAAGTATTAGGTCTACATTTTTTGGATCAGTATGTACACAGCTATAAAGTCAAAAGCAGTTTCCAAAGATTTCTGAATCTTTGCTGGATTAAAAAAACAATAACTTGTCATTTTGTTTTAAAATATTCAGAATTTGACTGTGACCAACATCCAAGGCCTGATGGGTGGAAATGTCCCAGACCTGAAGCTGTTTGAGAACAACACTTTCATTCAGAACTGGGTGAACTTGCARCTGCAGTCAGATCTGGATATGCTGGGTGTGGGCCTCATCACTACCAAGTCAGGGCTGATTACTGCAGCACCTACCTCAAACAATAATGAAACCAATGCTGTAGTGAATACAACATCAATGCCTGTACCGGTGACAAATACAACTGGTGTTGTAACAGCAACACAAGGTAAAAATATGTATATTTATTATTTGTTTGTATGTTTTTTTCCCTGGTAGAGTACAAACCATTCAGACTTCTCATTTTTAACAGTAGTCATAGGATCAATGTTTGACTATAGAATTTGATTTGATAGGTATAGTGATTAGTGCTGCCACAGCACAATTAAACAAACCTGTGCCATCTTTTTAAACATTAAAAATATAAAGTTTTCTGAATGAAAACTACTATTTGCATTAAATAGCAAAAATATTTTCTGGTAATAAGTAACTGTATTTTTAACTTTTGTTGCTGTCTTAACYTATAGCATAGGGCAGTCTGATGAACAATTTAAAAGGAAAGTTAACATTTAAGTTTTAATTTTCCACAGATATTGTGTGTAATGTCAGAGCCCTTTTGTTTAGAACTACAAAATGCTGAATTTGTATGCATGCATATCACTTTCTAAGCCTAAACCATGTCTTATGTACAGGAAACACAGCCCAGGGTAATGCAATTACAACACAAGGTAAGTACACTTCACCTACAGAAAAATCTGTTTAACATAAAAAAATTAGTGTGTAGTGTCAAGACCTATTAGTCCAGAACTATTAAAGGATGCATATGTACCCATGCATGTCACTTTTTAACTCAACATTTAATCTTATCTACAGGAAACTCAACCCAAGCTAATACAACTACAACAACACAAGGTAAGTAAACTTTACTTACAGTAAATGTTGTTAGCTGTAAAACGGGAGAAATACTAAAGGATGCATACTGTATGTACCCATGCATGTCAATTTTTAACTCAATGTTTAATCTTCTCTACAGGAAACTCAACCCAGGCTAATACATCTGCAACAACACAGGGTAAGTAAACTTTACTTACAGTAAATGTTGTTAGCTGTAAAATGGGATTACTATTTTTTAGACCACCAAACATMWAAACAACATTAAAAATTTCTGGCATACTATTAAATTGTTTTGGCAACATTCACTAATCAGGTCTGCCATTTTGTGCAGTAATACTTTGCAGTGACAAGGCCATTTTGTTCAGAAATACTAAAGGATGCATATGTACCCACGCATGTCACTTTTTAACTCTACATTTAATCTTATCTACAGGAAACTCAACCCAGGTTAATACATCTGCAACAACACAAGGTAAGTACGCTTTACCTACAGTAAAAAATAATTACATTTAATGTAATATTTTCACCTTAATTTTTAGAATTCTTATGTATTTCTAAAAAAAATCAATAAAGTAATATTTTTTACAATTTTTTATACATGACATTAAAATGAATTTAAAAAATTTCCAATGTTTTGCACTAAATACATAAACATATAAATACTTAAGTTTGTTTTAATTTGTCTTATTTCTAGCCCCACCCACAAATGGAGGATTTGAGTTTACAAACACACCAGCTTCTATTTTCTTGACTGTTCTGTTAACAGTTCTTCTTCAAGTTTTACTGCAAGATGTTTAAAAATGCACAACTTTAGTTGTAAATTTGCTTTTGTTTTTCCTTAAAATGAAAYGGATTATTTGTATTTTGCACGTGTTTTTCAGTCCATAACTGTAATAGTTTGAAAATTGTTTAATATTTGGTTCATGTTCTTTATTTTCTTAGTCTTATATGTCAGAATTTGTTAAAACTGTGATTGATGAAACACAAAAACAGTTTTTTTAAAATGTGGGAAAGTGTTGAAGTGTTAAAGTGCAACTTACCCCAAAAATCAACTTTTTTAACAAATAAACTGTCCAAATTGGGTCTTAAGGGTAAAACCTTGATATTTTTGACCTAAATTTAACATTTTCGTCTAAAATAGTTTAAATCAATATTTGGTCAAAAACGGCTTGGTGCTGCCATCTAGGGGTTTAAAAAAGACTACCACGTTTGAAGTACCTTGTGACGTGCTGTACTGTGTGACGTGTCACAGTACTGTGCTCAGTATAAAAAGGACCTCTGTAGAGACACGCCCTGCAGAGATTCAGGAGTTAGCCAWAGCATTGTTGATCGTATCTGTGGTAGAAGCTGCCTTCTCCTCAGCCACAGTGAAAACATGGAGTCTATCAGTCATAAAACAAACTGAATTAACTTACACATCCTCTTTGTGCTTCAAGAGTTTTAAACTGTGGTTGTTGTGTCACGTAGTTTAGATCGGGCCAAAAATACACACACACACACACCCTCGCACACACATATTGTCCCCACATGTGCAATAAAACATGTCCACACACACACACACACACACACACACACACACACACACACACACACACACAGCTATCATTATGATTATTATATATCATAGCCACAGCCTTACTGTGTTCAGGAAATAATAAAAGAGTTGAAGCTCAGTGACTCCCTCCGCTGTATGTCCCCATAAGTGCACATAGACCAGAACAAGTGCCTCCGCTGCTGAGGGGTTTTACACATCAGGATGTCCGTACACCTGCAGCAGGCAGCGGGATGACAGAAACTTACCTCGAGGCAGTGATGGAAAAAAAAAAAAAGACGTGGATGTCTGTGATCAGCTCTTCAAACTGCTCCTGAAAAATTTTCAAGCAAGTCCTGGTACGGACCGGTCCGAACAGAAGTTACAGAACCGGACAGTGACTGCTCCGTGCGGTCCTGCTGTCACTGAACTGGACCCTCGCTGACACTCACCGCTGCTCCAGGTTGCAACTTGCTCCGTGTCAGAACATCCCAGAACATCCACAGGTATTGTCCCCACGAAGAGTAAAAATACTGAGGTCTTTATAAACTTAGGAACATTTTAGCTGTGAGGATTAAATTAAAATGGGATCACATCAAACGGTATTTAGCCTAAAATATATCCCCGGTTGGATTCGGATCACCGTAGCGTTTTGGGGGGTAAGTTACACTTTAATAAAAATATCTAATAACATTGCCATATCCTGTCATCATAAAACTAAATTGTAGAAAATTTCTTTGAACATAATGTTTACACTCATTTGAATTATCTTTGTATTCCTTTAGAATTCAATAAAAATATATAATATTACTTGATGATTGTGGCATATTTTTAATTTTAAAGGTGGCCTATTATGGGAGTCCTAGAAAAAGTTAGGATACATCTGTGGGCTATACAAAACATGTTCATTTGATTTAACTCACAAAAAGAATCTCAAAAAATGAAATTTCACCTCTTCAGTTCTGCCTGTTCTTCAGCTCTCTTCAGATCGTGCTGTATGCAGAAGTTGCTATGGAAAGCCCCTCCCAACYGTTTGTTTACGTTAGCTCCGCCCCCAGACATGGTAGAAGTTTCCAAAGTGAAATTATTTTCACAAACTACAGCTTTCTTTGGCAATATTGTTAGAACATTGTAATCAAAGATAAAAAAATAAAATTAATCCAGGTATCTCTGTTCTCCGTGGCTGTTGTAAAAACAGCACAACTATCGTCCCTTGAGGAAGTGGGTGGAGCTTCACCTTGGGTTGCCAGGTGAGGAGCTGGAGTCTGGTTAGGTTGCTATGTGACTGTTATTGTGATGTCAGAATAATATGCTTTGAGAAAAAACGTTTCCAGATACCTAAAAATACATTATTACAGCAAAAAAACAGCTGGGTGCATATTTTTTTTTTTTTGGTGTTTGGACTGTTTCTCTAAGCAGTAGAGACCCAAAAGTAAATTGAAATAACAATAAATAATAACACATTCACCTCAACTGGCTCCTCTCGACGTGGAGGAGAAGCGGCTCTACTCTGAGTCCCTCCTGGATGACCGAGCTTCTCACCCTATCTTTAAGGGAGAGCCCAGACACCCAGCAAAAGAAACTCATTTTGGCCATTTGTATCTTTTGTTCACTACCCAAAACTCATGACCATAGATGAGGGTAGGAACATAGACCGACTGGTAAATCGAGAGCTTCGCCTTCTGGCTCAGCTCTCTCTTCACCACGACAGACCGGTACAGCGCCTCCATTGTTCCCTCATTCGTGAACAAGACCCCAAGATACTTAAACTCCTCCACTTGGGGCAGAACCTCTTCCTCGACCCGGAGAAGGCACCCTACCCTTTTCCGGCTCAAGACCATGGTCTCGGATTTGGAGGAACTGATCCTCATCCTGGCTGCTTCACACTCTGATGTGAACCGCTCCAGTGAGAGCTGGAGCTCACAATCCGATGAAGCCACTAGGACCATATCATTCACAAAATGCAGAGATGCGATCCTAGGGTCACCAAAATGGATCCCCTCAACACCTTGACTGCGCCAAAAATTCTGACCATAAAAGTTATGAACAGAATCTGTGACAAAGGGCAACCTTGGCCGAGCCCAACTCTCACCGGAAACGAGTAGAGCCGCTGGTCCTCCACGTCGAGAGGAGCCAATTGAGGTGGTTCATCTGGTTAGGATGCCTCCTGGACGCCTCCCTGGTGAGGTGTTCTGGGCATGTCCCACTGGGAGGAGGCCCAGAGGAAGACCCAGGACAWGCTGGAGGGACTATGTTTCTCGGCTGGCCTTGGAATGCCTTGGGATTCCCCTGGACGAGCTGGCTCAAGTGGCCGGAGAGGGAAATCTGGGTCTCTCTGCTTAGGCTACTGTCCCTGCGGCCCGACCCCGGATAAGCAGAAGAGAACGGATGGATGAATAATTGGCACCTCATTATCTCACTGAGCTTTTACAGCCTCACATTCCAAATAGATCCCCGAGATCTGTAAATCAAAAGCTTTTAGTTGTTCCTAGGTCTCGGCTTGTGACCAGGGGAGATAGAGCCTTTTCAGTTGCAGGACCTCGGCTCTGGAACAATCTCCCACTGTCTGTGAGGTCTGCTGGGTCTCTAAATGAGTTTAAGTCTCTGTTAAAAACCCATCTGTTTAAACAGGCATTTGAGTCTGAAGAGCAGGATCATTAGGCCAGCCTTTGCTGTTTTGTTTGATTTTATTGTTCATTTTATTACTGTACTTTGTTCATTRTTTTTATTTTATGCTCCTGTACAGCACTTTGGTTTTTATTGTGCTTTATAAATAAACTATGATGATGATAACACCTGAAAAGTTTTCATGACACTCAAGGACACTACAGCAAGAAACATCCATCAGTAAAAAAAACTGTGCAAAAAATGAACATAGAGAAAATAACAAAATTGTATTTTAAAATATGAAGTACACAAAACGAAGTTAAGAGGGCTATGCCAGTAAAAAATGAGTTTTCACAAAATGTTTGAACAGAGAGAGGAGGAGTCCAGAGGGCAGTGAGCATCTGAAAGTGTGAGGTGTAGCCCATTAATGATGGTGAAACACTGCAGTATGTAACATAACAAATATGATCACTTTTTAGTTTGCTTATTTTGTTGCATTGAGTCATAAATTTTAAATGTGTAATTCATTCAAAACAAATTTTAATATAAAGAAAATTACCCAGACCCAGACCCCAGCCTGACAAATACCCAAACATGCACATACACAATCGCACCATCCCACCCTCATCCTCACACCCACTCATTCAAAGACACACAAGGACGCCACATTCCACTCATACCCCCGATACACACTCTATACCCCCCAGGTCCAGGACATGCACCCACCCCCAACAGGAAGCAGCACACACCCGAACCCAGGGGGGTAGACACAATCATCCTGGGGTGGAGAGGAGCAGACGGCCGAGGCCCGGCCCAGACCACACCAGGCCACCTGGCCAGCCCCCCGCCGCAGAGAAGCCACACCCACACCCACCCCAC
>NW_013952507.1:540519-550532 GCF_001266775.1 Austrofundulus limnaeus | reverse complement strand
ACCCACAGGAACCAAGAGCCACACCTCAGGAGACCAAGCAGCACCAGGGAGGATGGAAAGCCAGCCCCGCCCCTGGCAACAGTCCAAGCCCCGAGCCCACCCACAGCCCAGGACCGCACCCAACAGCCCACCCTTCTTCAGGACCCCCTCCCCAAATGGCAGTCGGGGAATGGGAAGTGGAGTAAAGACCCTGACACGCACACCCTCACCCCCAGATGTACTGTTGGTGCATGTTGTTCTATAGAGCAATTAAAAAGGGAAAGAAGAAGAGGCAGAGGCCGGTGTGGTGCCAGTTTCCCCTCCACCACTACTCTAAAAACCCTAAGTGTCTATATGCAAACCTTGGGGGGTGGGCACAGGCACAGGAGGCGAGAGTGGTGCCATCCGGCCACCTATAGCCATGAGTGCCCACCTCAAGTTACTACTACTTACTRAATTTGGGGCCCAGGTGGTTATGGCAAATAGAGATGTAATATTGTTKCTCTTATAACACAACTGTGCCCCCCAAAAAACCCTGCATGGGTGAAGTTGAAAGTAAAGAGGATGAAGGTGTGCGGTARGGGATGGGGAAAATAATCTGAAGGAGCAAAATGCTCCCACAGGGAGTCAGCTCCCCCGCTGGCCCCAGTAAGCCCTCCCGTACCCCGAAACCCACCCAGGAAGAGCAGCTCCAAATACCTGTCCCTCCAGGCAAAGCGCCAAGCCCACGGAACCCCAGACCATGGACTGACGGGGCCCCGAAGGCCACCAGAAACTGGGCCCCCTTTGGACATTATTCAAGAAAAGACATAAAAGCACCCTCTGTATGATTGAACTAACAATTAGGATAAATTAACAGTGTGTTTAAGTATTCCTTCCTTCACTCAACCACTATATGGCAGTGTAGTTCCATGCTCAAAGCTAGAGAATTTAAATGAATCACATTCTGCCTTTTCAGTTAGAGCTAAAGCAGAACCRGTAACATTCAGACGTGCACAAAATTACAATAAAACTGGAACATCTCGTTTCAATTAATCTTGAGCCGTTGTGCCTAGAACAACAATTAATAACCTTTCATCTATCACRAGTGTCACCCAACAACTAGATAAACTAGTCTTGCTAAACTATGTAGGCCAGAACAGCCCTTTAATAATGCTGATCATCCATAATGTGCCAAACAGCTTACATGTTTGTAACAGAACACGTTGTGTAACTGCTGAGTTCGGTTATGAAAAAAAAATTATACTCACATGCAATTTTAAATAAGAAATGTAATCATGCTGAAATGATTTATGGTTTTCAAATCAACCTGAAAAATATATAATTTAAACTTCAAGCTATTAGCAAACATTTTGTGTCAGTAATCACTACTGTCTTTTTTTATAGGCTTCTTTCAGAGTCAAAAGGTAAATAAAAAAAATGTAAGCATTAAAAACAAGCCATCAATGCTATTGCTTAGGCTCTTTTTCAAGTTTCAGACAGGAGCCTATTGTAGCATTCAATAATCATGCAACTCTTACGGTACCTAAAATGTCCAATTTCTTTATACATATATTACATTTTATTTTTAGAGTTTTAGATAACCTAACTAGAACTAATCTGAGTTCAGATTCCTTATACTTTTTCATGTCAGTAAATAAAAACAAAATGTTTTTGTAGAAACAGAAACTTTGACACAAATTAGAAATAAAATAAACCATCATTAAATAAACAAAACCAATAAGAAATTGTAGGTTTAAAAACTATAAAACCTGTAAAAGCATTACTCAAGACGCTGTTCTAAGTGTGAAAAATGTGGTTTAATACTTGGAGTAAAAGCCTTTTTTATTATTATTTTTACTTCAAAGCAGATGTTTTGGTACTATCCCTTCTTACTGAAATGAGAGAGAAAAATATGTGAGGGCTAAAAGCAGTAATTTGTGATTCTTGAGGGTGTTCTCAGTTGGTACCAGTTCTACAGTTCTTAAAATAAGAAGTCATATGCTGGGAAGATCTATTTTTTCCCAATTATTGGAAAAATGGAAAGGTATGGTGGCTCCATTGGTAAGGCTGCTGACTCTCAGCAAGAAAATTTCCAGACTGAATCCAGGCAAACTCTCTGGGTAAAGTTTGCATGTTCTCTGTGCATGGGTTTCCACAGGAACCCTGGACTCCTCCCACAGACCAAAAACCTGATTGTTAGGTTAAATGGCAACTCTGAAGTGTCCCTTGGTGTGAGTGAGAGTGTGAATGGTTGTTTGTCTCATTTTTCCCAATGTGGCCCTGTGATGGATGAGTGGCCTGTCCAGAGTGTACTCCGTCCCTCGCAAAATGACTGTTGGACATATAGCACCAGTGAACCCCATGACCCGGAAAGGAAGAAGATACTGAATGGGAAATAAATGGAGGCTCTATTTGCCCATCTCAATGACAGCTTGGCATTTTTTGCTAGAGATCAAGTTGTCAACCAGGTGAAATGCTGGTAACACTGTAATGCTTCTGAGAACAAGATGAATAGAAAAGGGAGACGGTTAGCTTTGGCACTCATCAAGTCAATAACCTCTTTGACGTGTGAGTTGAAAAAAGAGCCTGTACATTTGGCATGAGATTGTCAGTATCACCACCTCATTTCTAAATGTTGACTCACACTTGTTCCATATGAGGCTTAGTACKTAGTGTATTTAGCAAACTTAATAATGTGACAGTGTTATAAAATGATTATTCATGTTTTTGGAATGTGAACAAGGTTTCTGCAGAGTGCTTATCATTTTGCTGCTGATTCCAACAGTCTGCAGACTCTGTTAGAAAGCAGATCAAATTTGTCTCTTTTTGGCTAAGCAAGATTGTACTAAAATCTTTTAACAAGTACTTGGCATAGGAATTAATATTTTCAATGAGTCATAATGATGGAGAAAAAGATGAACTTGGTGCCCTGTAGGAATGTATGGCAATGTTTGTTGTGAAAAGTATAATTTAATGTTTCATAAGCAGTTCTTGTAAACAATTTCAAATAAGTGGAATGAATAGACRTACAGGGGTGCTGTTTACGTTAGAGGGGTTTTGCAGTTTGCTAGAAATGTATAAAATGTATTTTTACTGCATACTTTCATTGATCTGGGAACACCTTGGGTCCTCTAAAGTGTTCTAAATTGCTCCTGGTAACCTCCAGGAGCTGAAGAGAATTTTTCACTGGCTGCCTTGATGCAACCTTAAAATAAGACATYGAAAATGGATGGGTGGATAGAGAGYAATCAAATATTTCACCAAAATCTGAAAACCTAAAATCTAGTAGCAACAGTAAAGATTTGAGGTGGAAGTGTGATGAAATGAGGATAGGTGGATTTGTCAAAATATTGGCTGTCAAGATGACACCTACTTTGCACAAGGTTCAGGAATATTTTAGCACCTTAATAAATGAAGAGTTCCGTGTCAAAAACATTGGAAGAATTTTTAAAGTAAAACAAAGAACATTTGTAACTAGGCAGGAATGCAGCCTGAGCTGTGAAAAGTATTTGAGAGAGAGAGAGAGAGAGAGAGAGAGAGAGAGAGAGAGAGAGAGAGAGAGAGAGAGAGAGAGAGAGAGAGAGAGAGTCGAGGAATGGTAGATATTTGTGCTTCACAGATTAAGTAATGCTCTCTGTGAAATTGGATTGGCATAAAAATGACAATAAATCCGTTTTAGGAAAAATGTTGCTACATTCAGGCTTCTATATATTTAATTTAGTATAGAGGTGATTGYATTATTGTCACACTGTATAACATTGAATCAACAGTTAGGAACAAATACCAGCTCAGTATTTTAACTTAAACGAATCAAAAATGCTGATGTAAAATGTTAAAATGTCTTTGTAACCTTGTATGGAAAATATATAGCATCTCTTTCTGTCTTTCTAATGGAATGACAAAACCTCAAATGACCTTTGAGACAAAAAGTTATATTTGTTTGAGGCATAACAAGGGAAGGAGGTAGTACGTACTTTTCTATTCAAAACTTTTAAACATGCTGATCATACTACACATCTCATAAAGCTTTAACATTATTAGAACTTTAATATGTTGTATGTTATCCCCAATTCACAAAACAAAACACCTTGATGGTATGTTTTAGTTTTGTTTTGTAATCAAAGATATTGTGCATCTTTGAGTTGAGGAACATGACAAGGTTAGAATCACAGTGTTATAATTTGTATTTGTAACTGCTTTCTTTGTTGTTGTTTGGTAAAAATGGTAAGTGGTCTTAACTTATATAGCACTCTATCAAGTCCAAGGACTCTGATGTGCTTTACACTTCAGTCATTCACCCATTCACACACAAATCCACACAAAGCTACACTATAGCCACAGCTGCCTTGGGGCACACTGACAGAGGCGAGGCTGTAATACGACAGCGCCACAGGGCCCTCAGACCAACACCAGCAGGCAAGGCGGGTAAAAGACACAACGGTTGAACAAAGGTTCAAACAGGCAACCCACCAGTAACAGGATGAACACCTACCTCCTGTCACCACCGTCACCTCACAGCACTACATGAAAAACTGTGCGTTTTCAGTTGTGCTTTTGTTTTCTGCTAACATTCACTGTTAGATGCAACTAAGAAGTAAATCCACAGTTGCACAATGACATTATGAACTAAGATTTTAGTTATTCCTGATAGTTTCACAAAGTATTATGTAAATTTTAGAAAAGTGATTTTCAATGTGATTTTGTCAAAAACATGATTCTAAAATATTGTCACCTTCCCAAGTCTTTTTTCGGCAAAATGCAAAAAACATCTCCTTGTTATGTTGACAGCCTGTGATAAAACCACTTATGTATTTTTTAAATCGTTTATAGCCTCTTATATTCTCAGATGATGAAATCATTTGATTCTACTCCATAAGATAATGGTCTATGTATGGAGTGTGACTGAAGCTAAGTTTTTGTGTTTCCAGAAAAACTTGAAAAATGACTGCTGATTATTTTAGGAAGGTGTCGATTGTGCATAATATAGCCTTATGTTTTAATAGTGAAAAGGACTGGGATGATGTTTARCATCCAGGTTATTTTTGAGACCTATGAAGTCTCTGTRGAGAAAAAAAMMMAYWYTTTTTTACTAATTGTATAATGACAACAAAATTACTTTGCACTAAAGATGATTAWTAAAAYTGTTTTTAATTTAGCTGACGTTTTATTGCAAAGGTATGTTATGTTAACACCCATTCGTCACTAGCATCAAAGACAGGTGTGGTTGACAAGTGTGCTCATTGAAGACTGACACATACTCCGAAGCTGATTTGAATATTTTCTTTCCCATGATATACCGACATTGTTTTTGTCATCACATGATTTTTATGTATTTAAAATAGTGTAAAAAGTTATTTTTTTATTTGATCATGAACCATAATTTTAATGCATATTTGAATCTATACTTGTATTTTTTAGAACCACAGACAATCATAGCAGCTGCAAGTAATTAATGTGTGGTTCTGATTGGTGACATTTTTCTGGGAAAAACTCTTTGAAGTAATCAAGAGACTTGACTGCCTGGTTGTACGAGTGTTTCTTGTATAAAGTGTACAATTTGGCTCCAAGTCAAATGTTCATGCAAGACTCCTAGAACTGTTGAGTCACAAAAAAAAAAATAAATACATAATATGCTCTCCAAAAAAATGTGATTTTAACTTGACAGGCTGTTTACAGGTTGTACACAGTATTTGTGATGATACTTTTGATCAGTACTTTCTGGACAAAATCTTCAGCTAACCTCAAAGTCAGTAATAGCTAAGTTAAAATTTGAATGTATTTTGTTAATATTAATGCATATAGGCCTAATGAGCACAATAAAATGAAACCTAAAAACTAACTATTATAATGTTTGAATGCTCAATATAATGAATAATAGTGTTAATAATGGATGCGTTTGGGCTACCACTCATTTTTTGGCTTTACATAACTCTTGATTGTAAAACATTTATGCAATAAAGCTGTACAAATTATTAGGTTTTGATAGATTTTGAAATTATTTCTTTACAACAGACTAGGACATAAACATTGAACACACTGAGCCAAGAATAAGGTAATTGCATCATAGTAAAGTGTGAGGCAAAACCTCATTTATWTAATTTATTTGTATATAGGGATGGTGCACACTAGCCAATACTTCTGTATTATAAAACAATATAAATGAGACAGAATAAGCTCAGTTTAACTTAATGTCCTAGACAAAAAAAGGTAGATTACATTAAGATAACAGTACACTTTTGAACTAAGTAAAACCAAATTCAAATTTAAATAAACAGAATTAATTCAGAATTGTGAAATAATGTGTTAAATTATCTGATAATGATCATAATAAAATACTTTGGAAAGTTTAAATCAAACTATTGGCCCAAAATTAGAAGGTAAATAAAATTTAAAAAGCATTCACTATCTTAAAAACTAGTATAAAAGCTGTGATCCCTGAAACTAAGTAACTCAGAATTTAGTACATGAGAATCTAGTACATGACTATGAATAGACTGTGGACAGTAAAATATTTTCTAGTGTTTTACTCATGGTTCATGTGTATCATAGCTCTGGTTGGTAAACACAAAACTTAGAAAAAATAAAATGAAAACAGAAATTTCACAGATTAGATTTTAACAGAATGAAAGACTGAGAGAATTTTTTCCTTTTATTAAACCTAAGCTAAATACAATAACAATTTTTTTCTATGCTTTATGTATAACATACCCAAAAAAAAAAAAAAAAAAAAAAAAAAAAAAATAGAAAGGAAAAAAATAACGTGAATTCTTTAAACAATGTCAGTAAAATATTTTAAACTCGTGTCATTGTATTTCTTGCCAGACAGGGTTTGACTTAAAAGACAACAAAAGGTATGCCAGCTTCTATAAAGGCTATTTTGTAAGTAATGTTTTTATTATAACTTATCTAATATTTAACTGAACTAAAATATTCTGTTATTTTTTAACATTCCCTTTAATTTTTTTGTACAATTTATTTTAGTAATGTAAAAGAATAGATGTAAAAGAATTATGAACTGTTTATTTTAGAAGTACAGATTTATTTTTGATATTTTGTTTATTTTTGGATAGGATTGAGATAGTTTTGTTCTAAATTTGACTAAGCACAATAAAAGCACAATCCTATAAATTTGTGGTTTCACTTTGAACACTAGTCCTACTATCAACATTTTTTAGGCCAAATTCTTACTGTTGTTTGCTAAAAACAAAGAAAATGGGCACAAATACAACTTTTGTTAAAAGCAAAAGTACATTTGTATTTTAAGGTGCGGTAACCAAAAAGCTACAATTATATGTCTTTGTCAAATCTTTCATAACAAAATGCTAATTTGAAGAAAGTGATTTTGATTGAAGAGATATTAAAATGAACAAGTTAAATATGTTTGTCTTGTAATTTTTTATGTTTCATTTTTTTACCTTTAATATAACACTTCTAGACAGTTTGACAGAGAATCAAAAGTCAAACTGTAATAATATATATTTTTATTTAAATCAATTAAGTTAATACTACATACATACACAGTGGAAACAGTGTTTCTTGTGTTTCCTATTTGGTCTTGTCTAAATTAAAAATCCCAAAACAAATGGACAACTTTATACACAAAAAGAATTTTGTTTAAATGAAATCTTTGTTAATGTGATGAGCTTAGTGTATGCTTAACTTTCAATTTCCTAACTAATAATTAGCTGATGACTTGCTTGCTCCACCCAGTATATATTTGTTTTATCTTTGTAGTGTAGCCAACATTTTTCTCTGACAGAGCAAAGGAGTTAAACAGGTGAGCTCAATCTGCCTGACCTCTTGAAGCTTTTATTACTGAAAGAAATACCTTGATAATGTTGTTTAAAGCTTTGCAAAATTACTCAATGTAATCACAAACTTTCTTTTAACAGTGCCATATCAGAAAACAGTCAATTTTTTTCATGTACATTCGTCATAGATTGCAATTAAGGAACTTTATTAGCAGCGTTTGTTTAAAAATAAATAAAAATGCTGTGAGATGTAACTTGTGTGACTTGCAAATATTAATTTACTTTCTAAAATTTTAAAACAAAAGCATGTAAATTGTGTTCAATAAAACTGTATAGGAAAATATGCTTGTCAGATTTCAGATGTTAGAATTGTTTTGGTTGCTCTCTTTAGAAGGCATTTACATGTTCTTGCAGTTTAAAACGAAGGCAATAGTTTTGCATATTATTGTTATTGTCATCATTTTTTCATGTTACTCAAATATTCTCATGTACAAAAAATAATTAAAAAACAATGCTCAGAAGTGTAAGTCTGATTTATATTTATCCTTTTTTAGGTATTTTGAATTGTTCTACAAAATGGATATCATATAAACTTAAGATCACGTTAGTAAGTACGTTACGCCAGCTTCTGACAATGGGTGGCAGCCGAACTACGGGGCACATTCTGCCACTCTTGGTGGTCTGGATTGGTAAGTGCACCCGAAGTCTTATGAAAGGAATGTCAGGATTATTGTTTATTTATTTATTTTTTTTACATTCAGCTTTTTTCTATCTTTATTCAGCATGTACTTCATCACCGGCCACAGCAATTGTAAGCCTGTTTAATTGTTTTAATAACGCATGCAAAAAAGTGTTAGTGATTTTAAATTAACGTTTTCTCATAAAAATCTTTTTTACAGTCCAACACAACAAATGGTATGAAAATGAATTACTTAATACAAGAGTGTTACAGTTTTATAAGAAATAAAACAGTTTGATTGATGCATTTTAATAAAAAAAATATGCCAGACTTAATATTTCTTATTTCTAATCTTTAATAACCTATTTTCACAGATCCAGGTTTTCTGACATCTGAAAACAGGTCAGCATCCCTGCCTTAAATAAATTTATGTAAACTTTAATTTAACAAATGTATGCATAAGTGAAATGTTATTCTAGGTAAAAGTGACAGATTGTCTTTATTTTGTTTGATTTAATTTTGGTTTTAAAAGCATTGTTTTCACTTCTAGCGCCAATCTCCAGGAATCGTGCCAAGGAGTAAACCTACAAGATCCCAGTCGCAGTGTAAGTGTTTCATCTATATTAAACATTTTTACTATTAAAAAAAGGCTAAAAGTGTAAGTAATTTAGTCTAAATAATTTTGATGGATAAACTTGATCTGGTGTCCYCTTTTAGCAAGGGTTAAAAATGTTAGCAACACCTTTTCCTTGCTACACCCTCTAATATGTTTGAAAGTTCATAAGTACACAAATGGTACCAAGCAGTGTTGATGACTACTACCCTCTTGTGTTTAGGTGTTGACATTACACTTCCAATGCTGTTGCACACATTCTTTCAGATATTTGCAGCTGTGGACACTTTTGTAGGGGAGCTATCTTGTAGAAGGAGCAAAAATGCAAGCCTGCCAGATGGATTCTTCATGGAGGTGGAACAAAACCTCAGACAGATAGTAGAGTCATCTTTAAAAGTCTACTTAAACCTGGTAATTAGTTTAATTGTTTCTATAATACACATTATTCAACACCAGTGTGTAACACATAATTACAGTAATTTAGTTTGATGTTTAAGAATACAATTTTAGCAATATTCAGCAAATATTCAGTCTATACTAAATAGGCTTAAGATGAGCCCTAGTTTGTAGCTGATATTGATCTATTCTTGWGCTGTGTTATTGAGTGATGATTAAATTCGTTTTTAAGTATACAYCCTACTTTATTAATTTTTCTTTCTTTATTATTATTACAACATTTAATATTGTCCAATTAAAACTCTTTTTAATATTAGAGCACCACTGGATCCAGTATTCTAGATATATCTAGAGTCCTGGACAGCCTGAGTCTGGGTAACCTCAGTGACCCTACATTCCTCAAACTGTGGTTCTCTGTGAAGATGGCTCCCCTGTTGCMCTATGTCAGTCAAAGTTTCCTAATCCAACTGGGAAACCTGAACTTCAGCTGCATATCGTACCAAGAACTGTACGTGAATTAAATTTTWAATAGTTGTTTTTGTACATTTTTTATATCAAACAAAGAATACAGATGTACTGGAAATAAAAAAATAAATTTGAAAAACTCTTGTAA
>NW_013952507.1:536511-538800 GCF_001266775.1 Austrofundulus limnaeus | reverse complement strand
CTGCCTGAGCTCCAAAAACTTCAGCTGCCTGACATATCAGATTGTGTAAGTGCATATATGTTATTTTATTCTGATTTCAACAATAATGTAAAAAAAAAAACCTTAAAAAAGGAAAGAAAATTGCTGCCAGTGTTAGATGTTAATGTTTTGACCTCATATTTTAGCATCGCTGCATTTAGCGGTCAAAGTGAACTAATGGACAGTGTCAAACAGCGAGCAGTCTACACTCATTTCATCAAGCCATTCCTGTCAAGAAATGATTTATCAGGTAAAGCCAGTCTTTGTGAATGAGTTTGATATTGTCTTGATAGCACGTGCTGTAAACATGCAGCCAATTTTCCTGTTTTCGTCTTTTGTGCAGATCATGGCTGCATCTCATCTGTCAATGGTAGTCTAGCGTGGCTGCAGGCAGACTTTGGCAGCTTCTCTGTTTTTGCAACCCTACAAGATTTGCAAGCCCTCAATCCAGGCTTATCAAGCGTAAGTGACTTCTGCAGTTCTTCTCACAAACTAGCACCTTGTCACTTGCAGTTTTGCAAACACCTCATGTTTTCTTTCATGATTTTATTCCTTTCTGCAGACTGAAATATTAGKAGAGCTGACTCCCTCTCAGGTAGCACAGGTGCTACTGACTTCAGAGACCTCCACTCACGTGGCCCTTGTCGATCTCGTCTTTGACAGACTTGAAACTGGCAATGCMCTAGACAATGTGGACCAATTCCTGACACAGCTAAATCAACAGGTATGTTATGATTTAGAGAGCAGCAAGAATGTGCATAATTGCCTTAAATCTTAAATTTCTTCAACTTTTAYATTATTTTTTAKGTAWTGGACTTGCAKRAAAARRTGTGTGGTATCTTATTCTGRCCGGCTTATTATTTGACAGGTTCCAACATTCCAACCTGTTGTGAGAGATCGTATCATGAACAGGACCTTCACCATCATCAGCCCTCATTTCCCAAGCTTTTTCACGGAGGACTTTTATCTTTGGTTCAATGTCAAACTGGTTTCAGTTCTTGGAAGTTTCACTKCAGAGATGCTCCAGATTACAATCACAAACTTAGACTGCACTTACTACCATATTGTGTGAGTAACCCTTTAACAACTTAAATTTTTACCAATGGACCTACAAAATACATTCTGAGCTACTTTTAAGTGTTTTTCGCTATTCTTTCCAGCATAAACGGCTTGGCSAATGTGTTCTCTGACATATCAGTTGAAAGACTACAAGGAATTGTTGATGTTCTCTTGTCTTACCTGCGAACATCTCTCAGTGTTGTTAACAAGCCAGGTAGTATTGCCAAACCTACTCTTTTCACTCATTATTATATAAAACATATAATGCAAATAAATGTATGCAGTCAGATTAACTACCTTCATAGTAAAAAAAGAAAACCCACAAAATGTCCCTGAAATAATTCAAAACTGACTACAGTAGTTATATTAAATATATTATGAATCTGCTAATGAAAATCAATTATTTGTTTTCTTTGGTTAATCTAAATCATAAAAAATAAACATTTACAACTGGTCTTGACAACACGTTACCCTAAATATTTTGTTTCTCCACTTTTTGAGACAGTCACTTCAGTCAACTGAATTCTGTAAATTTGTATCAGACTTCAACTTTACCCTCCCCTGTAGACCAATTCCTTGTGAGCAAATWACTCCACCTGTTTCAGATCTGTAGAGGGTTATTTTTTTTTTGTTTTCTTTTGTTTCGTTTTTTGTTTTTTTTTACGAGAGTGCAAGTTTCAGTTCCTTTCATAAATGTTCAATAACAATTTGAACAAGGCACAAAAACCCACCTCAAAAAGTCCGAGGTTTTGTTTTTAGCTAACCTTGGGTTATTTAGCAGTGTATTTTGGATCAATAACCTGACGATAAACTCGTGACTGACAAGGGACGGACACCATGTATTTTGACAGTGGGCAACAAATTTTACTCCAGAATAATTTGATAGTTTTTAGATTTTGTTGTACCCTAAACAGATTCAGGGCACCRTTTCAAATTTTGAAAGATTCTGGGAGAATGTAAACTTGTTTGACTCAGGAGATTCCTGATACAACTCTCTTTAGCATTCTGTGGTCCATGTTCAGTGTGGTAAACACCACGATACCAAACAGCATAGTGATTACTTTTCACCATAGATTTCAGGAAATAGTTAAACAGGTCCCTGTGGTTATTTTCAATCATTTCTACAAGCACCATAATTTTTTYTCAAGACCAATTTCACAATTTTATTTTATTTTATTTATTTTTTGGTGAACCAGGATGAATAATTTACAT
>NW_013952507.1:533077-535877 GCF_001266775.1 Austrofundulus limnaeus | reverse complement strand
TGGTTTGCATCTGTATTCAAAATTATGCATGTTCTTTTTTTTCCTTTTTTATGACAAAAAAAAATTATGCATGTTCTAAATTTTGTTCATGTTCCTCAGCTTGCCGAATGGATAATCAAACTGATGCTGAATGGATTAAAGCAAACTTGGGTCCTTTTTCTCAATTAACAACTTATGCTGAACTCAAAGCGCTAAACCTCTCAGAGGTAAGTCTATTTTTGTGCATGAGATTATATACAAACTGTGTACTGTCATTTACGGAAGGGTTTGAGAAATGTATTTTTTTGTTTGTTTGTTTTTTTGCCACATTTTTTTTCTAGGGTGCAATATTGGATTCCTTTTCCTCACAACAAAAAGCTGAATTCCTTCTTGAAAAAAACAACCTGTCAAATGAGACTCTTGTCATACTTGTAATTACAAAACTTACTGCTTCATCATCTTTAAAAGACCTTGAGTCCTTCTTTTTCACATTTGTACATGGTGCTGAACAAGTAAGTGTTACTACTAATGAGTTTTTATTTTGAAAAGGTTATCTTGTAATAATATCCTGTCATTTCTTTTTAGCAAAACCTGATAGCAGTTAACCCTGGAGTGCGTAACATTATCCTGAATCTGACATTAACAGCACTTGGCCCAGAACTTCCTTTGCTTAATGATGAGGGTTACAAGTCATGGTTTCAGGTTTACCTTCCACTTTTCCTGCCAAGTGTTGATTCTAAAATCTTTGAAATTATTCCAAGAAATATCACCTGTAACTCCTACCAAGAAATGTAAGTGAAAAATCTTTTTGTGTGTTGGTTTTAATCTGATATGGAAAAATGCATAAAATATTGTCATAAAATTTGATGTTTAAAATAATTTGTTATGTCTTCTCAGCATCAAGGGGTTTGACAACATTTTCAGTCAACTCTCCATGAAACAGATTCAGCAAGTGTTCARGTTCATTTTGGATTATCTCAAGGGACAGAGACAGCCATCAGGTAACTTCAGCATAATAGCATTATAACAAATGAGTCTTATTTTATCATTATCATAGTAAATATTAACAAGAGTACCGKATACAGCACATTATACGCCCATCATCAAACTCTTATACAGCAATACTGCAATAGAARGGCCAAGCAAAGACATTATTTTAACTTTGACCTTGATTTGCAACCTTGACCTCGAAGCTGGGTTGATGACATAAAACTAWAACAATGACTCAATACAATGCTTATTACATTGTTTTTTTTTACTAATTAACTGCTTCCAAATTATGTGAATTCCCCATTTTTTGATTGTGTGACATGTTSAGTATAAAGATGTTATTTCTTTGATTCCTAGGTTTTTCATGTGTTGGATCTGGAATGGATGACCAGAGTTGGGTTTTAAACAACTTTGGTCAGTTCCGTTCCCAAGCCTCCTTTATGGATTTTGTATATTTAAAAAGCAATTTCAGTGGAGTAAGTACAACATTTTGAAAATTGCATAAACTAACCTGTTTTTTCATTAGAACTTCATCAAGCTGTATAAATTATTACCTAAAAATAAAATATACCTAACTTTTTTGTTATTTACCAAGTTCAGTACTAAAGGTAGTCAAGCTAGGTCAAAGCAAGTTATTTGGCTCTGAAGTAGAAGAACTAATCTAGTGTTGCCATGTTTACTGAAAGTTTAAAAAATTGCTTAATAGTGGGGTGAGGCGCCCCTCTTGGATAYCATTTGGAGAAATTAGGAGAAATACTAGAATATTCTATCAAAAAATATATTGCAAAGCATCAATTATAATTAACTTCGACAGTTCATGTTTATCTTCAGCTTTACGTGAAACATTCGTGTTCTCGTCTCATTGCTACAGCTGAGCACTACTAACAAACAATAACGGAGCTGTACGTGGTATTTCCTGAAAATAAACACCGTTTAACATTTATGAACACATTACTACTTGTATGGTTGACTAAATGTCAAATAAATAATCAAGAAATACTATAAAGTAAAAGTAAAGAGAGATTTACTCACTGTTGAGATGTGGTGAGGAGCTGCCATCTGAAATTCTGAACTCTCACACTTTCCGACATGGAACTTTCACTGGTGGAGGTGTTCTAATTTAAATTTGCAACTTGTAAGTGGGAAATTCCCACTTCCCAGTACAAATATGCCACAGAAAATGTTGCTGGTGAAAATGCAGTGGAATGGAGAGTTTGTCCGTCCGTCCGTTTTCTGCTACTTATCCGGGATAGGGTCGCGGGGGCAGCAGCCTAAGCAGAGAGACCCAGACTTCCCTCTCCCCAGCCACTTGGGCCAGCTCATCTGGGGGAATCCAAGGCGTTCCCAGGCCAGCCGAGAGACATAGTCCCTCCAGCATGTTCTGGGTCTTCCTCTGGGCCTCCTCCCAGTGGGACGTGCCCGGAACACCTCACCAGGGTGGTGTCCAGGAGGCATCCTAACCAGATGCCCGAGCCACCTCAACTGGCTCCTCTCAAAGTGAAATGGAGATTTTACACAATGAAATTCTCTGGCTACCGGCTACTTTTGTACCCTGTGCATCGCTGGTTAGATGGTGTCATTTAGTGGTTAACATTATTGACATGCGTTATGGGAGATGTATTTTATGGTCAATGTTGTTTTTAATGCAGCATACAAAGATATTAAAACATTTTTGATGTTCTCATGGGCCAAATATTGTGGCAGACCACGATGCCACATGGCTTTGAGTTTGACACGTGATCTCAGCAATTTGTTATTCTCTTTAAAAATCCAAATATTTTATTTTAGTTTTATTTTAGTTCAGTCAATACTAACCATTACTGTTAAGAAG
>NW_013952507.1:530401-532092 GCF_001266775.1 Austrofundulus limnaeus | reverse complement strand
GTGTAAAATCAACTTTTTTGAGTTTTTTTTTTCATGTTACAATGTTATACTCTCATAAAAAACATGCCCAAAGCCTCGCTCTGACTCATTCATGCATGTGTGATGGTGCGTTCACACCAAACGCGTTTTGAGCGTCAGGAGCATCAGGTTTACATGCAAAGTCTACGGTGGACGCGCGTCGGGAAGTGCTGCGGTGCGTCTAGCGCGTTTAGCGTGGCGCATTTTGAGCGTTCGACGCTGGAATTGGAAAATCTGAAATTTTGCAGCTCGATACGCCGCGTCAACCAGTCAGAGAGACTCCACTGTGTGATGACAAGTTTCCCAACTGGACAGTTTGCTGAATATGTCTACTAACCTGAAACAGATGGAGAGGAGCTCTTTAGCTAAAATTGAGTGCCGGTAGTTGGTGTCCTGACAGGAGATATCTGCACCAATGCGGGTCAGCGGCTCATCAGACTGGACTCGGGACAAAAATAGTTCTGAAAACGAGCCGTGAGAAATGTCAGCTTGCAGCTCCTGGGTGATGAAACTCACCAAACTCAGAACGTCTCTGAATTATCTGGTGAATTAGTTATGGATTAATTATCTGATGAGAGTGACATGCTCTTGCTCTCTGTAAATAAAGCAAAGTCACTTCCTATATTTCATCCGAAGTTAAACAGAGGCCGACAGAGGAGAGACGGGCAGAGGGAGGGGGCGGGGAGGCTCTCGACGTGCTGGACGCGCATCGAGCGCTTTGAGAGCAAAGAGTTCACAAGCGTCGAACTTGAAGCGTTGGATGCGATTTTGATGCTGAAATCGCATTCGGTGTGAACGCACCATGAGAAATCCTGCAGCGTTTTTTGGCAGCCATGCCGAGAAGCAAAATGACAGGTGGGGACCAGAAAGGCCTCTGGGACGTGTCTCGAGCTTCCTCATCACACACCTCCCCACCCCACACACACCCCATGACTCCTGCAGGCTGGCAGTAACACAACAAAGTCAAACAGTCTGCTGAGCTACTTCTCACTCAATGAAGCTCTTTTCAGATTCAAAATACCTTTGAGGCTATTTTCAGATGCCAAGTAAACTGCATCACGGTGCACGCGTGCCCCCCCCCCTCCACCTCCCCCCCGCGCGCGACCGATGGAAGTGGGCTCTTAAAGAGACAGAGACCAATTTCAAGGCGTTGAGGAAGTAATGAGAAGATAAGTTTATTTTCTACTTAAACATAAAACAGCATTTTAATAACAACTAAAGGTGACAGATACTTTATTATGGTATAGTGTTTAAATATATGCCTGAGAAACGGTTTTGCTAAAGTCATGATTAGCTCTCACAGCTGTGTTGAAGAAAGGAAGCTAAGCTAAGCTAGCGACACAGGTTCAGGCYTTTGCTTATTTAACTTTTAAAAAGCGTTTAGAATAAAACAAAAAGTAAACCAAATAAAACATTTTACTTTGTGAGGTCCACTTCAGTGGTGCCGTCGGAATGTTGTTGTTAACATAGAGCTTCGTCGGTTCGTCGTCATCAGCGCTGTTTAAAGGACTGCGCTGCTCTCTGGTCCAACCGAGCCGACGAGCGGTCACGTGACTCAGCTCGTGCTGGAAACCGGAATTCTTCTCATAATAATAAACTTATTGGAGGAAATGGTTTTGAAACTGGTTACAACTCCATCTTTAGTTTGAACCTTTCCATTTGAAATAAATAAA
>NW_013952507.1:522344-530364 GCF_001266775.1 Austrofundulus limnaeus | reverse complement strand
GATATGACCTTACATTTTAAAATATTGCTTATTGCATATTTTGTCATTATTTAGTGTTCAAATATTTTTAAAACAATATATTCAATGTTAAGACTGTTTAAATTGTCAGTWTGTTCTTGTTTAATTGAGGTATTAGTGGTTTTCATGTATTTAAATTGACAAGAAGGCTTTGTCATATAATCACTTATTCAGTCAGGAGCRATAACGTTCAGTAACTACTGTGTTAGTAATAAAACAAAATAAATGGTTGATAAATGGTTATCAAGTAACTTGTACTTGACCCTCGGGATAAAATACTACAGTAATTTAAAAAATAACATTGATCACAACAAAAATATTAATTTAAACAGAACAGGCCAATTAACTATTTAGCGACATAGCCTTTATTGCTCCGTCATGTTATGTTTTTAAATAAATCACAACTTCTTTAAAATGATTAATTAAACAAACAGCCAAATGATTCAAGTTAAATTATTTTATSTCCATTTGTACCATTTTTTGTGCCTCATTTTCACACTAAGTATATTTACCCACAGGCCCAGTCAGCCAGCTACACACAGGAGGTGAAGTCTGCCTTCCTCCAGGGAGTTTTTGACCGAGCAGGTCTCGCCTCYCCAGCTGTAAGTGATGGAGAGTTCCTGCTGTGGCTGAAGGTGCGACTGAGGCCTTTACTGGTCGACCTCTCTTCAAGTTTGGTGGCACAGTTTTTCAGCATCGGGACAAACAGGAGCTGCAACAGCAGCCAGGAAATGTAAGCTACAATCTGATACAGTCAAACGAATTACGTTTGGTGAAAGCAACACTTTGATCAGTTTTGGGGTTGTTGTTTTTTTTTTTCATCCTTTTTGTAGGATTGGATTGCTTAACACTCTGCAGGCGACACTCAGCAGCAACACCCAAACTGAGATCTTCAAAAACATTGTCTTCTTCCTCCAAGGTTTGTGCAAAACCAGTAGAAAAGTTACTGAAAGTAAAACCTTAAAATCAACTTGATGCAGCAACAAAATCTGCAACATTTATTTTTTTAAAAGTGCAAAGTTGTATTTCGTTTGGATGCCTTTTTTTTACACCAAAAATATATATTTTACTTTGAAAAACAGGTCCAGCACCCCTGAAATGTTACACAGGTGGAAGCTTCTACGTCTTCCTGAAAAGCACCTTCCTCAGCTTTGGCGTTCTAGATGTGTCAACATTTGCGTCTCTTCTGCCGCCAACACGCAAGTCTGAGGTAAAAAAGTTTAAAAAAATTTTTTTTAATAATTTTCACACAGATGATGAGGACAGTTACAGTTTTCCATAATAACAGATGCAGATTAAAACTGTACTTTTGTAAGAAAATGTAACCCTGTGGGTTTTGTTCTTCTTCAGCTCCTAAARACCATCAGCACCTCAGAGCTGCATCAGTTCCTCAGTCAGCCTGGTGTAATCAGCAACGCCTCAGACGTCTGTGTCATCTTCAACAGCTACAACAATGTTAATGCCTTCCTGGAAAATGTATGTCTCTCTTCTCAAAACATGACTTTGTTCAAAGAGAATCTGTCCTTGTTATTAACACTGACACTCCATCCGTAACCTTTAGGAGAACATTTCTGATGATCTGAAGAAGGTGATCCTCCCTTGTGTTTGGAAGTTTGCTCTGAGCAGCACCAGCACGTCTGAGGCCAATTTGTGGTTTGATGTTCGGTTGAAAAACTACCTGGGATTCCTCACCAAGAGCCTCATCAGCTCCACTGAAGTGCAGAACGCCTCGTGCTTCGCCTTCCAGAAACTGTAAGTCTTTGTCTCAGAGCCCTAAAATTTACTGGACGGATCAAACACAGCTCAGTTAAATGATTTTTTTCCCACTTTCAACAGGGTGTTCTTCATGGGAAACAACTTCACGTACAATAGTTCTGATTTTGGACAGGTGGATGTGTACGCCACCATCAGAAGCCATCTGAGTGCCAGTAAGATTTATTTTTGTAATAATGGTGCAATATGTTGGACAAATGTATATCCAGCTATAGTTTCAGTCCTCACTATTACACTGAGTTCCTTATATATTTGTTTATTACCCTTTAAAACCATTACAATCTCATCAGATATTGGTAAAACTATGTGCTTTTATCTTAAATCTCTGCTGTTTCCTCAGGCTCTGGAGTCAGATGCTACAATCCCAGTGATCCAGCACTCAACTCTACCTCCTGGTTTGCCGATTACATCGGCAGCTTTGTGACTTTTATCACCGTGGATGATTTCACCAGCTTTGTGTCCAGCTCTCAGGTATGTTCTCATTTTGCTACATTAAAACTTGAACTTGACCTCATCTTGTTTAACTGTTCTGTTTGTCAAATCCCTAATTTATTTATTTTAAAAATGGCAAGAAAGAGACAGCAAATATTAAATTATTTTCATACTATCAAAGAGGCAGTAAAAATCAGATAGTTTTGAGATCCYTTTAAATGGTGTATATCATCCTTATAGCCAAGGATGCTCTAAGAAAGTGTTGACATCATTATATGGTCGATTAATGATTAGTTTGCAAAGTATTCTGTTATTCTGGTGTTGGAATTTCACAAAATGGAGTCTATGTCCTTGAAAGTTAAACTTGTACATTCTGACCTGATTTTGTTATTTTATTGTTTTGTGTTTTTTAGATTGACCTACTTTTGGAGAACCAAGTCAATCTGGAGCTTTTCAACAACATAGCTATCTCAGAAGATGTGAGAAACTACTACATCACGCAGCTTTATATATTCAACCTCAACTTCAAGGTCATCAAGTAAGTGTACAACATACAAAATATATATCATTGTAAATAAAAAAGGGGAAATAATGTAATTTTTAAAAGCAATTACAAATATATAAAGTTAAGTAACATGCCTTTTGTCATTCAGTCTTCCAGGAATTTTGTTGTGCTCCCCTAACATCCCAGTTACAGCYTTTACTTCTCTCAATGAAGCTGACACCATGGTCATCCTGGACAGGATAAAACAGTTCTGCAYTGGAACTGTAAACCCAGAGGTACATGGTTAAAAAAATCCAACTCATCAACAGAGTTTAAAAGATCTAGTTTATACAAATTTAATTTTCTCAGTCCCTGCCAATGAAAACCCCTCCACACAACATCATGCTGCTACCCCCGTGCTCCCCTGTATGGTGTTCTTTGTTTTAAATAAAATAATGCCAGATAAATTGTCTTTATAGGCCAATGCTGCTTTGGCGTCCAACTTCAAAAACATCACGGGGCAGACGTTTGTGATTCTTGGGAACGCCTCTTCGGGCCTGACCAGCACCCAGATCATTTCAGTGTCTCCATTGGTGSTGGTTGCCTCGTTGCCCACTCTGAGCTCGGTGACAACATGGAGTCAGGACCAGGCCACAAGCATAGTCCAAACCATCACAACCTCAGGCTACCAGGTACTCTGATTTAAATATATTGTTTAATATTGTTTCATTGAACCAGAAGTAGTTTCCTGTCTAGAAAATAAAGTTTTAATTTATAAAATTTGTTTGACAGATAAAAAATGCAACCACCCTGGCATCCCTTGGCTCTCTTGTTGTTGGAGTTTCTTCTGAGTTGATAAATAAAATCCCATCTTCTGAAATTCTCACCGCCTCCAAGGACCTCACTGTTGTTACCAGCTTGGTGGAAGCTCCAAAATCTGTCCAGGAGACTTTTGTCAATAAGGTACAAAGTTAGCTTTTCTGTCAGTGGACATGATTTTGATATAATGTGCAAATATGCCCAACAAATAAATTAATTGGCTAGACTCTCGCAAGCAAAATAAAAATGCATGTTTTTGTACTTGATAGATCATTTCTGTGGCCCCAAGTCCAGCCAAGGTGGTGGAGAATGTCCCTGACGCCCTGGCGACTAATATCCCACCAGTTCATCTTTTATTCCCTACGGGGACTGCGAACTTCAGCACCATCAACAAAAAAACATGGACACAAGATCAGGTCAGTGCGGCTGTACAGACAGGGTTTTCCTGGTGCATGAAGTTAAACTCTGTGTTCAGTGCTTTGGGATTTAACCTAGAAGTTAGTTACAGGATGACTAATTTCCTTTTTTATTTCTTGTCTTTTGTTTTTAGTCCGTCATGTACTTTAAGAACCTGGCTGAATCCAACTTTGACATTGAGCAGTAAGTAAATAAATCTTGCAACTGTTTTCAAACATCTCCTACAGTCTTCACAAGTTAATTGCCTGTTAGCAAAATATCCCATTGAAAAATAAATCATTGGATAAACATCTACAACTGTTTAACTTTTGGAGTCAGCCTGATTGAAGGTGGCTACTACAGCTAATAAAACACAAAATTACCATAACTGTCATTTTCACATTTATTGAGCTAAAATTTTATTCTAAAATGATTTCGTTATTTTATACAGAAGATAATCTGAGTTTAAAAACTTTAATTGTGGTTTTATAGGCTTTCGCCATTAGTGCTGCAAGGCTTCACGTGCACATCAACTAAGAAAATGACCAAAACTTTGGTAAAGCAGCTGATCTACGCCTGTAGGCCAAGGGCCGGCAGAGCCAAGGTGCAACTGAAGGAGTCACAGGTAAAATCTACAAAAATCTTATGGAGATAAATGCTGAATTTAAAATTGTTGCAAAAATGAATCATAAACTGAATATCAACTCAGGATTTTCTGCCAGTCTGTAGAGGTTGGCCTAAATAAGCATTTAACATTTATTTGACATTATGACATCTTTACCTCCAGCTGACCTGCATGTACAACCTGCTCCAAGGAGGTCTCAGTCAGAACGTCACAGATTATCCCTCAGACATGCTTCTCTACTTCAGGTAAGTCTGAACTGAACTTAGGAGTTTCTAAAATGGAAAAGAAAAGATAATTTTTACTGATTTTCCAACTTTTTTTAATGAATTCCTCGCAGCTCTCAGAAAGTCCAGAAGAGCAACTGCAGAGCCTATTTTTCTGCTCTGGGTGCTGCAGACTTTACGGTGCCCTCCAGCATTTTGAACAAGGGCCAACAGCACCTCAATGACGCCAGGACCTGCTTGGTGAGTTCCAGTTAAATGAAGAATATGTAAAAATACTCCAACATGAAACAAATATATCCTCACGTTCTGAGATGTAATCATGATAATGAGCTTCTAATGAGGCTGTAGTAGTTGTTTGATGGAAAAGCTTCTCTTATTCATTGTATATTTGAAATCTTCAGGGTATAAATGGATTCAACCTGAGCCAAGACAACRTGAATGTTCTGGGGAACATGGTCTGCATTCTGGACAGTTCTTACATACTGAACTCAGATCCACTCATCCTGGAAAAACTCAAAGCCTGCAAGAAATTCTCTAACAGCCAAATCACTGCTATAGAGACGGTGCTGCTATCCGGGAACACAAAATACGGGTACAAAAAACAAATCTAAGCATTCAATTTCTGCTTCTTTTTTAGAAGCAAACATTTTGACAACATTTCAAAAATATGTTTATTTTTTTCTCCTTTTATAGTAATGTTGCCACCTGGAACCAGCAAACACTGACGAACCTAGGAAACCTTCCTCTGTACTTAACAAGAAACTTCTGGAGTCACTTCAAACCAGTACGTTTCTTTTTCTTTTATTTATATTTGGTGTAATAATAATAATCATTTGATGATTTGATGTCCTTAAATTTTATTCTCATTTGAGTGACATCTTGTTTAAAGTTGTTTTTGTTTCTCTTCTTCAGACAATAAAGAAAAGTTTCCTTAAAGTCTTCATGTCAACATTAAGATCAGCAAACACACCGAAGCCATTGCTCAAGCAGCTGTTCAACCAGGTCACCTCTCTGYTSACTYAAAGAGGAGCAGGTAAACATTATTTAAAACAGCCASTAAAACRGCAGCTGAAACAGTTCATTTTAAAATGAAACTGTTTTGTTTCATTTTCACTGATGGTATTTCTAAGCAGCTGCATCAMTTTTCACATTGGTCTCACTCACMCTGTTATCTTTAGGGTGCACGGTGGGCAACATCACCACAGTCACTGTCAGCGATCCTTCCTTCCCCTTCGGCTACGATCTGACTCAGTTTGACCTCTGCCTGGACCTCCCTGTGCTGAAAGACAACCTGAATGCTATCTGTGCGAAGGTGGATGATGATAACTACCAGACCGTCATTCTGGAGAGACTCAATGAGGTAACTTTGAAAAATGTGGAAATTTTGAACAGAGGGGACATGATTTCTGACATTACAGTGACACTGGCAGAACCTTAGATTAAAAAAGCATATAGGTAAACGCTATATGTTTGACAAAACAGTTATTTGATCAAGTTGGACCTCACCACTCTAAATAATGTTGTTTATTCCAGTTCACTTTAAACACTTCTTGTATGATTGAACACGTTCTCTGTACGTCCAGGCATACCCGGCTGGAGTTCCTGATCAGGAAGTACAATTTCTTGGTTCAGTGTCTCGTGTTGCATCACTTGAGGACATCTCTAAATGGAACATCACTACCATTGACACTCTGGCATCTCTAATGAACACTGACAACGGACCCTGGGACCCAGCACAGGTATGATCATATCGACTTTGAAACTGCAAAAACCTCAGAGTTACTTGAACTTTCTCATGAGTATGATTTGGTTCACTGATGTTTTCCTTCATGTTCAGAGCAATAAAATCATCATGAAGTATCTGAGTACATCTGGGAACTCCCTGGACAGCACAGAGCTCGATGTTATTGACTCCAATCTGTGTTCACTGGACACGAGCACTCTGATGACCATCACACCAGACAGTATCTTGTARGTGTCAGAGTGTATATTTTGTATATTATAACACTGAGGAATATTGTTATAACTCCTAATGTGACTATTTTCTCTTTATTAGCAATGCCGAGCTTCTGGATGTGTCATCTTGTTCACTTGAGCAGAAGAAAGTCCTGTATGAGATCAGTAAAGCCTCCTTCAGTTCACTCAATGCCACTTCACAAGACCTTTACAACCTTATAAAAGGCTACCTAGGTAAAAATTCTTGGATCTTGTATTTTTAGTCACTTATCAGTGAACTGTTTTTTAATTGTATCTTTTCTTTTTCTGCTGATAGGTGGAGCGCCTCTGATGGACATCATAGCCTTATCAACACAGAACATCAGCATGAGTGTTAATGTCTTTGAGAGTCTGGATCCTAACGTGATCAATGTAAGTATATGGAATGGAAAAAAAGAGTGTTTTAATGTTGACATGCACTAAATGAGTCAGCTTTAGAGGAAACTCTATTTTCTATTTTAATGGACTAGATATGACTTCATTTTAGCGATACAGTGAGAAAGTAGAATCTACTTRTCAGTGGGTTCAGAATTGTTTGTTCTGAGTATGTACTGTTTCTAAAAACAATTATAACATAGTTTTAAAATTTAAAGCAACTCTATAATAGGAGATAACAGTAGTGTGTTTTGTATTTCTTTTGTTGTACAGAATTTGACTGTGACTAACGTCCAAGGGCTCTTGGGTGAACATCTACCAGATCTGAAGCTGTTTGAGAATGACAGTTTGATTCAGACATGGATAAATTTGCAGCTGCAGTCCGATCTGGACACACTGGGTGTTGGCCTCATCAACAATAAAACAAGCCCTACAACTGCAGAACCTGGAACAAACAACATTGCAACCACATCGATAACAAACACCGTAACAGAAACAACAGTGTCTACAAGTGGTGCTGGACAGTCTTCAACATATGAACCAACGACATCTGGACCCAACGGTGGAACTGGCACTGTGACAGAAACAACAACATCTACAAGTAGTGCTGGACAGTCTTCAACAAAATCTACAACTACATCTGGACCCAGTGGTGGAACTGGCACTGTGTCAGGAACAATAACTTCTACCAATAGTGCTGGACAGTCTTCACCTCATGCATCATCCACATCTGGACCCAGTGGTGGAACTGGCACTGTGTCAGGAACAACAACTTCTACCAATAGTGCTGGACAGTCTTCAACTCATGCATCATCCACATCTGGACCCAGTGGTGGAACTGGCACTGTGACAGAAACAACATCGTCTACAAGTGGTACT